>NC_140579.1:946810193-947031660 GCF_964204655.1 Triturus cristatus
AAGGAAGCCCCTAAATTGCAGAGGTATAACCAACCTCCTGGTAGCACCAGGCTTGGGGTCTCTAGCCTCTGAATAAAGGAGCCCTTCATCCCAATACACTTTATGGGTACCTTGAGCATTCCCAGCAGCCTCAGCAGCAGCCAGCTGTCTGAGGGGTTCAAGAGAGGGACAGGATAACTGAGCCTGCCTCAAGTCAGCCCTTGAAGGTCCCCCTGTCCCCAGAAATTCAACCTAATCAGGTTCAAGCTCTTCGGGGACAGTTCCTTCAGGGTCCTCTAGATCAGCTTCCTGGGAAGGCTGATCATCACTCTGAGGCAGGGGGGAAGGCACAGCCTTGACCCTCCTGTTCTTCTTCTTGGTAGGTGCTTGGTCCATTGTTCCAGGATCCAAGACCTGAGGTTCAGTGAGGCACTTTTTGGCCTGTGACCTGGTCACAGCAAGGACATGTGATGATATACCTAACATCTCTGCATGAGTCCTGTACTCCACTTCTGACCATAGAGAACTCTCTAGGTCATTGCCCAACAAACATTCTACTGGGAGGTCTGCACTAACCACAACCCTTTTGAGGCCAGTTACCCCTCCCCATGAGAAGTTAACAACTGCCACACTATGTGAAGTAGTGGCATTGCTGGCATTGGTCAGCAGGTAATTCTCACCTGGTATGTACTGTCCAGGGTCCACAAAGCCTGGTGTCACCATAGTGACACTGGCACATGTGTCCCTGTAGGCTTGAGCCACTTTTTCGTTAATTAAAGGAGTCTGTCTGTACTTGCCCAGGTTACTGGGGCTCACAGTCAGGGACAAATCAATGTCCCCATCACAGATCAAGACTGCCTGTGTCAGGGTTCTGTCTAAGTCAGAATCTCCTTCAGTTCCCATAGTGATTCCCACTACACCCTTTGTCTGGGGACCAACACTGCTAACAGTAGTACTGGGAGCAGGTGCCTTAGGGGCAACAGTGTTGGGGGCTCCACCCTTCTTACAATCACTAGTCCAGTGAGTTGTATTCTTGCAATGATTGCACCAGGGTTTCTTTTGACCTTCTTTCTTCTTTCCCTTGGATTGCTGTTGGGACCCACCCTCCTTAGCAGTAGTTTGGGGCCCTGTTGAAGACTTCTGGTCTTTAGATTTCTGATCTCCACCCTTTTGGTCTGTTTTCTTCTGATCACCCCCTTGGCCCTGGTTCTGCTTCTTTTGCTTAACCCTGGTTCTGACCCATTTGTCTGCCTTCTTTCCCAATTCTTGGGGAGAGGTCAGATCAGAGTCAACCAAGTGTTGATGCAGTTGCTGGTTTTGACAGTTATTTAAAATCTGTTCTCTCATTATCAAATTATACAATCCTGTAAAATCAGATACCTTACTTCCCAGCAACCAACCCTCCAAAGCCTTAGTGGCACATTCAATGTATTCAGACCAGTCCTGAGTCTGTGTCTTTTGGGTGTCTCTGAACATTAACCTGTACTGTTCAGTGGTTAAGCCTAACCCATCAACCAGAACACTCTTCAGGACTCTGTAGTTTCTGACATCCTCCTCCTTAACAGTGAGGAGTCTGTCTCTGCCTCTTCCTTCAAAGGAGAGCCAGAGGATTGCTGCCCACTGGTCTTCAGGAACCTGCTGTACTTTGCAGGCTCTCTCAAGAGCAGTTATCCATTTGTGGATATCATCCCCACTTTTGTAGGGGGGCACAACCTTAGACAGGTTCCTATTATCAAAGACCCTATCTTTGTCCTTAGGGACAATGCTGCCACCAGTGGGTATAGACCCACTCTCTCTAGGTTGCCTAGCCTTACTCAGTTTCTCTTCCATCAGGGCTACTTCTAGCTCCTGCTTCCTGATCCTCAGCTGGGCTTCCTGCATTCTGGCCTCATGTTACCTCCTCTGAGGGGTGGTCATCCTTTTCCTGGAGTGACCTTGAGAGCCTCTAGAGGCATGAGAAGCATTAGAGTCACCTGAGCGATTCCTTTGCCTCCCAAGCCCCTGGTTAAGTCCACTGGGGAGATCCAATGGGATGATCCCATTGTCAGTCCCCAATAGCCTTAGTTTAGCTGGGCCAAGTATAACACTTGGCACTGGGCTAGTTCTCCCTTCATCCTCACTACTTTCTGTATCAGTACCTTTATCACTCTCATCCTCTGTGGTATTATTGCCATCTAAGGGGTGACTATTGGAACTGGGTACTTCTGTAGCATCTTCAGAAGGGGGGCCTCCTGTTCCTGTCCCTAAGGGGGCTAACTGGGAAGCTTTCTCGAGCTCTTTCTGATTTTCATCATTCTGTAAGAGTTCTCTGAGCTCAGCAGAGGTAGGGTTCTTGGGCTGTTTAAGGCCTCTAAGAGTTGCCAAATGCCTGAGCTCATTCTGATTTAGGGTAGCAAAGATGGATGGTGCCCTCTTGGGGTCACTCTCAACAGAGATGGGTACAGTGGACCCCTCTGCCCCAGCCATTGCTCTTAAGTGTGGGTGGATGTGTTGCAATCTACCTACACTTGGGTTTACCTACTAAACCTATCTAGTAGTCGTAGTCAGGGTGTGCTACTCCCTTTGCTCTACAACAACTAAGTTCAGTAGAACTTATGTATATCTAATCTTGTTTTATATGTACCTACAGGTACCTATGTGATCTTTCAATTGGTAACCAAGAGATTACAATGGTAAAACACAGCAAGCTCAAATCCAACCGCTGCTCACCAATGTGAGAAGTTGGCCTGGTATATGATGTTCACTAGTTAAAGTGACCACCTTGTACCATGCCAAGCAACCCTTATGGTGTGGTTGTAAGTCAACCTTTTCGGACTAGCTGCCCTAGTGGTAGCGTAGGCTAAGCAGTCTTTGAGGCTAAACTCGTGAAGCGTGTTAAGCCGGCTGTTTTACCAAATGCAACCCCCTTTTATACCAATGAAAGGACACCACACAGATATATATTCAAAATATATGTATTTATTTCTCAAAGTAACCCCTAGTCTCTTTATGAGCACAGGAGCACAAATCGTCAAACAAGATTACAGTAGAATACACAGAAGTTGCACTTTATATGGATAGGCCCTGGTGGCCGCTCAAACCATATACTAAAATAGTGGTATAAGTACCACGAACAGAAAAGGGAAAAGGCCTAGGGCCTCTAGAATCGCTGGGCCTACAAGGAGCTAACTTGAGTTAGTGACCAGGAGGTCCACGGGTGGCGTGTGCAGAGCAAATAGTCACACGCGTACTCCCATAGGTTTCAATGGGTGCGTAAAAAGTACAAAGTTACTGCAAAGAGGATCTTCCGGATGGACTAGGAACTCAAGATTTGGAACACAGGCACTAGAGATGTAATACTACACTTGGGCACAGGAGTGCCAGCTTTACCTCACCCACAGGAAGCGGGTGCATAGGTGTGAGAAGTTGGCCTGGTATATGCTGTTCACTAGTTCTAGTGACCACCTTGTACCATGCCAAGCAACCCTTATGGTGTGGTTGTAAGTCAACCTTTTCGGACCAGCTGCCCTAGTGGTAGCGTAGGCTAAGCAGTCTTTGAGGCTAAACTCGTGAAACGTGTTAAGCAAGCTGTTTTACCAATAGTAACCCCCTTTTATACCAATGAAAGGACACCACACAGATATATATTCAAAATATATATGTATTTATTTCTCAAAGTAACCCCTAGTCTCTTTATGAGCACAGGAGCACAAATCGTCAAACAAGATTATCACAGAATACACAGAAGTTGCACGTTATATGGATAGGCCCTGGTGGCCACTCAAACCATATACTAAAATAGTGGTATAAGTACCACGAACAGAAAAGGGAAAAGGCCTAGGGCCTCTAGAATCGCTGGGCCTACAAGGAGCTAACGTCAGTTAGTGACCAGGAGGTCCACGGGTGGCGTGTGCAGAGCAAATAGTCACACGCGTGCTCCCATAGGTTTCAATGGGTGCGTAAAAAGTACAAAGTTACTGCAAAAGGAATCTTCCGGATGACCTAGGAACTTAAGATTTGGAACACAGGCACTAGAGATGTATTACTACACATGGGCACCGGAGTACCAGCTTTACCTCACCCACAGGAAGCGGGTGCATAGGCCTCAAAGTGCGTCGGGTTTCTTCTATCTGTTCCGTTGAGCCTGGGACAAAGATGCTGCAGGCGGTCGGTCGGGAAGAGATGCAGTGGATCCAAGAGTGGATCGGAGATGTTGAAGACCTGTAAGCAGAGGGGACAGTGTTCACAGTCACTAGCCAGTGACCAGCGTGGCACCAGGTGGGTACCAGGCGATGTCGGGTGCAAACAGGTGATGAGGGGTAGCTTGTCTCCGCAGCCACGTGGTCCCTGAAGGTCGACGACGTCCAGGAGTCGGCTCACGAGCTGTCCCACGCAGGCTCTCGGTGTCGGCGGTGTCGGCGACTTGATTGAAGCAAACAAGCCTTGGCAAAAGCAATTGTAGGAGGATTCGGAAATCAGCTGATGGTTCTGACCAGCAAGGTCAGAGGGATCGCTCCTTTGGAGGGGAGCAAGGGCCAGTCTGGAGCAACCAGACCAGCGGTGTTTGTCGTAGATTTCGTCGCCAAGATGGCCACTAGCCAGCGGGCCAGCAACCGGTTAGGCGCGTCGAGTGGCAAAATGCAGAAGGGCCCCACGCAGATCGTGGAGATGCTGGAGGGCTCACCTTTGGTGCAGATGCTGCTCGAGGGTTGGGCTTCTCAGGACCCAAAGCACAACTTGGAGGGAGCCTCGGTTGTTGCACTGGTCAGCTTGTCGTAGTCGTTTCAAGATGGCTGGCTCCACGTGTCTCGGTGCCTCCACGGGTCTCCTCTTTGCAGGGACTGTGGATCGGGTGGTGAGAGGTCTGGAGGTCCAGGTCTTGTCAGTCTCTGGGCTCGGGCTCCGGCGGGAGGCGGCGGCAAAGCAGACGTTGATTCGCTGGATGGTGCTTGCGTTAGCAAGGTGGTCACTCCCTGACCACAGGGGAGACTGGCTTCAGTCCTCTGTGCGGCAGAGCGTCGAAGTTCCCGTCTTCTTCTTAGTTTCAAGTTGATTCCAGGATGTCTGAAGTCTTAGGACACAGCTCCTACCTTTATTCGGATTCTAGGGGCCGGACTACCTGCTAGGTCCCTCCCTATGGGTGGGACCAGGAAGGGGGGTGGTTACACCCCCAATCCTTTGTCCAGCTCGCCCCAGGCCCGGGACTGGTGTGCCCCAGGACCGGTTTGAACTGGCATATGCACCGAGGCTCCTTGTGAGCCACAGGCATGTCTGGTTTCTTTCAAGCCCTACCTGACCAATACACAAAATCCTGTCTGGGGTGGTGCTCGCACCTCCCCTGGCAGGAAACCCTTTGTCCACACCTCCCAAGCTGGAAGGACTCCCAGCAGCAGGAGGGCAGACTTGTGTCTGTGGTGGCAGCATCCATTTTGTGGAGCTGAGGCTATGTCTGATTTTACCCGGGTTTCAGGTACTGTACATGTCGTGTCCCTCTAGAAGGGTGGAATGCTAACCCCGTCGCCAGAATTGGCGAGGGGTTAGTATTCCAATTCGTAT
Source organism: Triturus cristatus (assembly GCF_964204655.1). Lineage (NCBI taxonomy): Eukaryota > Metazoa > Chordata > Amphibia > Caudata > Salamandridae > Triturus > Triturus cristatus. The sequence goes on from NC_140579.1 coordinate 946,815,708, forward strand.
GACACCTTACTCGACATGTTTTGATAAAGCCAAACCAAAGATAGCATTTAACCGCGAGGTTCATAATGCACTTAAGAGTATATGGTATGACGATATCTGGAAACAGTAGAAGGAAGTTGTTCCGACCACTGCAGACAGGCTCAGCTCATGCCAGAGCACCATCTCACATGGAACCAAGCACTCTGCCTTCAGGATTGTTAAGGCCTGCCATAGGAGTGACTTATAGGTTACCAGGTGTCCCATTTAAGGTTAGGTATAGGTCTACTACACCTAAGTAAGAGGTGATTACACCAACTTACCCCAGCTGAGTGATCAGCCAGTTGTGTCAGATTGTTAGGCCAAGCCTGGGGTGGCATAATACATGCTGCAGCCCCTGGCAGGCCTTGGGTACACCAATGCCCTGGGTACCTAGTGTACACTGGTACAGGGGCTGACAGGGTGATCCACTTCCAATTGGTTATGCACCTAGGGTGCATAGTTTTAATTTAGTAGAGAGAACAGCAGGCTGGGGGGCTGATTGGCAGGCCCACAGCCTCAATATGTCAAAAACCAGTGAAGCAAAAAGCAAAAATTTGGGGTGACCATAGGATAGCAGACCCTACTCTCCTACACAACCCCCCCCCAAACGCTGGGACATTAAACTAGCCTTGACCAGTCTCGTCTTCATGTCCTAAGTGGAAGTACCTGGAGAGACCATCTGCATTCCCATGGTCAGTACCTGGCCGGTGCTCCACTGTAAAGTCCATCCCCTGTAGGGAAATGGACCACCTAAGCAGTTTGGGGTTTTCACCCTTCATCTGATTTAGCCACAAGAGGGGCTTATGGTCGGTCTGAATCTTGAAGTGAGTGCCAAACAAGTATGGCCTCAGCTTCTTCAGGGCCCACACCACAGCAAAGGCCTCCCTCTCAATAGCTGACCAATTCTTCTCTCTGGGGGTCAACCTTCTGCTAATAAAAGCAATGGGTTGGTCTTGACCATCTACATTAAGTTGTGACAGCACAGCTCCCACACCCAACTCAGAAGCATCTGTTTGGACAATAAACTCTTTGGAGTAGTCAGGACTTTTCAGGATAGGTGCAGAGCACATGGCCTCCTTCAGGTCATCAAATGCCTTTTGACAGCTTACTGTCCACTGAACCTTTTTGGGCATCTTCTTGGATGTCAGATCATTAAGAGGAGTCACAATGGACCCATAGTTCTTAACAAACTTCCTGTAATACCCAGTCAAGCCCAAGAAAGCTCGAACTTGAGTCTGGGTGGTTGGAGGGGACCAATCCTTGATGGACTGTATCTTACTCTCCAGTGGTTGAACTTGGCCCCCACCTACAAGGTGGCCCAAATACACAACCTTACTCTGCCCTATCTGGCACTTAGTAGCCTTGATAGTGAGGCCTGCCCTTTGCAGAGCCTCAAGAGCCTTCTTCAGGTGGATCAGGTGATCCTCCCAGGTGGAACTAAAGACAGCAATGTCATCAAGATATGCTGCGCAAAAGTCATCCAACCCAGTAAGGACTTGGTTCACCAGCCTTTGGAAGGTGGCAGGTGCATTCTTCAGACCAAAGGGCATCACCACAAACTGATAATGCCCACCTGGGGTTGAGAATGCTGTTTTGGCCTTAGACTCCTCAGCTAACCTGATTTGCCAATAGCCAGCTGTCAAGTCAAATGTGCTCAAAAACTTTGCAGAAGCTAGTTTGTCTATGAGCTCATCTGCCCTTGGAATAGGGTGTGCATCTGTCCTGGTGACAGCATTGAGTCCTCTGTAGTCCACACAGAACCTCATCTCTCTCTTGCCATCTTTGGTGTGAGGTTTGGGGACCAGAACCACTGGGCTAGCCCAGGGGCTCTCTGAGGGTTCAATGACACCTAATTCCAGCATTTTATGTACCTCAGCCTTTATACAGTCCCTGACGTGGTCAGGTTGTCTGTAAAGTTTGTTCTTTACAGGCAGACTGTCACCAGTGTCCACAACATGGGTACACCAGTCAGTTTGACTAGGTATCAAGGAAAACATATGTGAAAATGATTGTAGAACCTGTCTACATTCAGTCTGCTGATGGGCAGTGAGGTTGCCTCCAAGGGTCACTCCTTCAACTGAGCCATCTTCAGGGTTCTGAGACAACAGGTCTGGGAGAGGGTCACTCTCTTCCTCCTGTCCCTCATCTGTAGCCATGAGCAAGCCCATGTCTGCCCTGTCAACATATGCTTTAAGCCTGTTAACATGGAGTACCCTGTGGGGACTCCTGGGAGTTCCTAGGTCCACCAAGTAGGTGACCTCTCCCTTCTTTTCCAGGATTGTATGGGGTCCAGACCATTTGTCTTGGAGTGCTGCTGGGGCCACTGGCTCCAACACCCATACCTTCTGTCCTGGCTGATACTCAACCAAGACAGCCTTTTGGTCATGCCAAGCTTTCTGTAAGGCCTGGCTTGCCTCAAGGTTTTTAGATGCCTTCTCCATATACTCAGCCATCCTGGAGCGGAGACCAAGTACATAGTCCACTATGTCTAGCTTAGGCTTTTTGAGAGGTAACTCCCAGCCTTCCTTCACCAAACACAGTGGGCCTCTCACAGGGTGCCCAAACAACAATTCAAAGGGGCTGTAGCCAACTCCTTTTTGTGGGACCTCTCTGTAAGCAAACAGAAGGCAGGGTAGAAGGATGTCCCATCTTCGCCTGAGCTTTTCAGGTAATCCTTTGATCATACCCTTTAGGGTCTTGTTGAATCTCTCAACAAGCCCATTGCATTGTGGGTGATAAGGGGTGGTGAACTTGTAGTTGACACCACATTCCTTCCACATAGCTGTCAAGTATCCTGACATAAAGTTGGTACCTCTGTCAGATACTACCTCCTTAGGAAACCCCACTCTGGAGAATACTCCCAGCAGGGCCCTGGCCACAACAGGAGCTGTAGTGGTCCTAAGGGGAATTGCCTCTGGATACCTGGTGGCATGATCCACTACCACCAGTATAAATCTGTGCCCAGATGCAGTGGGAGGATCCATGGGACCCACTATGTCTATTCCCACTCTTTCAAAGGGAACCCCCACCACAGGTAGTGGTATCAGGGGGGCCTTTGTTGTGCCACCTGATTTGCCACTGGCTTGGCAGGTAACACAGGAGCGACAAAACTCCTTTGTATCTTCATTCATATGAGGCCAGTGAAAGTGAGGGACAAGTCTGTCCCAGGTCTTGTTCTGGCCTAGGTGTCCTGCTAAAGGAATATCATGGGCCAAGGTAAGAAGGAAGCCCCTAAATTGCAGAGGTATAACCAACCTCCTGGTTGCACCAGGCTTGGGGTCTCTAGCCTCTGAATAAAGGAGCCCTTCATCCCAATACACTTTATGGGTACCTTGAGCATTCCCAGCAGCCTCAGCAGCAGCCAGCTGTCTGAGGGGTTCAAGAGAGGGACAGGATAACTGAGCCTGCCTCAAGTCAGCCCTTGAAGGTCCCCCTGTCCCCAGAAACTCAACCTGATCAGGTTCAAGCTCTTCAGGGACAGTTCCTTCAGGGTCCTCTAGATCAGCTTCCTGGGAAGGCTGATCATCACTCTGAGGCAGGGGGGAAGGCACAGCCTTGACCCTCCTGTTCTTCTTCTTGGTAGGTACTTGGTCCATTGTTCCAGGATCCAAGACCTGAGGTTCAGTGAGGCACTTTTTGGCCTGTGACCTGGTCACAGCAAGGACATGTGATGATATACCTAACATCTCTGCATGAGTCCTGTACTCCACTTCTGACCATAGAGAACTCTCTAGGTCATTGCCCAACAAACATTCTACTGGGAGGTCTGCACTAACCACAACCCTTTTGAGGCCAGTTACCCCTCCCCATGAGAAGTTAACAACTGCCACACTATGTGAAGTAGTGGCATTGCTGGCATTGGTCACCAGGTAGTTCTCACCTGGTATGTACTGACCAGGATCCACAAAGCCTGGTGTCACCATAGTGACACTGGCACATGTGTCCCTGTAGGCTTGAGCCACTTTGTCATTAATTAAAGGAGTCTGTCTGTACTTGCCCAGGTTACTGGGGCTCACAGTCAGGGACAAATCAATGTCCCCATCACAGATCAAGACTGCCTGTGTAAGGGTTCTGTCTAAGTCAGAATCTCCTTCAGTTCCCATAGTGATTCCCACTACACCCTTTGTCTGGGGACCAACACTGCTAACAGTAGTACTGGGAGCAGGTGCCTTAGGGGCAACAGTGTTGGGGGCTCCACCCTTTTTGCAATCACTAGTCCAGTGAGTTGTATTTTTACAATGATTGCACCAGGGTTTCTTCTGACCTTCTTTCTTCTTTTTGGACTGTTGGGACCCACCCTCCTTAGCAGTAGTTTGGGGCCCTGTTGAAGACTTCTGGTCTTTAGGTTTCTGATCTCCAACCTTTTGGTCTGTTTTCTTCTGATCACCCCCTTGGCCCTGGTTCTGGTTCTTTTGCTTAACCCTGGTTCTGACCCATTTGTCTGCCTTCTTTCCCAATTCTTGGGGAGAGGTCAGATCAGAGTCAACCAAGTGTTGATGCAGTTGCTGGTTTTGACAGTTATTTAAAATCTGTTCTCTCATCATCAAATTATACAATCCTGTAAAATCAGATACCTTACTTCCCAGCAACCAACCCTCCAAAGCCTTAGTGGCACATTCAATGTATTCAGACCAGTCCTGAGTCTGTGTCTTTTGGGTGTCTCTGAACATTAACCTGTACTGCTCAGTGGTTAAGCCTAACCCATCAACTAGAACACTCTTCAGGACTCTGTAGTTTCTGACATCCTCTTCTCTAACAGTGAGGAGTCTGTCTCTGCCTCTTCCTTCAAAGGAGAGCCAGAGGATTGCTGCCCACTGATCTTCAGGAACCTGCTGTACTTTGCAGGCTCTCTCAAGAGCAGTTATCCACTTGTGGATGTCATCCCCACTTTTGTAGGGGGGCACAACCTTAGACAGGTTTCTATTGTCGAAAACCCTATCTTTGTCCTTAGGGCCAATGCTGCCACCAGTGGGTATAGACCCACTCTCTTTATGCTGTCTAGCCTTGCTAAGTTTCTCTTCCATCAGGGCTACTTCTAGCTCCTGCTTCCTGATCCTCAGCTGAGCCTCTTGCATCTTGGCCTCATGTTCCCTCCTCTGAGGGGTGGTCATCCTTCTCCTGGAGTGACCTTGAGAGCCTCTAGAGCCATGGGAAGCATTGGAGTCACCTGAGCGATTCCTTTGCCTTCCAAGCCCTGTGTTAAGTCCACTGGGGAGATCCAGTGGGTTGAACCCACTGTCAGTCCCCAATAGCCTTGGTTTAGCTGGGCCAAGTATAACACTTGGCACTGGGCTAGTTCTCCCTTCATCCTCACTACTGTCAGTATCCTTTTCACTCTCATCCTCTGTGGTAGGCATCCCATCTAAGGGGTGACTATTGGGAAGGGGTACTTCAGTGGCATCTTTAGAAGGGGGGCCTCCTGTTCCTGTCCCTAAGGGGGCTAACTGGGAAGCTTTCTTGAGTGCTCTCTGATTCTCATCATTCTGTAAGAGCTCTCTGAGCTCAGCAGAGTTTGGGTTCTTGGGCTGTTTAAGGCCTCTAAGAGTTGCCAAATGCCTGAGCTCATTCTGATTAAGGGTAGCAAAGCTGGATGGTGCCCTCTGGGGGTCACTCTCAACAGAGATGGGTACAGTGGACCCCTCTGCCCCGGCCATTGCTCTTAAGTGTGGGTGGATATGTTGCAATCTACCTACACTTGGGTTTACCTACTAAACCTATCTAGTAGTTGTAGTCAGGGTGTGCTACTCCCTTTGCTCTACAACAACTAAGTTCAGTAGAACTTATGTATATCTAATCTTGTTTTATATGTACCTACAGGTACCTATGTGATCTTTCAATTGGTAACCAAGAGATTACAATGGTAAAACACAGCAAGCTCAAATCCAACCGCTGCTCACCAATGTGAGAAGTTGGCCTGGTATATGCTGTTCACTAGTTCTAGTGACCACCTTGTACCATGCCAAGCAACCCTTATGGTGTGGTTGTAAGTCAACCTTTTCGGACCAGCTGCCCTAGTGGTAGCGTAGGCTAAGCAGTCTTTGAGGCTAAACTCGTGAAACGTGTTAAGCAAGCTGTTTTACCAATAGTAACCCCCTTTTATACCAATGAAAGGACACCACACAGATATATATTCAAAATATATATGTATTTATTTCTCAAAGTAACCCCTAGTCTCTTTATGAGCACAGGAGCACAAATCGTCAAACAAGATTATCACAGAATACACAGAAGTTGCACGTTATATGGATAGGCCCTGGTGGCCACTCAAACCATATACTAAAATAGTGGTATAAGTACCACGAACAGAAAAGGGAAAAGGCCTAGGGCCTCTAGAATCGCTGGGCCTACAAGGAGCTAACGTCAGTTAGTGACCAGGAGGTCCACGGGTGGCGTGTGCAGAGCAAATAGTCACACGCGTGCTCCCATAGGTTTCAATGGGTGCGTAAAAAGTACAAAGTTACTGCAAAAGGAATCTTCCGGATGACCTAGGAACTTAAGATTTGGAACACAGGCACTAGAGATGTATTACTACACATGGGCACTGGAGTACCAGCTTTACCTCACCCACAGGAAGCGGGTGCATAGGCCTCAAAGTGCGTCGGGTTTCTTCTATCTGTTCCGTTGAGCCTGGGACAAAGATGCTGCAGGCGGTCGGTCGGGAAGAGATGCAGTGGATCCAAGAGTGGATCGGAGATGTTGAAGACCTGTAAGCAGAGGGGACAGTGTTCACAGTCACTAGCCAGTGACCAGTGTGGCACCAGGTGGGTACCAGGCGATGTTGGGTGCAAACAGGTGATGAGGGGTAGCTTGTCTCCGCAGCCACGTGGTCCCTGAAGGTCGACGACGTCCAGGAGTCGGCTCACGAGCTGTCCCACGCAGGCTCTCGCTGTCGGCGGTGTCGGCGACTTGATTGAAGCAAACAAGCCTTGGCAAAAGCAATTGTAGGAGGATTCGGAAATCAGCTGTTGGTTCTGACCAGCAAGGTCAGAGGGATCGCTCCTTTGGAGGGGAGCAAGGGCCAGTCTGGAGCAACCAGACCAGCGGTGTTTGTCGTAGATTTCGTCGCCAAGATGGCCACTAGCCAGCGGGCCAGCAACCGGTTAGGCGCGTCGAGTGGCAAAATGCAGAAGGGCCCCACGCAGATCGTGGAGATGCTGGAGGGCTCACCTTTGGTGCAGATGCTGCTCGAGGGTTGGGCTTCTCAGGACCCAAAGCACAACTTGGAGGGAGCCTCGGTTGTTGCACTGGTCAGCTTGTCGTAGTCGTTTCAAGATGGCTGGCTCCACGTGTCTCGGTGCCTCCACGGGTCTCCTCTTTGCAGGGACTGTGGATCGGGCGGTGAGAGGTCTGGAGGTCCAGGTCTTGTCAGTCTCTGGGCTCGGGCTCCGGCGGGAGGCGGCGGCAAAGCAGACGTTGATTCGCTGGATGGTGCTTGCGTTAGCAAGGTGGTCACTCCCTGACCACAGGGGAGACTGGCTTCAGTCCTCTGTGCGGCAGAGCGTCGAAGTTCCCGTCTTCTTCTTAGTTTCAAGTTGATTCCAGGATGTCTGAAGTCTTAGGACACAGCTCCTACCTTTATTCGGATTCTAGGGGCCGGACTACCTACTAGGTCCCTCCCTATGGGTGGGACCAGGAAGGGGGGTGGTTACACCCCCAATCCTTTGTCCAGCTCGCCCCAGGCCCGGGACTGGTGTGCCCCAGGACCGGTTTGAACTGGCATATGCACCGAGGCTCCTTGTGAGCCACAGGCATGTCTGGTTTCTTTCAAGCCCTACCTGACCAATACACAAAATCCTGTCTGGGGTGGTGCTCGCACCTCCCCTGGCAGGAAACCCTTTGTCCACACCTCCCAAGCTGGAAGGACTCCCAGCAGCAGGAGGGCAGACTTGTGTCTGTGGTGGCAGCATCCATTTTGTGGAGCTGAGGCTATGTCTGATTTTACCCGGGTTTCAGGTACTGTACATGTCGTGTCCCTCTAGAAGGGTGGAATGCTAACCCCGTCGCCAGAATTGGCGAGGGGTTAGTATTCCAATTCGTATGACACCTTACTCGACATGTTTTGATAAAGCCAAACCAAAGATAGCATTTAACCGCGAGGTTCATAATGCACTTAAGAGTATATGGTATGACGATATCTGGAAACAGTAGAAGGAAGTTGTTCCGACCACTGCAGACAGGCTCAGCTCATGCCAGAGCACCATCTCACATGGAACCAAGCACTCTGCCTTCAGGATTGTTAAGGCCTGCCATAGGAGTGACTTATAGGTTACCAGGTGTCCCATTTAAGGTTAGGTATAGGTCTACTACACCTAAGTAAGAGGTGATTACACCAACTTACCCCAGCTGAGTGATCAGCCAGTTGTGTCAGATTGTTAGGCCAAGCCTGGGGTGGCATAATACATGCTGCAGCCCCTGGCAGGCCTTGGGTACACCAATGCCCTGGGTACCTAGTGTACACTGGTACAGGGGCTGACAGGGTGATCCACTTCCAATTGGTTATGCACCTAGGGTGCATAGTTTTAATTTAGTAGAGAGAACAGCAGGCTGGGGGGCTGATTGGCAGGCCCACAGCCTCAATATGTCAAAAACCAGTGAAGCAAAAAGCAAAAATTTGGGGTGACCATAGGATAGCAGACCCTACTCTCCTACAATAGGCCTCGAAGTGCGTCGGGTTTCTTCTATCTGTTCCGTGGAGCCTGTGGACAAAGATGCTGCAGGCGGTCGGTCCGGGAGAGATGCGGTGGATCCAAGAGTGGATCGGAGTTGTAGAAGACCTGTAAGCAGAGGGGACAGTGTTCACAGTCACTAGCCGGTGACCAGCGTGGCACCAGGTGGGTACCAGGCAATGTCGGGTGCAAACAGGAAGAAAGGTGTAGCTTGTCTCTGCAGCCACGTGGTCCCTGGAGATCGACAACGTCCAGGAGTCGGTTCACGAGCTGTCCCACGCAGGCTCTCGCTGTCGGCGGTGTCGGCAACTTGATCGAAGCAAACAAGCCTTGGCAAAAGCAATTGTTGTGGAGAACAAGATAAGCTGATGGTTCTGACCAGCAAGGTCAGAGGGACTGCTCCTTTCGGAGGGGAGCAAGGGCCAGTCTGGAGCAACCAGACCAGCAGTGTATTTCTTGAAGTTCATCGCCAAGATGGCCACTAGCCAGCGGGCCAGCAACCGGTTAGGCGCGTCGAGTGGCAAAATGCAGAAGGGCCCCACGCAGATCGTGGAGATGCTGGAGGGCTCACCTTTGGTGCAGATGCTGCTCGAGGGTTGGGCTTCTCAGATCCCAAAGCACAACTTGGAGGGAGCCTCGGTTGTTGCGCTTGCAGCTTGTTGTCGTCGTTCCAAGATGGCTGGCTCCACGTGTCTCGGTGCCTCCACGGGTCTCCTCTTTTCAGGGAGTGTGGATCGGGCGGTGAGAGGTCTGGAGGTCCAGGTCTTGTCAGTCTCTGGGCTCGGGCTCCGGCGGGAGGCGGCGGCAAAGCAGACGTTGATTCACTGGATGGTGCTTGCGTTAGCAAGGTGGTCACTCCCTGACCACAGGGGAGATTTCCTTCAGTCTTCTGTGCAGCAGAATGTCGAAGTTCCCGTCTTCTTCTTAGTTTCAAGTTGATTCCAGGATGTCTGAAGTCTTAGGACACAGCTCCTACCTTTAAGCGGATTCTAGGGGCCGGACTACCTGCTAGGTCCCTCCCTATGGGTGGGACCAGGAAGGGGGGTGGTTACACCCCCAATCCTTTGTCCAGCTCGCCCCAGGCCCGGGACTGGTGTGCCCCAGGACCGGTTTGAACTGGCATATGCACCGAGGCTCCTTGTGAGCCACAGGCATGTCTGGTTTCTTTCAAGCCCTACCTGACCAATACACAAAATCCTGTCTGGGGTGGTGCATGCACCTCCCCTGGCAGGAAACCCTTTGTCCACACCTCCCAAGCTGGAAGGACTCCCAGCAGCAGGAGGGCAGACTTGTGTCTGTGGTGGCAGCATCCATTTTGTGGAGCTGAGGCTATGTCTGATTTTACCCGGGTTTCAGGTACTGTACATGTCGTGTCCCTCTAGAAGGGTGGAATGCTAACCCTGTCGCCAGAATTGGCGAGGGGTTAGTATTCCAATTCGTATGACACCTTACTCGACATGTTTTGATAAAGCCAAACCAAAGTTAGCATTTAACCGCAAGGTTCATAATGCACTTAAGAGTATATGGTATGACGATATCTGGAAACAGTAGAAGGAAGTTGTTCCGACCACTGCAGACAGGCTCAGCTCATGCCAGAGCACCATCTCACATGGAACCAAGCACTCTGCCTTCAGGATTGTTAAGGCCTGCCATAGGAGTGACTTATAGGTTAACATGTGTCCCATCTAAGGTTAGGGATAGGTATCCTACACCTAAGTAAGAGGTGGTTACACCAACTTACCCCAGCTGAGTGATCAGCCAGTTGTGTCAAATTTGTTAGGCCAAGCCTGGGGTGGCATAATACATGCTTCAGCCCCTGGCAGGCCTTGGGTGCACCAATGCCCTGGGTACCTAGTGTACAGGGGTGATCCACTTCCAATTGGTTATGCACCTAGGGTGCATAGTGTAAATTTAGTAGAGAGAACAGCAAGCTGGGGGTCTGATTGGCAGGCCCACAGCCTCAATATGTCAAAAACCAGTGAAGCAAAAAGCAAAAATTTGGGGTGACCATAGGATAGCAGACCCTACTCTCCTACAGATTCTGTAATCTTAAAATGTGTTTTAGCTGGTTCTAAATCACCATCAACCAATCCAACTAATTTGGTCCATTGACTGAAGTGGGAGGAGTGCTTTGATGTTTGGGATTGATGGTCTGTAGGCGAAAGGGCATTAATGTATATTTGTAAATGATTTTTCCTTCCCATAGGTTATAAGGTATTTCCCCACATGTCCAGCGTTTGAATTACTCATCCCTCCTGTGTGCGCAGACTTGGAGAGAGACGTGTGAGTGTTGGTGTTATGGGCCCCACCAATGAATGTGTGTGTGAATGAGCTAGAGTGACGTCGGGTCTGCGACACAGGAAGGGTATCGGTAAAGGTTATTTCCCCATTTCTTCCTGGTCTCTCGCTGGATCAGGTTTTCTGGTAGCAGGATGATGGTTTTATTGTTTTGGTTTGGTGATTATTGCTTGTAAATAGCTTATTGATTATTGATTGTGGGAAAGTATGGGTTTATGTATTAACACATTGGTGCCGATTCCGATCCGGTATAATAAATTTGCGTACGACTCGTATCCGTATATTTCACGTACGAATCGTACAAGTACCGTACAAACGGCGAAGTACGATTCGTAAGTGAAAAATACATACGAATAGCGTCGGGAAAAGGTTACGAGAGGGAACCGGACATTTTTACGTCCGAATAGCATTGGGAAAAGTGTACGAGAGGGAGTCGGACATTTTTACGTGCAAATCGTAAAACAGAAGTCCGAGCGCGCAAGTACGATCCGTACCGCCCGTCCGAATACACAACCGCATGTAAAAGGCCCCGTACGGAACGAACGCAGTAGCACACATGTACACGGGTAAACTCGTGCCCAGATACGAGTCGTACAGCCCCCCTTCCCCCCGCATATGTCAGCATCGTACCCCCGTATGTCAGCACCGTACCCCCCCTGTCCGCACTGTACCCCAGCCCTGTACCTGTACGCACCATACCCCAGGCCCATAGTGCCTGTACGCGCCGCACCCCAGGCCCGTACCCCAGCCCTGTACCTGTATGCACCGTACCCCAGGCCCGTAGTGCCTGTACGCACCGCACCCCAGGCCCGTACCCCAGCCCCGTACCTGTACGCACCGTACCACAGGCCCGTACCCCAGCCCCGCACCTGTACGCACCGTACCCCATGCCCGTAGTGCCTGTACACACCGTACCCCAGACCCATACCCCAGCCCCGCACCTGTACGCGCCGCACCCCAGGTGCGTACCCCGTACCTGTACGCACCGTACCCCAGGCCCATAGTGCCTGTACGCGCCACACCCCAGGCCCGTACCCCAGCCCCGTACCTGTACACACCATACCCCAGGCCCGTAGTGCCTGTATGCGCCACACCCCAGGCCCGTACCCCAGCCCCATACTTGTACGCACCGCACCCCAGGCCCGTACCCCAGCCCCGAACCTGTACGCACCGTACCCCAGGGCCGTACCCTAGCCCCGCACATGTACGCGCCGCACCCCAGGCCCGTACCCCAGCCCCGTGCATGTACGTGCCGCACCCCAGGCTCGTACCCCAGCCCCGCACCTGTACGCGCCGTACCCCAGGCACGTACCCCAGCCCCGCACCTGTACGCGCCGCACCACAACACCGTACCCCAGCACCCTCACCCAGCATCGCATATGTACGGACCTCACCTACGCGAAAAAGACTCGTACAGAACCCGGACACTGTAAAACAGCACAAGGAGGGTCAATTTGACTCGCACAACACCACAAAACACGTCTACATGACAAAATACATCTCAATGACTGACCTGCCACATCCAAACAGAGGCCCAAAATCACAACCACCTCTTATAACACACCCACCAAAATTTCAAACCCAGCCACACCCACAAATGGACCAATAAAAAAGGCCCACACACACAACCCATGAGCCTTTGCAACAGACTCACTGCTGCCAGACCCCACAGACAAACAACTGCACCTTACTTACACCTTAACTACACCTTAACTTACACACCTTCACACAACCTCCTTCACAAACACCCCCTCTTCACATTCACACACACACCGTCACATTCACACCCACACACCCACAACCATCCACACCCACACCCCACACCATGACCACAGACAAGAATCCAAAGTACACAAGGGCGGAGCTGGACCTTGTCAACGAAGTCATCAGAGTCGAGCCACAGCTGTGTGGAACATTGATCAGACAGACCAGCATAGCCCAAAAAACTAGCCTGTGGCAGAGGATCGTCGATAAGGTGAATGCTGTTGCTCCCATCCGAAGGACCAGGCATGAATGCCAAGCCAGGTGGTACGATCTGCGGAGGGCAGTCAAGAGGAAAATGAACGAGGAATACGCCCAGAGTAACATCACTGGAGGTGGGCTGCCCCGCAGACCGGTACATTACCATCCCTGGGAGGAGAAGGTGATGGCCCTGCCTCTGCCGGTGGGAGTACACGGAGTCGAAGGAGTCACAGAGCCTGGTGAGTACACAAACAGCTCACGTAACATGGGGTGAATGGCATCCACACCACAAATACACAAAATGCACGCAACTTCCCCCAAGCCCTCACCGCACACAACCACACTCAAAAACCACGCTCATGCCACTAACGTCTCCATGCCCCATTCACAAATAAAGGCAATGCCATGTCCCAGGCCACACCAACCACAAACCCAAGACTGGATGTCCGGGATGCTGGGAGGGTGGGGCTCACACAACACATGGTGCAACTCAGAAGCAGACACCAATGCCCTCAGCTCATATGACCTAGGTACATACCCATGCACCATGCCCAATGCACAGGGACTGGCAAAGTACTGACAAGGTAGCTGACACTTGGCCCTGCTGTATGCAGCACAAGGCCCTCCTGTGACCACTGTACCCTCAAACACCAACTCCACAAGCTCAGATATCTAGCACAGGAACTCACACTTACTGTCATGCCAGCATGCACCATGAGGGGACAGACACATCACCTGGGAGACCCAATGACAAATCACACTACACCCAACAGCAGGCCCAGTCACACACACCCCCCTTACACAAGCACACACCCCCGGGGCAGGCAACGGATTTACCCACTCTCACAATGGACATGTGACACAACAAGACCAATCCATAGCCAAATAAGCATCCTAGCCAAACATCTACTGGTCAAACACTCAGGAGAACATATCAATCCACCATCTCTTCGGGGGAGGATTCGCTGGGTCCAGGGTCGGTGTCCGCCTCCTCCTCGCTGCTGGTGGGAGGGGGTGTGAGCCCCTCGGGCTGGGCGGTCCCGGAGGTCGAGGATGAGCGGGGGGCCTGGGCGGTCATGGACCGGGTGATGGCGCAGGCCCAATCAGCCAGTCCCAACATTCGGAGGTGCTCTCGTCGCTCTACTTGAGCCCAGGGGGAACTTTCCAAGTCGTTCCCCAGGAGGCAGTCGACCGGGGCGTCGTCGCGCACTGTCACCTTCAGCAGGCCCGTCACCCCTCCCCACTCGAAGGGGACCAGGGCCATCTGGCATAGGCTTTCACTGTTGTCGGCCGTCCGTACGGGGCACAGCACATTCGGTAGAATCTGCCCAGGGGTCACCAGGTGGCAGCGGACAGCGGTGATACTGGCGCCTGTGTCACGAAGGGCTTCGGCCCGTTGTCCATTGACCGTGACCTGCTGCCGGTACTTCTGGGTGTTGGTTGGGATGGGGGTGCAGGGTACCATCTCTCGGCTACCCAGGCAGACCAGGGACATGGCTGCCGGCTCCCACTCAGTGTTCTCTCGGTCGAGGGCCTCCTCTTCCTCTTCTCCTCCCCCCAAGGCGGCGGCTGTCAGCTGCCGGGGCGGGTGCCCGCCGGCCCCGTTTCTTCGGTTCAGAGGGCAGGCCGGATCGCTGGCAAAGTGTCCTGTTTGTTGGCAGCCGTAGCAGGTCACTGGCGGCCGTGGTCCGGGTCGGGCCGGGCCCACCTTTCGGGCTAGGCTCGGGGAGAGATGTGGCTGCGGTGGCCCTCGAGGGGGGCTCCTGGGGGCCCCGGCGGGAGGGTCTCGGTTCCTGTTCGGCCCTCCCCCCCCACCGCGCTGGCGGGGGGGTCCGTTGGGGTTCCTCTGGTACTCCCCATTGAGTTCCGGGGGACCCGGGAGTTGACCCATCGATCGGCCTCGACGGCAAGTTTTCGCGGGTCGGTCATTTTGCTGTCGAGGAGGTGCTGTCTCAGTTCCACGAAGCAATTGTTGGAAAGGTGTTCCCACACGATGAGGTCGACCAGCTGCCCGTAGGTGGTTACTTTGCTCCCTTTGATCCACCCTTCTAGGGCCCGACTGAAAAAGTCCACATATTCCACCCATGTGGTACCCGGGATTTTCTTGCAGTCTCTGAACCGCTGGCGGTACATTTCCGCTGTTAGCCCGTAGCGGGTGAGCAGGGCCTCCTTCATGTGATCGTAGGAGGTCATCACCTCCTCCGGTAGCTGGAGCAGCGTGTCCCGCCCCTCACTCAGGAACCGCCCCCACAGGCCCGCGCCCCAGTCCTTTCGGGGCACCCGATGAGAGGTCATGGCCACCTCGTAGGCCTTGAACCATTGTTGGATGTCGTCATTCTTGTAATACTCCTTGACGACTTCTTTCGGGATATGTACCTTGGCCTCGGAAGGCGGTAGAGTGTCTCTAGTACTGGGGGTGTCAGTCCCTCCGTTCTTGGCCTTGATCTCGAGCTCCTTGAGACTGCGCTCGTGCTCAAGAGTTAGTTTCTTTTCCTCCAACTCCCGGTGTCGTCTCTTCTCCTCTATCTCTTCTTGAAGGCGCAGCTGCTCTAGGGCCAGTTTCTTTTCTGCCAGCTGGAGTTCACCGTCCAGCCGCAGTCGGGCGAGCTCTAGCTCGTGGCTCCGGACCTTTTCCCGCTCTCGTATTTCTTCTTCGGAGAGGCCGGTTTCTAGGCTCTTTCTTCCTCCGGTTGCCGGAGTCCGTGCGGTTGCTGCGGTCTCAGTCAGGGGCAAGGGCCCTTCTTCCTGGGAGGGGCCTGCCCCGGCCTCCAACCATGCCCTCAGAGCTTTCTGCATCTCCTCTTTGGTACCTAGGCTGGTGGTTGCAATGCCTTTGTCTTTGCAGAACTGTTTCAATTCTTTGTGCGTATATTCTTCCAGCCGTTCGGGCTGGAACTCCATTGTCGCGTTGTTTTCCTGGCTGCTCATGATGCTGTTCGTTTGGATGGGTAGCTAGTGGGTACTGGCTGGTACGTACTGCGTTCGGCTCGGATCCCGTCGCTGGCCACCAAATGTTGGAAGGCGGACCCCGAGGAGTCGGTGCGACCACCAAGGGGGGGGGCCCTCACACTGCACGAAGTAGCCGAGCGCTGCCGAGAAGTCTCCTGAGAGATCCTTCTCCTATCACGTCCTAGCACAGTAACACCACCACACAGGACTCAAGGAGGTTGTCTTGTGACAAGCAATTCTTTATCAGCAATAAAAAGGTTACGAGGTCAATATTTACACGAAGGGATCGAGGGATCCACCAAAAGTCTCAGTGTCTCTTTGGAAGGGTCGGGGTAGCGGGACAGTCTTTGGCAGGAATGCGGTACGAGGGTACCTGGGGCCCAGTTCTTATCCTCAAGCTGGAGGACCTCCGGATCTCGGAGGGGTTGAGCCGCGACGGCGTCAGCAGGGCTCTGGTGTACAGTTCGGGGAGAGCCGCGATCCAATCAGCAGGGCTCTCAAGATGGTTTCTGCTCAGCTCGAGCCGCGACGTCGTCAGCAGGGCTCCGAGGGAGGTTTCAGCGAGGTTGAGCCGCGACGGCGTCAGCAGGGCTCCGATGTTCCAGGTGGTTCAGAAAGGGTTCACAGGAAGGAGCCGCGACGCAGTCAGCAGGGCTCGTGATGGTTCCGACAAGAGTTCTTCTCCGTAGGGTCAGCCGCGATTCAATCAGCAGGGCTCTCGACTCCGGGATACAACTGCCGAGCTGTGGTGGGGTCGCCCCAGATATAGGTCTGGAGCCCTTTGATGTCCGGACCTATGCGCCCGAGGGGGCGGAGTGGCCGGGTGGAGGTGGCCAGACGCCCAGCAGGAGAGGCGCCAGGCCCATGGGAGTTGCAGGGCGATCACACCTCGAGAGGGGAGGACAGTTGGGGGTCCCATCGATACTGTCCTCCGCCGGGGGCGATGAATGGTTCCTGCGGCACCCCCTGGCTAGTTCGTGGTGCCTCGATGTCGGGGCTTCGCTGGGGTCGAGGCCGGGTTGAGCGGGGTCGCGCCGGCTGGTGCACGGTGTGACGTGGATGCCAACAAGATGGCGGAGCCACGAGGAGTATGCGTCCACGTGCAGCTCCGGGTGAAGGGCCTTGGTGCAGTTCAGACGGGTGGCCCGTGACGGCCGGGGCGGGGAACGGGCACAATCCAGGGGGTTAAGGACCACGCCACGAGGCCGGGTCCAACAGTTTGGCTTTATCAAAACATGTCGAGTAAGGTGTCATACGAATTGGAATACTAACCCCTCGCCAATTCTGGCGACGGGGTTAGCATTCCACCCTTCTAGAGGGACACGACATGTACAGTGCCTGAAACCCGGGTAAAATCAGACATAGCCTCAGCTCCACAAAATGGATGCTGCCACCACAGACACAAGTCTGCCCTCCTGCTCTGGGAGTCCTTCCAGCTTGGGAGGTGTGGACAAAGGGTTTCCTGCCAGGGGAGGTGCGTGCACCACCCCAGACAGGATTTTGTGTATTGGTCAGGTAGGGCTTGAAAGAAACCAGACATGCCTGTGGCTCACAAGGAGCCTCGGTGCATATGCCAGTTCAAACCGGTCCTGGGGCACACCAGTTCCGGGCCTGGGGCGAGCTGGACAAAGGATTGGAGGTGTAACCACCCCCCTTCCTGGTCCCACCCATAGGGAGGGACCTAGCAGGTAGTCCGGCCCCTAGAATCCGCTTAAAGGTAGGAGCTGTGTCCTAAGACTTCAGACATCCTGGAATCAACTTAACACTAAGAAGAAGACGGGAACTTCGACGCTCTGCTGCACAGAGGACTGAAGCCAATCTCCCCTGTGGTCAGGGAGTGACCACCTTGCCAACGCAAGCACCATCCAGCGAATCAACGTCTGCTTTGCCGCCGCCTCCCGCCGGAGCCCGAGCCCAGAGACTGACAAGACCTGGACCTCCAGACCTCTCACCGCCCGATCCACAGTCCCTGAAAAGAGGAGACCCGTGGAGGCACCGAGACACGTGGAGCCAGCCATCTTGGAACGACTACGACAAGCTGACAAGTGCAACAACCGAGGCTCCCTCCAAGTTGTGCTTTGAAATCTGAGAAGCCCAACACCCGAGCAGCATCTGCACCAAAGGTGAGCCCTCCAGCATCTCCACGATCTGCGTGGGGCCCTTCTGCATTTTGCCACTCGACGCGCCTAACCGGTTGCTGGCCCGCTGGCTAGTAGCCATCTTGGCGACGAACTTCAAGAAATACACCGCTGGTCTGGTTGCTCCAGACTAGCCCTTGCTCCCCTCCAAAGGAGCAGTCCTTCTGACCTTGCTGGTCAGAACCATCAGCTTATTTCCTTTTCCTACAACAATTGCTTTTGCCAAGGCTTGTTTGCTTCGATCAAGTCGCCGACACCGCCGACAGCGAGAGCCTGCGTGGGACAGCTCGTGACTCGACTCCCGGACGTCGTCGACCTCCAGGGACCACGTGGCTGCAGAGACAAGCTACACCTTTCTCCCTGTTTGCACCCGACATTGCTTGGTACCCACCTGGTGCCACGCCGGTCACTGGCTAGTGACTGTGAACACTGTCCCCTCTGCTTACAGGTCTTCAACATCTCCGATCCACTCTTGGATCCACTGCATCTCTCCCGGACCGACCGCCTGCAACATCTTTGTCTTCAGGCTCCACGGAACAGATAGAAGAAACCCGACGCACTTCGAGGCCTATGCACCCGCTTCCTGTGGGTGAGGTAAAGCTGGCACACCTGTGCCCAAGTGTAGTATTACATCTCTAGTGCCTGTGTTCCAAATCTTGAGTTCCTAGTCCATCCGGAAGATCCTCTTTGCAGTAACTTTGTACTTTTTACGCACCCATTGAAACCTATGGGAGCACGCGTGTGACTATTTGCTCTGCACACGCCACCCGTGGACCTCCTGGTCACTAACTGACGTTAGCTCCTTGTAGGCCCAGCGATTCTAGAGGCCCTAGGCCTTTTCCCTTTTCTGTTCGTGGTACTTATACCACTATTTTAGTATATGGTTTGAGTGGCCACCAGGGCCTATCCATATAAAGTGCAACTTCTGTGTATTCTACTGTAATCTTGTTTGACGATTTGTGCTCCTGTGCTCATAAAGAGACTAGGGGTTACTTTGAGAAATAAATACATATATATTTTGAATATATATCTGTGTGGTGTCCTTTCATTGGTATAAAAGGGGGTTGCATTTGGTAAAACAGCTGGCTTAACACGCTTCACGAGTTTAGCCTCAAAGACTGCTTAGCCTACGCTACCACTAGGGCAGCTAGTCCGAAAAGGTTGACTTACAACCACACCATAAGGGTTGCTTGGCATGGTACAAGGTGATCACTTTAACTAGTGAGCATCATATACCAGGCCAACTTCTCACATTGGTGAGCAGCGGTTGGATTTGAGCTTGCTGTGTTTTACCATTGTAATCTCTTGGTTACCAATTGAAAGATCACATAGGTACCTGTAGGTACATATAAAACAAGATTAGATATACATAAGTTCTACTGAACTTAGTTGTTGTAGAGCAAAGGGAGTAGCACACCCTGACTACAACTACTAGATAGGTTTAGTAGGTAAACCCAAGTGTAGGTAGATTGCAACACATCCACCCACACTTAAGAGCAATGGCCGGGGCAGAGGGGTCCACTGTACCCATCTCTGTTGAGAGTGACCCCCAGAGGGCACCATCCAGCTTTGCTACCCTTAATCAGAATGAGCTCAGGCATTTGGCAACTCTTAGAGGCCTTAAACAGCCCAGGAACCCTACCTCTGCTGAGCTCAGAGAACTCTTACAGAATGATGAGAATCAGAGAGAACTCAAGAAAGCTTCCCAGTTAGCCCCCTTAGGGTCAGGAACAGGAGGCCCCCCTTCTGAAGATGCTACAGAGGTACCCAGTACCAATAGCCATCCCTTAGATGAGAATCATACTACAGGGGAGGAAAGTGGTGAGGATACAGAAAGTAGTGATGATGAAGGGAGAACTAGCCCAGTGCCAAGTATTATACTTGGCCCAGCTAAACTAAGGCTATTGGGGACTGACAATGGGTTTACCCCATTGGATCTCCCCAGTGGACTTAACACAGGGCTTGGGAGGCAAAGGAATCGCTCAGGTGACTCCAATGCTTCTCATGGCTCTAGAGGCTCTCAAGGTCACTCCAGGAAAAGGATGACCACCCCTCAGAGGAGGGAACATGAGGCCAGAATGCAGGAAGCCCAGCTGAGGATCAGGAAGCAGGAGCTAGAAGTAGCCCTGATGGAAGAAAAACTGAACAAGGCTAGGCAACCTAGAGAGAGTGGGTCTATACCCACTGGTGGCAGCATTGTCCCTAAGGACAAAGATAGGGTCTTTGATAATAGGAACCTGTCTAAGGTTGTGCCCCCCTACAAAAGTGGGGATGACATCCACAAATGGATAACTGCTCTTGAGAGAGCCTGCAAAGTACAGCAGGTTCCTGAAGACCAGTGGGCAGCAATCCTCTGGCTCTCCTTTGAAGGAAGAGGCAGAGACAGACTCCTCACTGTTAGAGAAGAGGATGTCAGAAACTACAGAGTCCTGAAGAGTGTTCTGGTAGATGGGTTAGGCTTAACCACTGAACAGTACAGGTTAATGTTCAGAGACACCCAAAAGACACAGACTCAGGACTGGTCTGAATATGTTGAATGTGCCACTAAGGCTTTGGAGGGTTGGTTGCTGGGAAGTAAGGTATCTGATTTTACAGGATTGTATAATTTGATGATGAGAGAACAGATTTTAAATAACTGTCAAAACCAGCAACTGCATCAACACTTGGTTGACTCTGATCTGACCTCTCCCCAAGAATTGGGAAAGAAGGCAGACAAATGGGTCAGAACCAGGGTTAAGCAAAAGAACCAGAACCAGGGCCAAGGGGGTGATCAGAAGAAAACAGACCAAAAGGGTGGAGATCAGAAATCTAAAGACCAGAAGTCTTCAACAGGGCCCCAAACTACTGCTAAGGAGGGTGGGTCCCAACAACAGTCCAAAAAGAAGAAAGAAGGTCAAAAGAAACCCTGGTGCAATCATTGCAAAAATACAACTCACTGGACTAGTGATTGCAAAAAGGGTGGAGCCCCCAACACTGTTGCCCCTAAGGCACCTGCTCCCAGTACTACTGTTAGCAGTGTTGGTCCCCAGACGAAGGGTGTAGTGGGAATCACTATGGGAACTGAAGGAGATTCTGACTTAGACAGAACCCTGACACAGGCAGTCTTGATCTGTGATGGGGACATTGATTTGTCCCTGACTGTGAGCCCCAGTAACCTGGGCAAGTACAGACAGACTCCTTTAATTAATGACAAAGTGGCTCAAGCCTACAGGGACACATGTGCCAGTGTCACTATGGTGACACCAGGCTTTGTGGACCCTGGACAGTACATACCAGGTGAGAACTACCTGGTGACCAATGCCAGCAATGCCACTACTTCACACAGTGTGGCAGTTGTTAACTTCTCATGGGGAGGGGTAACTGGCCTCAAAAGGGTTGTGGTTAGTGCAGACCTCCCAGTAGAATGTTTGTTGGGCAATGACCTAGAGAGTTCTCTATGGTCAGAAGTGGAGTACAGGACTCATGCAGAGATGTTAGGTATATCATCACATGTCCTTGCTGTGACCAGGTCACAGGCCAAAAAGTGCCTCACTGAACCTCAGGTCTTGGATCCTGGAACAATGGACCAAGCACCTACCAAGAAGAAGAACAGGAGGGTCAAGGCTGTGCCTTCCCCCCTGCCTCAGAGTGATGATCAGCCTTCCCAGGAAGCTGATCTAGAGGACCCTGAAGGAACTGTCCCTGAAGAGCTTGAACCTGATCAGGTTGAGTTTCTGGGGACAGGGGGACCTTCAAGGGCTGACTTGAGGCAGGCTCAGTTATCCTGTCCCTCTCTTGAACCCCTCAGACAGCTGGCTGCTGCTGAGGCTGCTGGGAATGCTCAAGGTACCCATAAAGTGTATTGGGATGAAGGGCTCCTTTATTCAGAGGCTAGAGACCCCAAGCCTGGTGCTACCAGGAGGTTGGTTATACCTCTGCAATTTAGGGGCTTCCTTCTTACCTTGGCCCATGACATTCCTTTAGCAGGACACTTAGGCCAGAACAAGACTTGGGACAGACTTGTCCCTCACTTTCACTGGCCTCACATGAATGAAGATACAAAGGAGTTTTGTCGCTCCTGTGTTACCTGCCAAGCCAGTGGCAAATCAGGTGGCACAACAAAGGCCCCCCTAATACCACTACCTGTGGTGGGGGTCCCCTTTGAAAGAGTGGGAATAGACATAGTGGGTCCCATGGATCCTCCCACTGCATCTGGGCACAGATTTATACTGGTGGTAGTGGATCATGCCACCAGGTATCCAGAGGCAATTCCCCTTAGGACCACTACAGCTCCTGTTGTGGCCAGGGCCCTGCTGGGAGTATTCTCCAGAGTGGGGTTTCCTAAGGAGGTAGTATCTGACAGAGGTACCAACTTTATGTCAGGATACTTGACAGCTATGTGGAAGGAATGTGGTGTCAACTACAAGTTCACCACCCCTTATCACCCACAATGCAATGGGCTTGTTGAGAGATTCAACAAGACCCTAAAGGGTATGATCAAAGGATTACCTGAAAAGCTCAGGCGAAGATCGGACATCCTTCTACCCTGCCTTCTGTTTGCTTACAGAGAGGTCCCACAAAAAGGAGTTGGCTACAGCCCCTTTGAATTGTTGTTTGGGCACCCTGTGAGAGGCCCACTGTGTTTGGTGAAGGAAGGATGGGAGTTACCTCTCAAAAAGCCTAAGCTAGACATAGTGGACTATGTACTTGGTCTCCGCTCCAGGATGGCTGAGTATATGGAGAAGGCATCCAAAAACCTTGAGGCAAGCCAGGCCTTACAGAAAGCTTGGCATGACCAAAAGGCTGTCTTGGTTGAGTTTCAGCCAGGACAGAAGGTATGGGTGTTGGAGCCAGTGGCCCCAGCAGCACTCCAAGACAAATGGTCTGGACCCCATACAATCCTGGAAAAGAAGGGAGAGGTCACCTACTTGGTCGACCTAGGAACTCCCAGGAGTCCCCACAGGGTACTCCATGTTAACAGGCTTAAAGCATATGTTGACAGGGCAGACATGGGCTTGCTCATGGCTACAGATGAGGGACAGGAGGAAGAGAGTGACCCTCTCCCAGACCTGTTGTCTCAGAACCCTGAAGATGGCTCAGTTGAAGGAGTGACCCTTGGAGGCAACCTCACTGCCCATCAGCAGACTGAATGTAGACAGGTTCTACAATCATTTTCACATATGTTTTCCTTGATACCTAGTCAAACTGACTGGTGTACCCATGTGGTGGACACTGGTGACAGTCTGCCTGTAAAGAACAAGCTTTACAGACAACCTGACCACGTCAGGGACTGTATAAAGGCTGAGGTACATAAAATGCTGGAATTAGGTGTCATTGAACCCTCAGAGAGCCCCTGGGCTAGCCCAGTGGTTCTGGTCCCCAAACCTCACACCAAAGATGGCAAGAGAGAGATGAGGTTCTGTGTGGATTACAGAGGACTCAATG
Organism: Triturus cristatus; assembly: GCF_964204655.1. Taxonomy (NCBI): domain Eukaryota; kingdom Metazoa; phylum Chordata; class Amphibia; order Caudata; family Salamandridae; genus Triturus; species Triturus cristatus. The sequence goes on from NC_140579.1 coordinate 946,839,163, forward strand.
CTGTCACCAGGACAGATGCACACCCTATTCCAAGGGCAGATGAGCTCATAGACAAACTAGCTTCTGCAAAGTTTTTGAGCACATTTGACTTAACAGCTGGCTATTGGCAAATCAGATTAGCTGAGGAGTCTAAGGCCAAAACAGCATTCTCAACCCCAGGTGGGCACTACCAGTTTGTGGTGATGCCCTTTGGTCTGAAGAATGCACCTGCCACCTTCCAAAGGCTGGTGAACCAAGTCCTTACTGGGTTGGATGACTTTTGCGCAGCATATCTGGATGACATTGCTGTCTTTAGCTCCACCTGGGAGGATCACCTGATCCACCTGAAGAAGGCTCTTGAGGCTCTGCAAAGGGCAGGCCTCACTATCAAGGCTACAAAGTGCCAGATAGGGCAGAGTAAGGTTGTATATTTGGGCCACCTTGTAGGTGGAGGCCAAGTTCAACCACTGGAGAGTAAGATACAATCCATCAAGGACTGGTCCCCTCCAACCACCCAGACTCAAGTTCGAGCTTTCTTGGGCTTGACTGGGTACTACAGGAAGTTTGTTAAGAACTATGGGTCCATTGTGACTCCTCTTAATGATCTGACATCCAAGAAGATGCCCAAAAAGGTTCAGTGGACAGTAAGCTGTCAAAAGGCATTTGATGACCTGAAGGAGGCCATGTGCTCTGCACGTATCCTGAAAAGTCCTGACTACTCCAAAGAGTTTATTGTCCAAACAGATGCTTCTGAGTTGGGTGTGGGAGCTGTGCTGTCACAACTTAATGTAGATGGTCAAGACCAACCCATTGCTTTTATTAGCAGAAGGTTGACCCCCAGAGAGAAGAATTGGTCAGCCATTGAGAGGGAGGCCTTTGCTGTGGTGTGGGCCCTGAAGAAGCTGAGGCCATACTTGTTTGGCACTCACTTCAAGATTCAGACCGACCATAAGCCCCTCTTGTGGCTAAATCAGATGAAGGGTGAAAACCCCAAACTGCTTAGGTGGTCCATTTCCCTACAGGGGATGGACTTTACAGTGGAGCACCGGCCAGGTACTGGCCATGGGAATGCAGATGGTCTCTCCAGGTACTTCCACTTAGGACATGAAGACGAGACTGGTCAAGGCTAGTTTAATGTCCCAGCGTTTGGGGGGGGGTTGTGTAGGAGAGTAGGGTCTGCTATCCTATGGTCACCCCAAATTTTTGCTTTTTGCTTCACTGGTTTTTGACATATTGAGGCTGTGGGCCTGCCAATCAGACCCCCAGCCTGCTGTTCTCTCTACTAAATTAAAACTATGCACCCTAGGTGCATAACCAATTGGAAGTGGATCACCCTGTCAGCCCCTGTACCAGTGTACACTAGGTACCCAGGGCATTGGTGTACCCAAGGCCTGCCAAGGGCTGAAGCATGCATTATGCCACCCCAGGCTTGGCCTAACAATTTGACACAACTGGCTGATCACTCAGCTGGGGTAAGTTGGTGTAATCACCTCTTACTTAGGTGTAGTATACCTATACCTAACCTTAAATGGGACACCTGGTAACCTATAAGTCACTCCTATGGCAGGCCTTAACAATCCTGAAGGCAGAGTGCGTGGTTCCATGTGAGATGGTGCTCTGGCATGAGCTGAGCCTGTCTGCAGTGGTCGGAACAACTTCCTTCTACTGTTTCCAGATATCGTCATACCATATACTCTTAAGTGCATTATGAACCTCGCGGTTAAATGCTATCTTTGGTTTGGCTTTATCAAAACATGTCGAGTAAGGTGTCATACGAATTGGAATACTAACCCCTCACCAATTCTGGCGACGGGGTTAGCATTCCACCCTTCTAGAGGGACACGACATGTACAGTGCCTGAAACCCGGGTAAAATCAGACATAGCCTCAGCTCCACAAAATGGATGCTGCCACCACAGACACAAGTCTGCCCTCCTGCTGCTGGGAGTCCTTCCAGCTTGGGAGGTGTGGACAAAGGGTTTCCTGCCAGGGGAGGTGCGTGCACCACCTCAGACAGGATTTTGTGTATTGGTCAGGTAGGGCTTGAAAGAAACCAGACATGCCTGTGGCTCACAAGGAGCCTCGGTGCATATGCCAGTTCAAACCGGTCCTGGGGCACACCAGTCCCGGGCCTGGGGTGAGCTGGACAAAGGATTGGGGGTGTAACCACCCCCCTTCCTGGTCCCACCCATAGGGAGGGACCTAGCAGGTAGTCCGGCCCCTAGAATCCGCTTAAAGGTAGGAGCTGTGTCCTAAGACTTCAGACATCCTGGAATCAACTTAACACTAAGAAGAAGACGGGAACTTCGACGCTCTGCTGCACAGAGGACTGAAGCCAATCTCCCCTGTGGTCAGGGAGTGACCACCTTGCTAACGCAAGCACCATCCAGCGAATCAACGTCTGCTTTGCCGCCGCCTCCCGCCGGAGCCCGAGCCCAGAGACTGACAAGACCTGGACCTCCAGACCTCTCACCGCCGGATCCACAGTCCCTGAAAAGAGGAGACCCGTGGAGGCACCGAGACACGTGGAGCCAGCCATCTTGGAACGACTACGACAAGCTGACAAGTGCAACAACCGAGGCTCCCTCCAAGTTGTGCTTTGGGATCTGAGAAGCCCAACACCCGAGCAGCATCTGCACCAAAGGTGAGCCCTCCAGCATCTCCACGATCTGCGTGGGGCCCTTCTGCATTTTGCCACTCGACGCGCCTAACCGGTTGCTGGCCCGCTGGCTAGTAGCCATCTTGGCGACGAACTTCAAGAAATACACCGCTGGTCTGGTTGCTCCAGACTAGCCCTTGCTCCCCTCCAAAGGAGCAGTCCTTCTGACCTTGCTGGTCAGAACCATCAGCTTATTTCCTTTTCCTACAACAATTGCTTTTGCCAAGGCTTGTTTGCTTCGATCAAGTCGCCGACACCGCCGACAGCGAGAGCCTGCGAGGGACAGCTCGTGACTCGACTCCCGGACGTCGTCGACCTCCAGGGACCACGTGGCTGCAGAGACAAGCTACACCTTTCTCCCTGTTTGCACCCGACATTGCTTGGTACCCACCTGGTGCCACGCCGGTCACTGGCTAGTGACTGTGAACACTGTCCCCTCTGCTTACAGGTCTTCAACATCTCCGATCCACTCTTGGATCCACTGCATCTCTCCCGGACCGACCGCCTGCAACATCTTTGTCTTCAGGCTCCACGGAACAGATAGAAGAAACCCGACGCACTTCGAGGCCTATGCACCCGCTTCCTGTGGGTGAGGTAAAGCTGGCACACCTGTGCCCAAGTGTAGTATTACATCTCTAGTGCCTGTGTTCCAAATCTTGAGTTCCTAGTCCATCCGGAAGATCCTCTTTGCAGTAACTTTGTACTTTTTACGCACCCATTGAAACCTATGGGAGCACGCGTGTGACTATTTGCTCTGCACACGCCACCCGTGGACCTCCTGGTCACTAACTGACGTTAGCTCCTTGTAGGCCCAGCGATTCTAGAGGCCCTAGGCCTTTTCCCTTTTCTGTTCGTGGTACTTATACCACTATTTTAGTATATGGTTTGAGTGGCCACCAGGGCCTATCCATATAAAGTGCAACTTCTGTGTATTCTACTGTAATCTTGTTTGACGATTTGTGCTCCTGTGCTCATAAAGAGACTAGGGGTTACTTTGAGAAATAAATACATATATATTTTGAATATATATCTGTGTGGTGTCCTTTCATTGGTATAAAAGGGGGTTGCATTTGGTAAAACAGCTGGCTTAACACGCTTCACGAGTTTAGCCTCAAAGACTGCTTAGCCTACGCTACCACTAGGGCAGCTAGTCCGAAAAGGTTGACTTACAACCACACCATAAGGGTTGCTTGGCATGGTACAAGGTGATCACTTTAACTAGTGAGCATCATATACCAGGCCAACTTCTCACATTGGTGAGCAGCGGTTGGATTTGAGCTTGCTGTGTTTTACCATTGTAATCTCTTGGTTACCAATTGAAAGATCACATAGGTACCTGTAGGTACATATAAAACAAGATTAGATATACATAAGTTCTACTGAACTTAGTTGTTGTAGAGCAAAGGGAGTAGCACACCCTGACTACAACTACTAGATAGGTTTAGTAGGTAAACCCAAGTGTAGGTAGATTGCAACACATCCACCCACACTTAAGAGCAATGGCCGGGGCAGAGGGGTCCACTGTACCCATCTCTGTTGAGAGTGACCCCCAGAGGGAACCATCCAGCTTTGCTACCCTTAATCAGAATGAGCTCAGGCATTTGGCAACTCTTAGAGGCCTTAAACAGCCCAAGAACCCTACCTCTGCTGAGCTCAGAGAACTCTTACAGAATGATGAGAATCAGAGAGAACTCAAGAAAGCTTCCCAGTTAGCCCCCTTAGGGTCAGGAACAGGAGGCCCCCCTTCTGAAGATGCTACAGAGGTACCCAGTACCAATAGCCATCCCTTAGATGAGAATCATACTACAGGGGAGGAAAGTGGTGAGGATACAGAAAGTAGTGATGATGAAGGGAGAACTAGCCCAGTGCCAAGTATTATACTTGGCCCAGCTAAACTAAGGCTATTGGGGACTGACAATGGGTTTACCCCATTGGATCTCCCCAGTGGACTTAACACAGGGCTTGGGAGGCAAAGGAATCGCTCAGGTGACTCCAATGCTTCTCATGGCTCTAGAGGCTCTCAAGGTCACTCCAGGAAAAGGATGACCACCCCTCAGAGGAGGGAACATGAGGCCAGAATGCAGGAAGCCCAGCTGAGGATCAGGAAGCAGGAGCTAGAAGTAGCCCTGATGGAAGAAAAACTGAACAAGGCTAGGCAACCTAGAGAGAGTGGGTCTATACCCACTGGTGGCAGCATTGTCCCTAAGGACAAAGATAGGGTCTTTGATAATAGGAACCTGTCTAAGGTTGTGCCCCCCTACAAAAGTGGGGATGACATCCACAAATGGATAACTGCTCTTGAGAGAGCCTGCAAAGTACAGCAGGTTCCTGAAGACCAGTGGGCAGCAATCCTCTGGCTCTCCTTTGAAGGAAGAGGCAGAGACAGACTCCTCACTGTTAGAGAAGAGGATGTCAGAAACTACAGAGTCCTGAAGAGTGTTCTGGTAGATGGGTTAGGCTTAACCACTGAACAGTACAGGTTAATGTTCAGAGACACCCAAAAGACACAGACTCAGGACTGGTCTGAATATGTTGAATGTGCCACTAAGGCTTTGGAGGGTTGGTTGCTGGGAAGTAAGGTATCTGATTTTACAGGATTTTATAATTTGATGATGAGAGAACAGATTTTAAATAACTGTCAAAACCAGCAACTGCATCAACACTTGGTTGACTCTGATCTGACCTCTCCCCAAGAATTGGGAAAGAAGGCAGACAAATGGGTCAGAACCAGGGTTAAGCAAAAGAACCAGAACCAGGGCCAAGGGGGTGATCAGAAGAAAACAGACCAAAAGGGTGGAGATCAGAAATCTAAAGACCAGAAGTCTTCAACAGGGCCCCAAACTACTGCTAAGGAGGGTGGGTCCCAACAACAGTCCAAAAAGAAGAAAGAAGGTCAAAAGAAACCCTGGTGCAATCATTGCAAAAATACAACTCACTGGACTAGTGATTGCAAAAAGGGTGGAGCCCCCAACACTGTTGCCCCTAAGGCACCTGCTCCCAGTACTACTGTTAGCAGTGTTGGTCCCCAGACGAAGGGTGTAGTGGGAATCACTATGGGAACTGAAGGAGATTCTGACTTAGACAGAACCCTGACACAGGCAGTCTTGATCTGTGATGGGGACATTGATTTGTCCCTGACTGTGAGCCCCAGTAACCTGGGCAAGTACAGACAGACTCCTTTAATTAATGACAAAGTGGCTCAAGCCTACAGGGACACATGTGCCAGTGTCACTATGGTGACACCAGGCTTTGTGGACCCTGGACAGTACATACCAGGTGAGAACTACCTGGTGACCAATGCCAGCAATGCCACTACTTCACACAGTGTGGCAGTTGTTAACTTCTCATGGGGAGGGGTAACTGGCCTCAAAAGGGTTGTGGTTAGTGCAGACCTCCCAGTAGAATGTTTGTTGGGCAATGACCTAGAGAGTTCTCTATGGTCAGAAGTGGAGTACAGGACTCATGCAGAGATGTTAGGTATATCATCACATGTCCTTGCTGTGACCAGGTCACAGGCCAAAAAGTGCCTCACTGAACCTCAGGTCTTGGATCCTGGAACAATGGACCAAGCACCTACCAAGAAGAAGAACAGGAGGGTCAAGGCTGTGCCTTCCCCCCTGCCTCAGAGTGATGATCAGCCTTCCCAGGAAGCTGATCTAGAGGACCCTAAAGGAACTGTCCCTGAAGAGCTTGAACCTGATCAGGTTGAGTTTCTGGGGACAGGGGGACCTTCAAGGGCTGACTTGAGGCAGGCTCAGTTATCCTGTCCCTCTCTTGAACCCCTCAGACAGCTGGCTGCTGCTGAGGCTGCTGGGAATGCTCAAGGTACCCATAAAGTGTATTGGGATGAAGGGCTCCTTTATTCAGAGGCTAGAGACCCCAAGCCTGGTGCTACCAGGAGGTTGGTTATACCTCTGCAATTTAGGGGCTTCCTTCTTACCTTGGCCCATGACATTCCTTTAGCAGGACACTTAGGCCAGAACAAGACTTGGGACAGACTTGTCCCTCACTTTCACTGGCCTCACATGAATGAAGATACAAAGGAGTTTTGTCGCTCCTGTGTTACCTGCCAAGCCAGTGGCAAATCAGGTGGCACAACAAAGGCCCCCCTAATACCACTACCTGTGGTGGGGGTCCCCTTTGAAAGAGTGGGAATAGACATAGTGGGTCCCATGGATCCTCCCACTGCATCTGGGCACAGATTTATACTGGTGGTAGTGGATCATGCCACCAGGTATCCAGAGGCAATTCCCCTTAGGACCACTACAGCTCCTGTTGTGGCCAGGGCCCTGCTGGGAGTATTCTCCAGAGTGGGGTTTCCTAAGGAGGTAGTATCTGACAGAGGTACCAACTTTATGTCAGGATACTTGACAGCTATGTGGAAGGAATGTGGTGTCAACTACAAGTTCACCACCCCTTATCACCCACAATGCAATGGGCTTGTTGAGAGATTCAACAAGACCCTAAAGGGTATGATCAAAGGATTACCTGAAAAGCTCAGGCGAAGATCGGACATCCTTCTACCCTGCCTTCTGTTTGCTTACAGAGAGGTCCCACAAAAAGGAGTTGGCTACAGCCCCTTTGAATTGTTGTTTGGGCACCCTGTGAGAGGCCCACTGTGTTTGGTGAAGGAAGGATGGGAGTTACCTCTCAAAAAGCCTAAGCTAGACATAGTGGACTATGTACTTGGTCTCCGCTCCAGGATGGCTGAGTATATGGAGAAGGCATCCAAAAACCTTGAGGCAAGCCAGGCCTTACAGAAAGCTTGGCATGACCAAAAGGCTGTCTTGGTTGAGTTTCAGCCAGGACAGAAGGTATGGGTGTTGGAGCCAGTGGCCCCAGCAGCACTCCAAGACAAATGGTCTGGACCCCATACAATCCTGGAAAAGAAGGGAGAGGTCACCTACTTGGTCGACCTAGGAACTCCCAGGAGTCCCCACAGGGTACTCCATGTTAACAGGCTTAAAGCATATGTTGACAGGGCAGACATGGGCTTGCTCATGGCTACAGATGAGGGACAGGAGGAAGAGAGTGACCCTCTCCCAGACCTGTTGTCTCAGAACCCTGAAGATGGCTCAGTTGAAGGAGTGACCCTTGGAGGCAACCTCACTGCCCATCAGCAGACTGAATGTAGACAGGTTCTACAATCATTTTCACATATGTTTTCCTTGATACCTAGTCAAACTGACTGGTGTACCCATGTGGTGGACACTGGTGACAGTCTGCCTGTAAAGAACAAGCTTTACAGACAACCTGACCACGTCAGGGACTGTATAAAGGCTGAGGTACATAAAATGCTGGAATTAGGTGTCATTGAACCCTCAGAGAGCCCCTGGGCTAGCCCAGTGGTTCTGGTCCCCAAACCTCACACCAAAGATGGCAAGAGAGAGATGAGGTTCTGTGTGGATTACAGAGGACTCAATGCTGTCACCAGGACAGATGCACACCCTATTCCAAGGGCAGATGAGCTCATAGACAAACTAGCTTCTGCAAAGTTTTTGAGCACATTTGACTTAACAGCTGGCTATTGGCAAATCAGATTAGCTGAGGAGTCTAAGGCCAAAACAGCATTCTCAACCCCAGGTGGGCACTACCAGTTTGTGGTGATGCCCTTTGGTCTGAAGAATGCACCTGCCACCTTCCAAAGGCTGGTGAACCAAGTCCTTACTGGGTTGGATGACTTTTGCGCAGCATATCTGGATGACATTGCTGTCTTTAGCTCCACCTGGGAGGATCACCTGATCCACCTGAAGAAGGCTCTTGAGGCTCTGCAAAGGGCAGGCCTCACTATCAAGGCTACAAAGTGCCAGATAGGGCAGAGTAAGGTTGTATATTTGGGCCACCTTGTAGGTGGAGGCCAAGTTCAACCACTGGAGAGTAAGATACAATCCATCAAGGACTGGTCCCCTCCAACCACCCAGACTCAAGTTCGAGCTTTCTTGGGCTTGACTGGGTACTACAGGAAGTTTGTTAAGAACTATGGGTCCATTGTGACTCCTCTTAATGATCTGACATCCAAGAAGATGCCCAAAAAGGTTCAGTGGACAGTAAGCTGTCAAAAGGCATTTGATGACCTGAAGGAGGCCATGTGCTCTGCACGTATCCTGAAAAGTCCTGACTACTCCAAAGAGTTTATTGTCCAAACAGATGCTTCTGAGTTGGGTGTGGGAGCTGTGCTGTCACAACTTAATGTAGATGGTCAAGACCAACCCATTGCTTTTATTAGCAGAAGGTTGACCCCCAGAGAGAAGAATTGGTCAGCTATTGAGAGGGAGGCCTTTGCTGTGGTGTGGGCCCTGAAGAAGCTGAGGCCATACTTGTTTGGCACTCACTTCAAGATTCAGACCGACCATAAGCCCCTCTTGTGGCTAAATCAGATGAAGGGTGAAAACCCCAAACTGCTTAGGTGGTCCATTTCCCTACAGGGGATGGACTTTACAGTGGAGCACCGGCCAGGTACTGGCCATGGGAATGCAGATGGTCTCTCCAGGTACTTCCACTTAGGACATGAAGACGAGACTGGTCAAGGCTAGTTTAATGTCCCAGCGTTTGGGGGGGGGTTGTGTAGGAGAGTAGGGTCTGCTATCCTATGGTCACCCCAAATTTTTGCTTTTTGCTTCACTGGTTTTTGACATATTGAGGCTGTGGGCCTGCCAATCAGACCCCCAGCCTGCTGTTCTCTCTACTAAATTAAAACTATGCACCCTAGGTGCATAACCAATTGGAAGTGGATCACCCTGTCAGCCCCTGTACCAGTGTACACTAGGTACCCAGGGCATTGGTGTACCCAAGGCCTGCCAAGGGCTGAAGCATGCATTATGCCACCCCAGGCTTGGCCTAACAATTTGACACAACTGGCTGATCACTCAGCTGGGGTAAGTTGGTGTAATCACCTCTTACTTAGGTGTAGTATACCAATACCTAACCTTAAATGGGACACCTGGTAACCTATAAGTCACTCCTATGGCAGGCCTTAACAATCCTGAAGGCAGAGTGCGTGGTTCCATGTGAGATGGTGCTCTGGCATGAGCTGAGCCTGTCTGCAGTGGTCGGAACAACTTCCTTCTACTGTTTCCAGATATCGTCATACCATATACTCTTAAGTGCATTATGAACCTCGCGGTTAAATGCTATCTTTGGTTTGGCTTTATCAAAACATGTCGAGTAAGGTGTCATACGAATTGGAATACTAACCCCTCGCCAATTCTGGCGACGGGGTTAGCATTCCACCCTTCTAGAGGGACACGACATGTACAGTGCCTGAAACCCGGGTAAAATCAGACATAGCCTCAGCTCCACAAAATGGATGCTGCCACCACAGACACAAGTCTGCCCTCCTGCTGCTGGGAGTCCTTCCAGCTTGGGAGGTGTGGACAAAGGGTTTCCTGCCAGGGGAGGTGCGTGCACCACCCCAGACAGGATTTTGTGTATTGGTCAGGTAGGGCTTGAAAGAAACCAGACATGCCTGTGGCTCACAAGGAGCCTCGGTGCATATGCCAGTTCAAACCGGTCCTGGGGCACACCAGTCCCGGGCCTGGGGCGAGCTGGACAAAGGATTGGGGGTGTAACCACCCCCCTTCCTGGTCCCACCCATAGGGAGGGACCTAGCAGGTAGTCCGGCCCCTAGAATCCGCTTAAAGGTAGGAGCTGTGTCCTAAGACTTCAGACATCCTGGAATCAACTTAACACTAAGAAGAAGACGGGAACTTCGACGCTCTGCTGCACAGAGGACTGAAGCCAATCTCCCCTGTGGTCAGGGAGTGACCACCTTGCTAACGCAAGCACCATCCAGCGAATCAACGTCTGCTTTGCCGCCGCCTCCCGCCGGAGCCCGAGCCCAGAGACTGACAAGACCTGGACCTCCAGACCTCTCACCGCCGGATCCACAGTCCCTGAAAAGAGGAGACCCGTGGAGGCACCGAGACACGTGGAGCCAGCCATCTTGGAACGACTACGACAAGCTGACAAGTGCAACAACCGAGGCTCCCTCCAAGTTGTGCTTTGGGATCTGAGAAGCCCAACACCCGAGCAGCATCTGCACCAAAGGTGAGCCCTCCAGCATCTCCACGATCTGCGTGGGGCCCTTCTGCATTTTGCCACTCGACGCGCCTAACCGGTTGCTGGCCCGCTGGCTAGTAGCCATCTTGGCGACGAACTTCAAGAAATACACCGCTGGTCTGGTTGCTCCAGACTAGCCCTTGCTCCCCTCCAAAGGAGCAGTCCTTCTGACCTTGCTGGTCAGAACCATCAGCTTATTTCCTTTTCCTACAACAATTGCTTTTGCCAAGGCTTGTTTGCTTCGATCAAGTCGCCGACACCGCCGACAGCGAGAGCCTGCGTGGGACAGCTCGTGACTCGACTCCCGGACGTCGTCGACCTCCAGGGACCACGTGGCTGCAGAGACAAGCTACACCTTTCTCCCTGTTTGCACCCGACATTGCTTGGTACCCACCTGGTGCCACGCCGGTCACTGGCTAGTGACTGTGAACACTGTCCCCTCTGCTTACAGGTCTTCAACATCTCCGATCCACTCTTGGATCCACTGCATCTCTCCCGGACCGACCGCCTGCAACATCTTTGTCTTCAGGCTCCACGGAACAGATAGAAGAAACCCGACGCACTTCGAGGCCTATGCACACGCTTCCTGTGGGTGAGGTAAAGCTGGCACACCTGTGCCCAAGTGTAGTATTACATCTCTAGTGCCTGTGTTCCAAATCTTGAGTTCCTAGTCCATCCGGAAGATCCTCTTTGCAGTAACTTTGTACTTTTTACGCACCCATTGAAACCTATGGGAGCACGCGTGTGACTATTTGCTCTGCACACGCCACCCGTGGACCTCCTGGTCACTAACTGACGTTAGCTCCTTGTAGGCCCAGCGATTCTAGAGGCCCTAGGCCTTTTCCCTTTTCTGTTCGTGGTACTTATACCACTATTTTAGTATATGGTTTGAGTGGCCACCAGGGCCTATCCATATAAAGTGCAACTTCTGTGTATTCTACTGTAATCTTGTTTGACGATTTGTGCTCCTGTGCTCATAAAGAGACTAGGGGTTACTTTGAGAAATAAATACATATATATTTTGAATATATATCTGTGTGGTGTCCTTTCATTGGTATAAAAGGGGGTTGCATTTGGTAAAACAGCTGGCTTAACACGCTTCACGAGTTTAGCCTCAAAGACTGCTTAGCCTACGCTACCACTAGGGCAGCTAGTCCGAAAAGGTTGACTTACAACCACACCATAAGGGTTGCTTGGCATGGTACAAGGTGATCACTTTAACTAGTGAGCATCATATACCAGGCCAACTTCTCACAACCTGCGTCAAGTACATCTGTGCCAACCCCCACCCCCATTCCTGCCACATCCCAGGAGACACCCGGGAGCCCTGCACGCACTGAACAACAGAGCCAGTCTGACCAGGAGGGACAAGGTTCTCCAGGCACCCAGGAGGAGGCAGACAACCCCGCAAATGCCATCCCTCAGGGGTCCTGTAGACCCGATGTGCCCACAATGGCAGGCCAGGCTCGTGTGGGCAGGGGTGGTGGGAGTGGAGGCAGGCGGAGGCGCGAGCCTGACCAGCCAGCTGAGGGAACCGGTATGTCACACATACGCCACATCCTGGACACATACCGGCGTGACACCAGGGGCATCAGCCAGGTAGTGGCAAGCCTCACACAGATGAAGGGGACCCTCGACGAGATGAAGAACCTGCAGGCGGAGCAACATGCCAGTCAACAACAACACCAAGGACGGATGGAGGCAAGACTGGCTGAGCTCCTGGCGGTGCAAACGGACATGAGCCATTCACTCTGTCGGATCGCCGACAACATGGGCAACCCTCCCTGTGCCACCAGGCGAAGACCACCACCAGCCACAGGGAGGGAGGAGGAGGAGGATTCGTCCGACGGAGCATCACCAGCATCGTCAAGGCCTGCAACTGAGGGTCCCCCCAGGAAGGTGGGTCGTCCATGGAAAAGACCGTGAGAGTCAGCGGACCATCCACATCTCCCAGGTCACCTGGCCTGGAACCTGGCCCTCTGGCACAACAGCAGCACCTCATCCAATGACATTCTCTGCCACATGGACTTGCTGGTCACAGTCTGACTAATGATGACCAACACTGTGGTCTGGACTCTGATGACTTCCAAAGCAAAGGATCCCATCTCCCCCTGTGAACTTAGGATTCTATGCACCCGGTAGAGCACCTTAGTTTATCTACCAAAACACGTACCCCACCCTAAATAAAAATCTTAATTTTTTCTTGAGATGTTGCTGTCATTTTGCATTAGTCCACAACATATGTGTGTGTAAATGTCAAACTATGCCTGAGTGTTGAACTAACTCCACCCATCCATACCCTGGGATCTGAGTCTGGTACAGGACACACATGGGTCACAATGTGTCATTCAATGCAGACATGGAGCACAATACTCACCTGTGATGTCCTCAAGCTGCTGAGGGGGGGGCTTGCAATACTGTGCGGGCAGACCTATTTGGAAGAGTATCATTAAGGCGCAGAGGTCATGGCTCATGTGGAGGTTCCCGGGGAGGGAGTCCCAGGTATGTGTGGCCAGGTGGGAGGGCTATGTCCTGCATGCTGGAGTAAGGTGGTTGTGAAGAATGGTGTCCAGGGCAAGGTTGGATGCATGGAGATGGCCCAACGGGGTCTCGGATGACAGTGGTACAAGGTTGGTTTGGGTTCGGGGTTGTGGCCTGCCTCCTGAGTGTGGGTGTGTAGTGTGAAGGTCATCCTGCAGTAGACAGTGATCCATTGCAGCTATCTCTGCTGGACGGTGATGTGGCTGGTGTGCCGGATGTTGAAGCTGAGGTGTGCAGATGCACCCTGGATGTGGACAAGTTTCCCGGGAGTTTGGATGTGCCTGCTCCGTAGAGGGCAGGGCAGTATTTGACACGAATGTTGTCGTGGACCTGGGGGATGGTCCGTCTTTCCTTGGAGTGGATCTATCTGGGGATCATGTGCATAATGCAGAGGGTGTTGCAGGCTGAGGCACAGATGCTGGTGAGTAGCATGGCAAATGTGAGCAAGCAATCCATGATGTACACCATCTTGTGTGCGTGGACACTGGGTGCTTGTGCAGGGCTCTTGCGGGTGGGACACAAGCAGTTGACCCAGCTGTAAGGGGACAGTCCTCAGATGTTGACCTCAGTCCTGTACAAGTCCAGCTCAGGTGGCTGGTGTTCAGCCATTCATTAATGGATCTCATGCATTCTTGAATATTAGAACTGGCAATGTCTGCATCCTTGGTGAGGGTGAGGAGCACCTGGCTGTCAATGGCATACGAGCTGATGATGAGGTGCTGTGCGCATGTGATGGTGGAGAGGGGGGTCCTGGACACATTGTAGATTGACACGCTGAGAGATGATACCTGTGCCATGTGCCTGACGATGACACCATACTACATGCAGAAGCCTTGAGTCCCACTCCCATGGCCTTGCTGGGGTACAGTGCCGGTGGGGAGTAGGAGGGAAATGACCTTGTTGGTGTTACAGGGCCTGGAAGGCGTGACAGCGCTGTGTAGGCAGTTGGAGTTGCACACTCATCATGCAAAGGTGTTGTGTGTGCGCTTAGTGTATGCCTGAGAGCAAGCGGTAGATTTGTGGATGGACATTGCTTGGAGGGTGGCTGCAACATCAGACTGTAGTGTGATGTGGGTCATGCAAGGACCTGAGGGTTGTGCAATGTGCACGTTGCATGTGCAGACGGTCCAGCCTTTGGCACAGCGTGGCCGCAACTGTGGCACAGACAAGCTGATGACAGCCAAATGAATGGGTTGAGGGGGGAAGGGAGGAGCATCTTTGATGTGTGTGTGTTGCCAAATCCGGAAACTCCGTGTGCCCTAGCTGCAGTGGCTGCAACAGCTGGCGGCATGTCCTGGAAACTATGCCACAAGTTGCACACAAAGACAAGGATGTCAGAAAGGACAACTGCAACATGTGTATGTAAAGGAAGGAGTGTCCGTTTTTCCATGGCACACCCAGAGACAATGGATGCACAATCACCAAAGATGACTGACACCGGATCAGGAAACTGAAGGCCGAGCTGCGCACAGGAAACACACCCTCAGCAGGTGTTGACGGCCCGTTGTGGGGACCAACATGACAAAACACATACACAGCCATGGACTTCATGCACAATAGAGAATCAAATACATGAAGAACAGCATGCATGTTGCTAATCTACACATAGACTCATATGCACAATCTTTGACAACTATGCCAGAGATGCCGAATGCACAGTGGCAAGAGACCTGCATTGACAGAGATGAGGCACCTTGGAGGGTGAGGAACACCTTTATTACTCAGGGTCACACCTATGGAAATGCATCAATATGAACAGACTCACAGGTCTTTTGGATGAACATGTGGGACCTACACTGGACACCCCCTTCGCACCACAGATGCTGTAAATCCATTGAACTGGCACACAAGTGAAGGGGGTGAGCCAAACACCCCCTGCTGCACACGGAGAGGCTGCAATTTCCCATTGAGCCTCTCATGGGGATGTTCCACACTATGTCCACCCGTAGCATCCCGTATGTTTCAGAGGGAAGTTTTACACACATTGAGGACTTCATCACAATCCACAATCCCATTACAGATGACTGTCACGAAGTGTGATTATCAATTCATGTGAGTCATGCTACATGTCATGTGCCCCATGGTGAGTCGACATGTATGCATAGTAACAAAACCTGCACAGGAGCAGTGCCCACACATTACAAACAACTACCACACCCAAAATGCCTTGCTGCAATCCTTACCCAAAGGAGACTTTTCACCATGTCCGTGCATGTAACACTGATTCAGCACACGTTGCAATACTCATGAGGCATAGCAGGAGCACAACGATGCCACGAGCAGACAGCATGCGCAACTACCTGGGGATGACAGACACACAAGAAGTCAGGAAAAAGATAGTCAAACTAACAAATAATGCTCCCTCTAGACCTATATTCTAATATCCTGTATTTAATCAAAAAATTAATAGAACATCTAAGTCAACATGGGCTAACCAACAAATAACACCAATTTACCACTTCAATTTATTTCTTTTACTCCTGTTGTCAGAGTAGAGTACCACATGGACAAATTTCTCCTCCACACTGACTAAACCATTTCCTCTCAAAGAAATCCTGTTTCCGCTAGGTATAGCAACACTCAGTGTATCACTATGTATGTTGGGTCTTTTAGGTTAATCTTGTTTTCTTTATATTACACTATTTGACATTTGCATATATGTATTATTTGGTCCAATCGGTGTCTTTTTAAATGTATAAAAAAACATTTTTGTGGCTAGTGATTCATTTTATTTTTATATACATATTTTTCTAGGAAATCGCAGGTTGTGAGAACCTGCGATATGAGAAGTAGCGGGTCCAGATGAAGGTGGTTTCTACATTTTCTTTTGCCACCGAAACGCGTTGACCAAGTCTCTTTTCAAACCCTACAATTATTGTAGTAGCCTCCTTTTTGGGAGTCATAAAGACTACTTTACAACTAAAATGCGCTAATTGGGACAACTGTTTAGATTTATCTATAGGATGTGTATGGTATGTGGATGCATGAATGAATAGTATGAATGTTCAGTGTTTCTCTCCCTGGTTTCTGTTTTGTTTTGGAATAATAAATTGTGTATTAAGGAATTGACATAAATAATGTGTAAAATATAATGATGATGTCATAAATGAAGATTGATTTATATGTGAAAAAATTATATTGTATTTATATATAAAAAAAAGGATAATATAAAAAAATAAACAGGAGTAAAAGAAATACATTGAAGTGGTAAATTGGTGTTATTTGTTGGTTAGCCCATGTTGACTTAGATGTTCTATTAATTTTTTGATTAAATACAGGAAATTAGAATATAGTTCTAGAGGGAGTATTATTTGTTAGGTTGTTTATTTTTTCACCTCTTCTCCCTGACCTTTTGGAAAAGTATTTTGCTTAGAGGGGGTCCCAATATTTCTTGCATAGGAAAAAGATAGTCATCCGCATGCATGGTCATGTACTCTACATGAATAAGGTTGACACCATGCTAGTTGAAAATTGAGTGTGTCAGCTAAAATGTGTGGAATGACATCATCACTCGAGTGACACATCAGAACACACCTCTAAGTCACTTAGCATACAGTCAGCTGGACACACACATTGCAACACATGCCACACAAGGCTCCAAGCGTGCACACTCAGACCCAGGGACTCACCATTATGAGAAGAAGTTGCGTATGAGCTGACTCCGCATGTCCTCCTCCTCCTCCTTACTTGCCTCGTGACCAAGGCTTTAATCATCCACGGGTGGATGTTCCTGCTCATCCGGATCCAGGATGAGTGGCACAGCTTTCTCCACTGCCATGTTGTGCAGCATGCAGCACACGAGGAAGATTTTGCAGACCTTCACCAGTGCATATGGGAGGGACCCGCCTGTCTTGTGGAGGCACCGGAAGCGGCTCTTCAGGAGGCCAAACGTCCTCTCAATCACTCGCCTGGTCTGCCCATGGGCGTTGTTGTAACGGTGATCTGCAGCTGTTCTGGGGTTTCGGAGAGGCGTCATCCGCCATGGCATGTTGGGATAGCCAGAGTCTCTTACATGGAAACATCATGTAAAGAAGTGGGTCAGGAGATGCCGTAACATACAAAGATACCGCTAAATACAGGACAAACAGAGTATACCCACCAACAAGACATGCTCGTTCGTTGTGCAGCCGCAGCATCATTTCTGGCACCCTGCTACGCCTCATGATGTAGGCATCGTGTGCTGACCCTGGAAAACGTGCACAGACATGGGAAATCAGCATGTTAGGTAGACACACCACAAGGGCATTAATGGAGTGATAATGTTTTTGGTTTCGATAGGCTACCTCCTGTGCCTGTGGTGGTACCAAAGATTACATGGGGCATCCCTCCCAGGGCATAGAACTCACCCTTGATACCTGTCAACTGCTCACGAGTTGGAAAATGGATGAATTCATCCAGGAGCTCCAACATGGCTTCTAAAACATCATGCAGGACGCGGCTGAACATGGTCTGGGACATGCCACCCACATCAGCTATGGTGAATTGAAACGTACCGGTGGCAAAAAAATGTAGGGCTGCCATCACCTTCATCTTGGGGGTCAGCGCAGTAGGATAACTGTGTCGCGGTTGGAAGTGTGTTGCCAGCCTGTTTGTCAGGTCCTCAATTAACTGTTGGGTGAATCTGTAACTGTGTGTGCAGTCACGTTCCCTCATGGCACCCAAGTCTGGCATTGGTCGGGGGAGAGGCGGTGCCCTGCAGAAATTTGGAAGGAATAACGAAGATTGAGTACATTACAACACCAATGTCAATGAACTTAGCACATGTTCAACAGCTAATACACATCTGCTAAATACAGAGTCTGGTCTGTGCAAAACATCCAGGACACGCATGCCAGCCAGGTGATACTCCCACGAAGAGCCAGCTGCAAACGTTGATTGTCAAGGTCTACATGACATGTCATGAAACTAGCTGTGGGCCAGTGTAAGTGAACAGCCAGACACATTACAGGAGTGACATACATCCACATATCTGCATTAGAAGGATGTTATCTCATTCAGACAGCTTGCGGCAAGCTAGACGCACAGGTCACATGTCATTTAAAAAGTACAGATCACACACATTGCCATGAAGGGGTACATGTCAAAACTGATAACACAGACATTGAGACAACGCAGATATGTCCTCAGGTCGAAATACCATATTCGATGCATACAGACGTGGGATTCCACATGTGGCATGGTGTGCGTAATTGTGTGCCATGCCCATCTACACACAGACACATGTTGGATGCAGCAACAGCAGATGCAGTTGACGGAACACCAACAGCAAGCTCATGGGAACACATGACACACACATGACATAGTCACATCGTGGCATGCTGGTAGTTAGATGTCAGGTGTAATTATCCGTGTACCTGGCATCAGGGGACAGTTGCGGGTGTTGGGGACTGTGCCATACCAGTGATGCAGTGCTTGACACGTTTGTACTAAATGCAGACATGTGCAAAGTGTGAAGGGGAAGTGTGCAACATAGTGCCCCATCACACATGACATGTGTACACAGGTCACCACACATCTATTGTGCTAAAACATGAGGAGACATGTGCCACATCACTGCCTGACACACCTAGGCCCTGCACATGAAGGACTGCACTGACAATGACTTGATGTACAGCCTTGTGCGAGTCTGACACCTCCATTCCTTTCGTGTGCGCCTCCTATCACCAGTGTAAGCTGTGAAACGCACCGTACACACGCTCTGAGGGCGTGTGTACGGTCGTATCACTATATTGGGTTTGGGTAGGAGTACGCGTGTGTGTACGGACCGTACACACGTACATGTACGACCAGTGTGTACACGTACGTGTACTACGGTAGTACACGTATGTGTACGACCAGTGTGTACACCTAGGTGTGAACACTGGTCGTACACGTACGTGTACACACTGGTCCTATCCCCATAGCAGTGTTGGCGTAGGTATACGCAATAGTGATATGGCTCGTACACGCGTGTGTACGGGCCGTATCACTATGGCGTACCCCTACTTCAACACTACTATAGGGATACGACCCCTACACACGCGTGTACGGGCCGTATCACTATGGCGTACACCTACGGCAACACTACTATAGGGATACGACCCGTACACGCGCGTGTACGGGTCGTATCACTATGGCGTACACCTACGCCAACACTACTATAGGGATACAACCCCTACACACCCGTGTACGGGCCGTATCACTATGGCGTACACCTACGCCAACACTACTATAGGGATACGACCCCTACACGCGCGTGTACGGGCCGTATCACTATGGCGTACACCTACGGCAACACTACTATAGGGATACGACCCGTACACGCGCGTGTACGGGTCGTATCACTATGGCGTACACCTACGCCAACACTACTATAGGGCTACGACCCCTACCCGCGCATGTACGGGCTGTATCACTATAGTAGTGGTGCCCTAGGGGTACATGTGAAAAACACCGTACCTGTGTGGGGATTTGAAAATTACAATGGGGACACCTAAGGGACAAGTATTAGGGCCTAAATGCATGCTGGTTGTCATGGATACCGAGTTTCCAGATCACATTTTTCCATCATGTGGGCTGGAAAAAGCAGTTGGCCACATTATACATTGTTGCAAAGTGGTTGTTGACTTGACATGCTGCTGCAAATTTGAAAGATGCTAATGCTGTCACTGGTGTATGTTTAAAGGGATTGGAGGAAACATAGGATGCAAATGAGTCTGACCAATCACTCTGTACTCCTGTAAATGAAATAGGCCAGCAAGGCAGATATAAGTCAGGCAGAACCCATGAGAGGGCATTTGCCTGCACTACATGTCAGTCCACACCACTGCTGCTGTCTTGTCTTCCTCTGGCACCATGTCAAGGTCTGTGGAGAGGGCCCAGCCATTCACACAGGAAGAGAATGAGGCGTTGCTGGACGTCATCCTCCCACAGTACCCCAGCCTGTATGGTAGATCAGGGGAGCAGGTGAGTGCTAACTCCACTACCTTTGACTGTGCCCCTTTTTTTGTGACTGTCACTTCTGGCATTGTGTCCAGGTGTGACAGACATGCAATGTTGTTTAGAGTGGGTCCCATGGGGGGGGAAAGCTTATGTCTCTCATGCAGAGCATGATGTGGTTCATGTGTGCACTCCTCACTTGCATTGTGCTTACTGTGACATTCACTGCATGGTGCATGGCACATTCAGCGTGGCTAATCCTCTTGGGCATTCTTGTTCTATAGTCCTGAGGTAAATCAGTGGTCCCCCCGGTGTGACAGGTGACTGTACCCACTGATGTGTGTGAGTTGAGTGGAGCTGTGGTGAGAGTGTCCAAATGATGTGTACGCCCCCTGGACATTGATGTGTGTGAATGTTCCTTGTCATTTGGGTGAGTGTCTATGTGGAGTGTTGCACCACAGCTGCATGGAGGAGGCAACTGCTCTACCCATCTGATGTGAGAAGTAAGCCGTGCTGTGTGTCTGACTTGCTGGGCTAGCCCCACGCCTGTGACACCCCCCAGGAAAGTGGTACAAGTGCAGAGTGAGGTTTCTATCCGCTGTTGCCAATGGCAGGTGAATGATCTGTGCCTGTGTGTGTCTGTGTACTCTGCTGAGGTTGCGTCAGTGGCCTGGGGCATGTGACTGCTTGGAGGTGCTGTCCATCAGCCTTGTGTTGCTTGTGATGCACAGTGTGTGCCATGATCAGGGAGTGCGTCGAACCCCTGATGCCACCTGTGTACTTTCAATGCCATGTAGTGCATTGGCGCTTACACAGAGGCGAATGTCCCTATGACAAAGGTGCTATTAGTTGGCAGCATACTATGCCCTGTTCAATAAATCAAAGATGTTAAAATGTGTGTCTCTGTGACATGGAGCAGGTGTAGTGATGTAGTCTCACTTTGTCATCCTCACAGGTAACCGCCTACGAGAAGGGGAGAATTTGGAAGAGGGCCATCAGGGCCGTGAATACGGTGGAGGGTCGCAGTCGGCGCCTGCCCCAAGTGAGGAAATGCTGGCAGGACATCCGGTGCTGGACCAGGAGGATCGCCCGGGTCCTGCTGGGGGACTCACCACCACGCCCCCACGGCGGGCGCCGGCGCCTGACCCACCAAATGAAGCGTGTCCTGGCGGTGGTCTTCTCGAGATGGATAGGCGGTTACAGGAGAGACAGCAGCAGGAAGGGGGTAGGTACATGTGTGTTTGTTGTGTGTCACCAGCTTTTGGAAGTGCTCAGTCGCCTGGATACACTGCCAGGGTTTATATGTGCAGTGCATATCCTGTTCCCCCAAGTCAACCTGTGCTGTTCTTCCTCCCTTTCCCTCCTTGACATGTGTTCCCTGGTCTGTGTGTAATCACTATTGCACATGGTCATCTAGGCTGCAAGTTAATCAAGGTGCACACTGCTTTCAGCATCATGGGTGGGGGTGGCCTGTGACATGTGTTGGTACCTTGCCTGTGCCCTGTCCTGTTCACTCATTTGCGGGTCCATAATTGTTGGCACTGTCCTGAGTCTCAACATAGGAGTGTGAGGTTTCAAATAAACAGACTTGCAGCATGCATGACCGATGTAGTGGCCTTAGACATGATGTGCATGAGTGGGAGATATGCATAGGGCCGGGACGGTTGCTCCTGTTACAGTCAGATCATTCCAGGACCATGGAGCAGTGTGCCCACTACAGTCCCCTGAGACACCTTTTCTGAGGAA
This sequence comes from Triturus cristatus, assembly GCF_964204655.1. NCBI lineage: Eukaryota > Metazoa > Chordata > Amphibia > Caudata > Salamandridae > Triturus > Triturus cristatus. Next base: position 946,861,063 of record NC_140579.1, read on the forward strand.
TCATGTGTGGCATCAAACACTGTGTCCATTCACTGGGTGTTCAGCATAGGTTGCCCTCTGTGGCATTGTTCCATGGCCTCATTTGTATTTACGTAAAGTGTGCTACATGTGTCCACTGTCCATGGTGACCCCATTAGGCTTGTGCATCCTCACACTGGGCAGTGCCTGTGTGTCTATGTACAACTATCTGTTGATAGTTGTCTGTCACAAATATGTGTGGTCAGCCTCACGAGGTGATGTTGAGTACATTTTGGAGTTCTTGATGCACGTTTTAGTAATCCCAGATTAAGAGGTGTAAGTACTTGCTCTGTCTCAATCACATTGTCTCAGGTAGGGGGGGTTTGTGCAGGCAAGGCCTACATGTCCAAACCTTATGTCTCCTTGCCAGGTCTGACCTGTGTGTGATAATTGTCTGGACAGACACTCAACGTGCAGTGACCCACTCATGTTGTGCAGGGTGTAATGTTTGTGCTTTGCAGCATGTGGCAAAAGTTAAAAGACATGTTTCCTGCTCATCCGTTTTTGGCACTGGTGAGTGGTCCAGATGCTACGTAGTTTGGTCTGTGTGTGCTGACATCTGTGTGGACATTCTTGGTTCCCATGAGGGTGTCTCCTCAGTGCAGGTGCTCCTTATTCTGACACAATTGCAGGGCCATTAGCTAATGCATTGTCCTGTGTCTGGACATGTGTGCCACTCCACATGACAGGTAGTGGGTCAGATGTGTTGCCAACTGTGTCATCCTGGTACGGATGGCCATGTGACAGGTGGCATGATTCAAGTTGTTAGTCAAGATGTCTTGTACCTTGGCACTGACTACACTTGTCGGCCAATATCCCTGTTGGATTCCACCGTAAAAATCGTGGGCCGAGTGATCCTGAATAGACTACAGGACTGGGCGGAGGAACAGGCAGTGTTAAGTGACTTGCAATATGGATTCCGTAAAAAACTTAGGCACAATAGAGCAGGGCCTTAATCTTAACATTTTAATGAATAAATACATCAAAGCCAAAAAAGGTCCATTATACATGGCATTCGTTGACTTGTCATCAGCGTTTGACTGCGTAATACATAATAAATGATGGCTCATACTCGAGGAGATGGGAGTTGAAGTGGATTTGATCTCCTATTTAAGGCAGTTATATCACGGGGCTAAGGCGCAGGTTCGTTATGGGGTAAAGTGGGAATGCACTAGACACTTTAAAGTGAGGCGTGGTGTGAGACAAGGCTGCGTCCTTGCTCCATTTCTTTTTACGTTATATATAAACAGTTTGGAAAAGGTTTTAACACAGGAGTGCAGGGATTTACCACTAGTTGCTAAACGACCCATCCCTGCTTTATTATATGCAGACGACGCGGTCTTAATGGCCCGCACCTCACAAGGATTACAAAGGGTTGTAGATAGTTTTGCGAATTTTATGTCAGAGAGGGGCTTAACCATTAATTCATCTAAGACACTCATAATGAACTGTGGGACTAGATGCGTAAAGCCCCAGACCATTTTTATTGATAAAAAACGGATCGAAAGCACTAAACATTTCTCCTACCTTGGTATCCCATTCGAACGTACGGGTTCCTGGTTGGAGGCGGTTAAAATTAGAAGACTACTGTTTATAAGAACCCTTTCTGCCCTCTCTAACTTTAGTAGGAAAATGGGAAGACGACCAACGGTGGAACTACTAAATATATACAAAGCAAAATGTGTTACTGTAGCCACATATGGAGCGGGCGTTTGGGGATACATGGATGTATATCCCATCCAGGTAGCCGAGAATATTTTTCTAAGGTTTTTATTGATGGTCCCAAACAGCACTTCCTCTTTTATTTGCCATACAGAATTAGGGTTGACATATTTGGAAGACATTATAAAGATTCAACCGATTCTGTTGTGGCATAGGGTTTGGACAATAGAGAAGATGAAAGTTAACCGCCTGATTATCAATGACTGTATGGGTCTAGATTGAGTGAAACAAGTTAAATGGTTGCTTTATGTTAAAACATTCTTATATAATTTGGGTCACAAAGAATTTTATGATGATCCTATTACTGTGCTTAGGATAACCAGGAAGGACCTTAAGAGTGAGTCCTTAGGTTTTCTCAGCGACCAGAGGCTCTGCACAGAAATGAACAAAAAAACGGTCCAGGCGCATAATCTTACCTTAATATCTTTAAAATTGCAACCATACCTAGACCTGACAGTATCTGATTATGATAAATTCCTTTTAATCCGTTTTCGTTTAGGTATTTTACATAGATTAACAAGCTTCCCTACAGCCAATGATTGGTCAAAAGCACTGTGTAAATGTCCGTGCGATGATACGTCAGATCAATCGACCATTCATGTGGTATTCTTTTGTAAATTCTATTCAGTGCAGAGGAACCTATGGATTATTCCTCTGTTAAAATTACTTGGTCTAAGGCAATGTCGACCAGCCCTTATAGCTTTACAACAGTTAGAGACACCTTATGTGATAGCCTCTATAACAACCTTTTTAAAAAAGTTTTTAGGTGTAGGAAATCGATCCAAATGTAAGATGTATAGACATAATGTCCTTTTAACTGGTTAATTGTTTTAACTATAATGTAAATATATGAATTTTAAGATAACTGTAATTTTGAGATGTAATGTTTTGCACTACTTTGATCCAACTCTGCACATCCTAGCACTAGCACTTTCCCCCCCAAAAGATAAATGTATTGTTCCTTGGACAAATCTTATACGTTATACTGCACCCTGTGACAATATGGGATACCTTGACTTCCCTATTTTATATTTTACGTATTTTTAAAATTCATTTAATGTATTCACATGAATTACCGAAGTATTTGCATATGTATAAATATTCTGTGAGTGTATTCTTTTATGGTGAGATTTTTTCACACCGAATAAAGATTATTTGATTTGATTTGATTTGACTACACTTGTCAACATGTCCCAATATTTTATATGCTTGACTTTGATTTTTTCTTGTGAAGGACAATAATGTGCCTGCATGACAGATGTCTCCCAAGGAAGTGCACAAGAAACCACCTTTACACTTTTAGGGGACACACTGGCACATTTAAAACAAAGGCACAGTTCTGTAATAAAATTGATTAGAGATTATACATATACATGTTCCCACAGTGTGGTTGCATTAGGGTTATTCCTCGGTTGTTGCTGATACCAACTTACGGGTGTCAAGTCATCCAGACCACCGTGGTGCCATGTATATGTACTTCCTGATACCACATTTCTTCTTAACAGTGGCTTATATGCATTAGGATGGCAGCTCATACAATGACTGTGTAAAAGTAGTTTTTTGTGCACCGCCTTGTGTGACTTCTGTTATCCAGGCACGTGTGTTCTGTTCCAAAAGTGGCACATTCACACATTCCAAACATGTCAATTGTGTAAAGTGTTGTGATTCCCAAGGGATCACAATGTATTTCTTTAGGGTTTACAAAGTACTCACAGGTCTCTGAGTGTGGGGACACCTTCAGCATTGGCGTCTGTTATTTGGCCTTGGGTGCACCAATACTGTTTCTTTCACAGTGAACAATAGGTGGCATGCCTTCATAGTCTGGCCGTGCTCCACTGTTCACAGACACTAGCTTCTCAGTATAATTGGATATCAAGTTATTTGCTGTTGTGTCCTGATGTTCATTTTTTCAGGGGGCATGGTGGGTGAACCAACTGGGGAGTGCATGGCTTACATATGTGCGGAGTATTCTAGATGTTACTCATGATGCATTTCCTGATATGCACTGTGACCGATTTTGTTTGGACTCATGTGTCAGATGTACACAGGTGACTGATTATTTCATGTCTCTTCACCTTGCACACAGCATCATCGGGGGACACAGAGGGAGACACCTGCAAGGACCAGGAGGAGGGATCGAGCACCGGTGCCACCACTGCTGGGGAGTCGGCGGAATCAAGTGGCACGGAGGGCGAGGTGAGTCAGGCGGAGGACCTGTCTAGTACCAACACCGACTACGACGCTGACGGGTCCGAGGCTGAGCTCCCTGAGGGGGCGGAGGCTGCTCCAACAGCTGGCAGCAGCACTACAACTGTCACCGCCCCCTCCATTCCCATCACTGCCCTCCCACTTGCTCGGGTCCCTTCTGTCCGTGTAGGGCAACAACGTGTCTCCTTCGTGCCAGGCACCGCACCCCCTTCCCCTGTCTCCCCTGCTGCCATCACTGCCGAGTCTGTAGACATTCAGCGGCAGTTGCAGGTTGGGCAGACATCGATCCTGACTCTCCTCCATGGCCACACCAGACTGCTGACACAGATGGTGTCGTACATGGAGGGCATGTCATCAGCGATGTCTGACCAACGGATGTTGCTGAGAACCATGGACTCGTCACTGACGGCAATAGTGAGTCTCCTGCAGCGCTTCGTCCCCCCCCACCCCTGCACCATCCACACTTCCCACTCCCATGCCTGTCCCAAGCACAAACAGACATTCCCAGCCATGCACCCCTCCAGACACAGGCAGCACACCAACAGGGAAGGGCAAGCGCACACCTCCTGTCACGCACACTCAGGGGGAAGAAGGCACACCCACTAGGTCTAGGGCACACAGGCAGACACGCAGCCACAGTCCAAGTCTGCATGCCTCACTCCCCAGTCCCTCCAATGTCACTCCCCTTGGCTCCCCTGCCCCACAGTCTGAGAAGGAGACATACTTGGCTGTGCTGGGCCTCAGCCCCACTGGTTCACCATAATGCAAACGGGCAAGGCACTCCACGGGTAGGGGAGTTGAGTCCCCCCCCCCTGTCCACCACCTCCCCCAGTAGCGCTGCAACCCATCCCTCCAACCCCCCCCCCCCCTTGGGGCCTGTGGTTCCCTCGGGTGCAGGGGAGACGCTGGCCCAGCTTGCGGACGTGTGCAGCGCCATGCTAACCTCCACCTTTGGCACTGCCCCACCCCCTGTGGTGGAGTCGTCCGTCCCTGCACCCACAACACCTACCCTTCCCCCTCCTGTCCTTGCGGTGCCTGTTCCTTCCCCACATGATGCCCCCCCAGTCGCTGAACCAGAGGTTTAGTATGTGCAGGCAAGCTCGGGGAGACGCGTGGACATGTGTCCCCCCCCAGGACTTCGCATCTGGACTGGCCTATGGCCTTTGTAAATATTGTCCTTTTATACCTTTTAATTTAATGCTGAATAAAGCATTTTGTTTTTCCTTTGACCACGATTGGTTTTCAGGTATTGATGTTGATGCTGATGCTCCATGAGTTGTGGTGGTGATCATGTGTTAGGTGTCTGGGAAATGTTGTAGTCTGCTGCTCATGGGGTGGACCCTGGTATCTGCGTGCCATCACAAGGTCTCTGAAAAGAATCTTTGGTTGTGTATGCTCTTTGTGTTTGGAGACATTGTCCCAAGGAGTGTTCCTTCCTCTGTGGCACCTGACATCTTCCCTGCAGGGAGTTGCACAATTGTTGTGCTGACCTTTGTCTCTATTTCCTTTGTGGGTGACGGGTCCCTTCAACTATGGCCATGCCTGCTCATCAATGTCTCCAGCAGCATCGTCTGTGACATCCTTGGTAGTCACTGTACTTGTGTATAGGGTATGTTGCCATGCCTACATGTAGAAATTGTCCCTTTTCCGCACTATGCATGTGTGTACTCCCAGCATAGCACACATATGTTACTTGTTCTGCAGGGTATTTGGGTACCTGACTCACAATTGTGGGCATTGTATCTGTGGGAACTCCACCCTATTCCTTCCATGGGAGACAACAACTTGGTGGCTGTCCCAGCACCTGTACATTCCTATCAGTCCTGGAATGTGTGTGACAGTGTGTGTTCCCTTTGGCTCTCTTAGTTTAGTAGGCTTTAACATGACTATACAGTCTTGTGGCATGATCTCAGTGTGTGTTGTGTTCTGCATCCCCCAAGTGTGGGTATGCATGTGTCATTTGTCATCAGACACACATGTGGTGTGTCATGCAGTGGGGGAAGGACATCCATCCTCATGGGAGTGGGACACTGCTGTCAGTGATGTGTTGTTATGACACTCTCAACATAGTCGCACATTGTGGATGCGTTCATACACCCATGGAGTTGTGGTCATCTGAGGATGATGTACACACCCCCATGTCTCTGTCCACTGCTGGTATTCCTCTGCACCCACCCCCATGTCTCTGTCCACTGCTGGGAGTGATAGGCACCCACCTCTCATATGTCTGGGCACTGCTGGGAGTGATAGGCACCCACCCCTCATATGTCTGGGCACTGCTGGGAGTGATAGGCACCCACCCCTCATATGTCTGGGCACTGCTGGGAGTGATATGCACCCACCCCTCATATGTCTCTGTCCACTGTAGGTATTCCTCTGCACCCACCCCCATGTCTCTGTCCACTGCTGGGAGTGATAGGAACCCACCCCTCATATGTCTGGGCACTGCTGGGAGTGATAGGCACCCACCCCTCATATGTCTGGGCACTTCTGGGAGTGATAGGCACCCACCCCTCATATGTCTGGGCACTGCTGGGAGTGATAGGCACCCACCCCTCATATGTCTCTGTCCACTGCAGGTATTCCTCTGCACCCACCCCCATGTCTCTGTCCACTGCTGGGAGTGATAGGCACCCACCCCTCATATGTCTGGGCACTGCTGGGAGTGATAGGCACCCACCCCTCATATGTCTGGGCACTTCTGGGAGTGATAGGCACCCACCCCTCATATGTCTGGGCACTGCTGGGAGTGATAGGCACCCACCCCTCATATGTCTCTGTCCACTGCAGGTATTCCTCTGCACCCACCCCCATGTCTCTGTCCACTGCTGGGAGTGATAGGCACCCACCCCTCATATGTCTGGGCACTGCTGGGAGTGATAGGCACCCACCCCTCATATGTCTCTGTCCACTGCAGGCATTCCTCTGCACCCACCCCCATGTCTCTGTCCACTGCTGGGAGTGATAGGCGCCCACCCCTCATATGTCTGGGCACTGCTGGGAGTGATAGGCACCCACCCCTCATATGTCTGGGCACTGCTGGGAGTGATATGCACCCACCCCTCACATGTCTCTGTCCACTGATGTGAATCCTAGGCAGACACCCACACACCGCCTGCACCCTTGGTGCAGTACACTGCTCTCCTGGGCATACACCCACCCCCCAATATACTGGTTAGATGCTGCACCAGGCCCTATGACAACATTCGTGGCATGTGTACGCCTTGTATCACTGATGTACTGGTGCCCTAGGGGTACGTGTGATGCGGTCCGCACCCATGCTCTGAGAGCGTGGGTACGGTCCGTACCCCTACATCACCACAACTATGGTGGTACGGCCCGTACACACGATCTGAGGGCGTGGGTACGGACCGTACCCCTACATCACCACAACTATGGTGGTACGGCCCGTACCCACGCTCTGAGGGCGTGTTCCCGGCCTGTACCACTATTGTTGGGGTGATGTAGGGGTACGGCCCGTACCCACGCCCTCAGAGCGTGTGTACGGGCCGTACCACCATAGTTGTGGTGATGTAGGGGTAAGGCCCGTACCCACGCTATGAGGGCGTGTGTACGGCCCATACCACTATTGTTGGAGTGACGTAGGGGTACGGCCCATAACCACGCCCTCAGAGCGTGTGTACGGGCCGTACCACCATAGTTGTGGTGATGTAGGGGTAAGCGTGGTACGGCCCGTACCCATGCCCTCAGAGCGTGGGTACGGTCCGTAACACGCGTACCCCTACGTCACCACTACAATGGTGGTACGGACCGTACCCACGCTCTAGGGGCATGGGTACAGGCGGTACCACCATTGTAGTCGTGACGGGAACGCGTCCATGTCCACTTGCGTTGTGGCAGTACGTGGGATTGGTGGTCACGCCCCCCGAAGTGACCAGACCATGGAGGTAATTTATGTGCAGGATATATATGTTTTACATTGGGTGGGGGTTATGTTTCCTGCCCCTCGCCCCCCCCTTTGCCCCTGGGTATTGTTCTGACCTTCTGCGGCGTCTGCGTCGGTTTCTGTGCACCAGGTCGTAGGCTAGGAGGGCCGGGATGACACGGCTGTCCGTCGCGTACCGGTGCTCCTTCTTCGCGTCGTCCTCAATTTCCCGGGAGTTTTTGGCTGCCGTAAAAATGAGCGGTGCGGAGTGACGTGGGCACGGCTCGTACTTGCTGGTCCGTAAAACGCTGCCTGACTCCGTCCGGATGTCACGTACACGATGTCCCGGATCGGAATTGTGGGTATTTTTTTGCCGGTCGGTGTTTTGTACGACTCGTACGGAAATGGTATTTCTGTACGAATCGTACTTGCGGGTTTGTAAGGTGGTTTTCCCGGGTATGAGTCGGACGGAGAAAATGCTCCGTAAGACGATTCATAGGGCCGTTTTACAGGATCGGAATCGGCACCTCTATGTTAAGTTGTGTCGAGTTCTATGTTGTTTGACGGCTTCTGGGATGTAGGAAGTCGGAAGTTTGAAACGGTTCCGTAGTAGAGCAGAGGTAAGCGCTGCTCTCGGGCAAGACGGAATTGTTGTTGCCCTGTAGGTACACGGGGAAAAACGTGTGACGATTGAAGTTGCATGACGCATTGTCTGGGTTCGATTCGGTAACATCGTCGTGTGTTGCCATTATGGACATTTTCTGTATGAGAGAAATGTATGGTAGCGAAGGTCACCTGTGAAATTTTGGTCTTAGGTACCAGGAGTCTAAAAGGCACTCTGATTACGCTTATCACTGGAAAGGTAATAGGTGTTCCCTAAGCTTGCTAGAAGGATAAAGTAGAGGGAAGTGCTAATTTATTAACGTGTGTAATAATTCTGTAGTAGGACAAACTGTTCGCTGTTCTCGGGAAAGACAGAATTCTGTGTGAATGAACTAAATTTTCCGTATGAAAGTGCGTGAATGAGAAAGCATTCAGGTTAATTGTGAAACTCTGGTTTTATTTCTCAGGAGCATTGGGTCTCCAACTAGGTGTCTTAATTCTGGAGAAACGGTTAGCTGATGCTTGTTAGAAGGGTAAGGTAGAGGGATGTGCTACGTTATCAACGGAAGTAACGATTCCGTAGTAGGGCAGAGGTAAGCGCTGCTCTCAGGAAAGACGGAATTCTTGTGAACATGGTCATTAACTATACTTGGTTAGCGAAACAGATAATGGTGGCGTATTTATGTCGTATCAAACAATTTTGTAAGTCAGAAGAACGTAAGAAAGTTTGCCGATAAATTTTGTAAAGGAGGGGTCAGCAGAAGCAGGAGTAGCAAGAAAAGCTGACGTCAGAAATACCGCACTGGGAATAGCTAACATAGACGTTCCGGATTGGTGCGTTAGTGTACGCCGCGCTAGGAGTGGAGAAATACAGGGTGACGGAGACGCTCCTGATTGGTGCGTTAGTGTGAGTCGCGCTGGGATTGGAGAATTGCAGAAGTGACGTAGACGCTCAAGATCGGTGCGTTAGTGTGGGTCTCGCTACGATTGGTTAAAAACAACAGAATAGTCGTAGAGAAGACTAGCGAAACAGAAAAAGAAAAAATGATGTATTACGATCCACCAGAAAAGGAGAAAAAGTCCTGGTTTGGAAAGATCAAGAGTTTATTTAAAAAGGACAAACCGATTAAGACTAGAGAGGGACAATTACTTCCTCCACCGAAATCGCCCGCATCCTTCGTGGTTGCAAAATATGGATATCATACTTGTATCTGGTTAGACAACTGGGTGAAGTACACGAAAAATGATGGAGTTTTGGCATTTCTAGAACATGGTTCATTTAATTTAGCGGTTTTGAGAAATTTGAGAGAAAGAATGATGAATCTAGAATCAAGGCCTAGATCAACTCAATTTGAAGCATTGACAGAATGGGAAGATGAGATGCATGACAGAGAAAGAGAGCGAAATGGCGGAAGATGCAGGTACATGTTTGGTACATCTCATTGTCAGGAGAGCCATGATAAAATGAGGAGGTGGCGAAGTTCAAATATGGCTGATGGTCTGTTTCATGCTGAGGAAGTTGGAAGTAGAAAATGTATGGAAAAGAGAAATAATATTGAGTCAAAGGGATATGGTGTGCATGAATCAGAGGATGATGTTCTTGACGACATGTTTTATAAAAATCCTCCCACTTATCAGTCAGATTCTACTATGTTGATACCAAGTGCCCCAGTGAAAGAGACTTCACAGAATATAAAGTTTGAGACAGTATTACCAGAAATAGTAAGGAACAATCCTTTTAAAGAAGTGGAGCAAACCCAACATGGTAATGAAAATTCCAGAGAATTTGCAAAAACTACTTTAGAATTAACTGAGAAGATTAGGGAATTAACTAATAATTTGGAAGCCGAAACTGTTCCAGTAACTATAGGACCCCTAATGCCTATTTTTGATAAACAAAAGGATAGTGAGTATTGTTTGACGATTCCTTATAACAGTAATAAACACACAGAAAGCCTAGAAAAGAATATAGATCAGAATCTATGGAGACCTATGACAAGTATGTTAAAACAGAGTACTCCCAAAAATTTGACAGTAAATCAAAGTTTAGCAGACAGGATGATAATGACGACAGAGTCAGTTCTAGGAACACCAGAGAGATTAACACAACAAAATTCAGGGAAAAATAGTGTAGGGATAACTTAAGGAGTTTGCAGCAAAAGGATAAAGAATCTCAATCTATAGATGTAGCTAAGCTAAGAATGACATTAGAAGAGTTAATAGCAGGAACCATCCCAACTGAAAAACTTAAGAACTATCAGGATGAAGAATTATTATTTCTATGCAAGAGCATAACATGGAGAGCAAAGAATCTACATGAAAGACTAGAAGAAGTGGCAAATGAGATGGGTATAGACTTCGAAAAGGTAAAGGCTTTACAGAAACCATATAGAGTAGATTTTTCTGAAAAGGATATTGAAAACAAGAATACCACGGGAAGAATGACCCAGATCAAGGACATAATCATTTTGTTGAGAAAATGGGGAGATGTAGATAAATGGAAGAGTAGGTGGTTCAGGAAACGAGATGATGCCTCGGACAAAACTTTTGCAGCTTTCCCTGTAAGAGAAAAGGAGAAGGTAGTAACAGAATGCACCATGAGAGAAATTCCAGGAGGAGGATATGTACATGTTCCTTGGACTAGACAAGATATTTTGTCATTTACCAATGATTTCCCTCGACTACGCGAGAAGCCAGTCGAGTGGTATATGCAAGTGGATAGATTTGTTAAATTATCAAAGGTCTTATGGATTGATTTAAACAGTCTTTTTGACATAATAGTACCAGCAGATCTATGGACAGAGTGCAAGCTTATGATTAATTGGCCTACACAGGAATATCCTAGAGACCCAAAAACAGTAGCCCCTGATCCTGAAGTTATGAAGAAATATGAACAAGTAAGTATGTTCCTGAAAAACAAGGTACCTCCCAAGGAAACTGATTGGGTAAAAATTGACAGGACTCATCAGGAAGCTAAGGAATCGGTACAGGCCTTCTATGAAAGGTTTATTCTTGCTTTTAAACAATTCAGTGGTGATGAGAACTTGAGTGAAAAGGATTTAAGTCACTTTGTATACAGATTTGTATATGGGCTAAGACCAGAAATTAGTGAAATGATTAAACAGCATACAGTAGATTGGCAAAACAAGAAAATAGATGAAGTATTGAGACATGCAAAGTATTTTAGTGATGAGATTGAAGCTGAACAACGTAAGTCGAAAGAAAAAGCAATGTGAGCACAAGTCAAAGTAGCAGAGAGACAGGAAGCTCAATTGATTGAACAAGCTAGTGGAACAGGTATGAAACCAAAATTTAATAATGGAAAAGGAAAAGGACAATTTAATATAGAAGAAGCCAAAAAGAAATTGCCTTATCATAATTGCGGAAGGATAGGGCATTGGAAATCCGTGTGTAAGTTTCCCCCCAAATACTAATACTGATAATGCCTCATTGAATCCGCAGGTGCAGAAAGAGGTGAGTTGTCAACCGCAGAGACAGCAGCAGGTTGTTGCCCAACAGAATCAGGCGCCAAAACCGCCTTTTCCACAGAGCGTAAATACACAGAAATACAGTAATGAGACAGGATTCTACGACGAAAAACAGGTAAATAAGCTGCCGCGCGCTAGCGCTGTTTTGCAGTATTGGCTAAAACGCGATGAGAGTGAGTCAGAAGAAGGATATTGTCGGTGCCGAAGGGAGGAAGAAGAGTGCGTACTTGGCGCAACTCTAGAAGTAGACCAGACAGGCCCTTTTGTGGACAGAAAGGTAAATGACGAAAATATTACTTTCCTAGTTGACACTGGTGCTACTCGATCAACTGTCAGGACAGCTGATGTTAAAAATCTTCCTCTCTCGGATGAAACAATCCAAGTGGTTGGAGTATCCAACAGACAAATTAACACGTATCTCACAGAACCAGTAAAAGTCAGTATAGGGAAATTTTCCAAAATGCACCGCTTTGTTGTGTGCGGTTCAAGTCCTGTAAATTTGTTAGGGAGAGACTTACTGTGCAAGATGAATTGCAATATATTTTGTACCCCTGATGGCATAGCATTTGAGACCCCTGATGAAGATGTACTGTATAAAATGACAATAGCAAATATGGAACCTTAGATTACTGAAGCCTTTGCAGTATTCAACCCTGACGAACTACCACAAGAATTGAAAAACTCAGTAAAAGCAGAAGTCTGGGATTTCACAGGAGAGGATATAGGATTAATGAGAAATGTGGATCCTGCAAAAATAACACTAAAGGAAGGAATAAGCTATCCAAATGTTCCCCAATATAGATTAACACCTGAGATAATTGAAGGAGTTACTCCTATAATTGAAAAAATGATTAAACAAGGTATTTTGAGAGACATAATGAATAGTCCATGTAATTCACCAATTATGGGACTGAAAAAGCCTAATGGAAAGTTCAGAATAGTACAAGATTTGAGAAAGGTAAACAAAATCGTTGTTTCATGTTGTCCTATTGTACCAAATCCATCTGTGATTTTGTATCAGATTCCGCATGATGCAAAGTGGTATACAGTGATTGATTTGTGTCACGCTTTCTTTTCCATCCCATTACATCATGATAGCCAACAAATCTTTGCGTTCCATTTTGGTGAACGTAATTTGGCATGGTGCCGAATCCCACAGGGGTATACAGAAAGCCCCTCAATATTTAATCAGATTTTGAAAAAATTCCTAGAAGATTTGCAGATGCCGAGAATTCAGTGCTAGTTCAGTATATAGATGATTTGTTAGTATCATCAAAAACTCAAGAAGCTTGTGTATTGGACACAGTAGCATTGTTGAACCATTTGGCAGATGGAGGACTTAAGGTATCCCCATCAAAACTACAATTTTGTCAGAAAGAAGTACAATATTTAGGACATAAAATTGAAAAAGGACTGAGGAAAATAACTACAGACCGAATCAAAATAATAAAAGGAATGAGTGCCCCAATGACGCAAAGAAAAGTGAGAATGTTTCTTGGACTGGTCGGATATTGTCGGCAGTAGATAAGTAACTTTTCCCTGATTGCAAAACCTTTGGTACGCCTGACAAGAAGTGATGTAAAAGACCTCATTGATTTGAATAAAGAAGAGTTAGCAGCTTTTATGCAATTGAGAGATAGCCTGTGTGAAGCACCAGCATTGGGTATGCCTGATTATGAAAAGGAGTTTGAGTTGTAGTGCAGTAAAAGGAATGGATTAGCACTTTCTGTACTAATACAGAAACATGGAAAATTGAAAAGACCAATTGCATATTTTTCAGCTATGCTAGACCCTGTAGCTGTAGCGTTACCAGGTTGTTTGAAAGCAGTAGCTGCTACTTGTAAGAGTCTGGAACAGAGTGAAGGAATTGTGATGGGATATCCTGTGTGAGTGTTTGTACCCCATGATGTGGCAATCTTATTAACAAGGAGCCGCACTCAATTCATGACACATAGTCGACTGACTAAATATGAGAAAGTCATTTTAGGTGCAACAAATGTGAGCCTGACGAGATGCTTGAATGTAAATCCTTCAACGTTGTTGCCTGACGCAGAGAATGTGGGTGTCAGAGATGAAGTAGATAATGATTGTTTGGATGTGCTTGACTTCTGTACCAAACCACGTCCTGATATAAAGGATGTACTTTGACAGAAAGTGACTTTGTGATGTTTGTGGACGGGTCATGCTTGAGGACAGAAGAGGGAATGCTAAGTGCAGCATATGCAGTATGCACAGTTGCAGCAGTGATGGAAGCATCCTAACTGAGGGGAGTAAAATCTGCCCAGGTTGCTGAACTAGTAGCTTTAACCAGAGCATGCAAGATAGGAAAGAATGTGAGAGTGCCTGTGATAACTGATAGTCAGCATGGCTTTGGTGTTGTGCATGATTTTGGCCAAATATGGCTGCAGAGAGGATTTTTGACTTCAAGTGGAACCCCTATAAAGAATGCTGAAGTAGTTGGGAAATTACTGGAGGCGATACAGCTGCCTAAGCAATTGGCTGTTGTGAAGTGTGCTGCACATTCAAATACGGGAGACTATGTCGCAGCTGGTAACAAATATGCCAATGATGTGGCTCAATATTGCGCACGTAACCAAAATTTTATTAATCGGGCCAAAGAAAGGGAGATTAATTCTTGCCCCCTACTGTTTACTAACATTGTGAGTACTTGGGAAGAAGTGAGGCAGTTGCAGGAAGAAGCAGGAGATGAGGAAATGAGGAAATGAGGCAGTGGATAAAAGCAGGATGTGCACCCAGAGAACACGATCATGTGTGGGTTTATCGAGATGGAAGGCCAGTCATGCCTGACAGTATGGTGTCTGCCATGGCGCGGATGTATCATGGACAAGCACATATAGGGAGAGATGCCATGATTAGGTCGTTCAATCAAACGTGGTACAATGCAAATTTCAGACTGGTAGCCGAGAGCCTTTGTCAAAGATGCTTAATATGGCAGCAGTTTAATCCTGGAAGAAAGACAGTGGTGAGTCTAGGAACAATAGGTCAAGAAGGAGGGCCTTTTACCAGAATGCAGATTGAATTCATTGAAATGCCTCCTTGTAACAGGTTGAGGTATGTTCTAGTGATGGTCTGCTTATTTTCCAGATGGGTAGAAGCATATCCCACAAGAAGAAGTGATGGAATTACAGTAGCAAAATTGCTTTTGAGGGAATTTATCCCTGGATTTGGGTTCCCAGTGACAATTGATTCAGATAGAGGAAAGCATTTCCATACTGAGATCATGAAATTGATTTGTGAAGCATTGAATGTACAACAAAAACTGCATTGTGCGTATCACCCAGAGGCTTCTGGTGTGGTGGAGCAAATGAATGGCACTATTAAAAACAGATTGGGAAAAATGTGTTTAGCCACAGGTTTGAAATGGCCTGATGTCTTGCCTCTGGTACTCATGACTATTAGATCTATTCCAAATAGAAGCACAGGTCTGAGTCCCCATGAAATTGTCATGGGATGAGCAATGTGACATGTTTTTATTCCAGTCAACAAGCTGTTGCCTGTAACTGATGACTTGGTGTTGGATTACTGTAAGGGACTGGCTGACACAGTTCATTCTGTGTTTCATCAGGTTGGATCGGATGCCACCACCCTTGAAAAGAAGCAAGCTCACGATCTGAGTCCAGGAGACTGGGTGAGAATCAAAGTACACAGAAGAAGGAACTGTCTGGTCCCACGTTGGGGAAAACCACGACAAGTGATTTTGACCACAACCACAGCTGTAAAGTGTGCTGAAATAAAGAACTGGATCCATGCTAGTCATACACTGTGAATTCCAAATCCAGTAGACAACAAAGAAGGAGAATATTTTGAGGGGTCAGAGTCACCTCTGAATCTGATACTGAAGGAAACAGAACAAGAGAAAACCCAGAATGGGGGGAATCAGAACCAGAACCAGATGTGATCGTTGCCCCAGAAAATATTCCCTTAAGGAGAAGATTACAGATTTCTGATACCAGCTCAGAATCAGAGACAGAACAAACACCGGTATGTTCAAGAAAAGATAAAAGCAGTGAAGAAACAATCAAAGAAGTTATTGATAAAGAGATTCCTGATGGAAAGCTGAGAGAAATTCCACCCGAAATAAAAGAAATAGATGGACAGGAGCCAGATACAGAAAGTGAGGGAAAGATTCTTGCGGAAGATCCCCGAGGAGTTGTAGGGAATCCAAACACTCAGTTAGAAAAGGAGATAGTTAATCAGCAGGAAGATTGTGTGCTAGAACCATGAGGAGGGACAGACGTAGGGAACAATAAAGTGGTGGAAAGGGAAACAGCTGAAAACAAAAGGCCAGTTGAAACTGAGACAGAAGATAGTGATGAAGAGATACCAGAAGGTTGAGTCCTGAGAAAGAGAGCAAGGAGAGCTGCAAAGAATAATAAAAGAAATAATTTGACAAGATCAGCAAAAGAAGAAATCTGGCCAAACAAGATAAAGAGATTGAGATATCGATTAACACGAGTGAATTCATCAAGAGCAGAACAAGTGAATAAAGTATCTAGTCAAGAAAAATCGAAAAATGAGAAAATAACTACAGAAGGAGAAAACAAGAGAACGAGAAAACCTGACCAGAAAAATAAGTCGCCAGAATGGTCATATGTGGCTTTGCCTGAAACTAAAGAAGAGGCAGGTAGCCAAGAAAACCCAGAGGTGACTGTAGATAGAAATTACTTACACCAAGATAGATCTATAAATGATATTTCTAATAATGTATTTTCAAAATTATTGTACAAATATGTAAAGACAATGGATATGAGGGATTGCTACATTTGTATGCAGTTACCTGCATCTGTATCTGAAGGAGTGACATACCATCATCTTCCAGTAACATATGCAATAACATGTAGAGTAATAGCAAGTTTGTTTTATAAAATAGGTAAATTAGAATATTATTTTTCAGATGTGGATAACGTATTTTCACAAGTACCCGTAATTAACAAATTGAATAAAGTCAAACCTGCAAAGACACTAGGTGAGTTCTTCTTAAAAAGTAAAGAATTAACATTAGAATCTATATTTAGAAATAATCTAACTTGTAGTCTAAAGAAAGAAGAGAAAGTGTTTTTGGATATGGTTGAAGAAAGGAGATTGAAAATGCAAAGGAAAATACCTGAGGGAAAAGAAGAAAAGGCAGTCTAGGATGTAGAAAAGGAAAAGCATTTGCGAGGAGGATCTAGTCCAACAATGGCTTTAGGTTGGCCTCAGAAGGGAAAGTTTTGTATTAGAAGGAATCAAACTGCCTATGATAATTACTTCGTAGGTAACAGTGATTGTCATGATACATATCGAATCATGGGTGGATGGGGATTCAAAGGTGGAAATGATCCAGTCTTTCCTGGATTGTATTTTATCTGCGGGAACAAGGCATAATATCGTTTGCCAGATCATTGGTATGGCACATGTTATGTAGGTCTGGTTTTTCCAAAGATATTCCACATGGGAAGAGGAGAAGATGGTGTACATAAGTTAAGTAGTCTACTAACTCGTAGAAAAAGAGAGTCTTGGTCAGAAATTGTAGGAGACATTTTTGGAGCATTGATACCAGCAGTGGGAATATCTCTGAATGCACAAAAAATTAGGAAATTATCAACAGTCGTGGATCGCTTGTCAACAAGCACCGCTGGAGGGTTCTTATTGGTAAATACTGAAATGGTTGCCATGCGTGCCATGGTGATGCAAAATTGACTTGCCCTTGATATAATATTGGCAAAAGAAGGAGGAGTCTGTGGAATGCTGAAAGTTCAACATTGTTGCACTTACATTCCAGACGAAAGTAAAGATCTGAAAGTCTATATCAAAAATATAACTGAATTGCATGAGGAAATTGTACCACTGGAGGTGAATATTTTGAGGGGTCAGAGTGTTTGGGAAAAGATTAGAAAGAAACGTATTTCTATTAAAGATTTCTTATTTAACTTAGTTAGCACATTTATAGGTAGAATCTTATTTCCATTAACATGTGTGGTTTTTCTAGTATTAATATTAAGATTAGGATGTTTATGTTATAAAAGAAAGAAAATACAGAAAAATTCAAAAAGAGAAAATTTGAAAAGAAGACAGAATAAGAAACAAGAGAGGGAATTTGAAGAAATAGAATTAGAAGAGATGAAAGACAATTTGTATAAAACAGCTAGAAGAGAAGAAATTGGGGAATCAGAGATGTGAATTAATCTAAAGAATTCATTTCGCTTTCTATGATAAATTGACACAAAGTTTTATGGTGTGGTGATAAAATCACCAAAGGGGGGCTTGATGGAGCAGGTTTTACAAAATTTTGTATACCTCCCCCACGTAGCTTGAAAACACTAATTAAATATTCTATTAACTATAATATTATTAAATAAGTTTGTATGTTGATTAATCAACACTTATTAATATAAATTACACGTGGGATTGCAATTGCATGGCTAAAAATAATTTTTATGACTAAAATATGTACGCATATTAACAATAGTAGATGTGGAAATTAGAAAATTGCATGATATATGTTGCTTTGGAATGTTCTGTATTGTTGCTCAGAAGGAAGATCGAAATGGTGAATTTAAATGCTTTAAATGTTGCCAAACGCTAGATAAAAATCAACACATAGAGGGATTAGTAAGGGGTAAACATTAGATTTGTTATTTCTTTTATTAATTATTCTTTTGTGTTTGTTTCGCTTATATTAGCATTTGGGCCTAAAACAAAGATAGCTGCCGAAACACCACGAGGAAGTGGCCATTTTCTCATGTGGTGCGGAATGAACAGCGCCTGCGCGAGAGTTTCCATGATCCTCGCAGTGACCTCTGAACATAGTACCCCAGCAAGGATGGTACATTGGACGTCTTCCAAGAAAGGGGAACAATGACTTTTACATAGAGAACCGGAACATCTCGATACATTTTGCCGGTGACTTCACCCCTTGAACTGTACTGAAAATCCTGGGAACCGATCGGACGTTCTAAACTAACCAATCAGGACCACCTTATACTCTAAATCGTTACTTTTATGTTAAACTTTTTCTATAAAACAAGACTAGTAGGACCGGAAAGTGTGACTGCTTTTTCCAATTTTCCGATCTATCACTCTGACGGACTGATTGACGAACTGACGCCTATTTCCTTGATGACCTAAATGCTGCCCGATGGCTGCGAACTTTCCAATCTACGGCTATGCTAAATGCTTGCACGGCTTATGGTCCTTTGATAATCTGGGACTGTAGCGGGCTGAGCTGAGAACTTTTAGCCTTGCCAGATTAGGTAAATATGAGGTTCCGCGATATATTATAAAATTGATAAAGAAGTTCAGAACTTTATTGAGACAAATGCAAATTTTCCTATGATGATTTAGATACACTATTATTGACTAACGAGAAATAATGAGTTTGTGATTTATTTTCATTAAGGAGGATAGGATTCTGAGATCTTAAAATGTGTTTTAGCTGGTTCAAAATCACCATCAACCAATCCAGCTAATTTGGTCCATTGACTGAAGTGGGAGGAGTGCTTTGATGTTTGGGATTGAGGATCTGTAGGCGAAAGGGCAGTAATGTATATTTGGAAATGATTTTTCCTTCCCATAGGTTATAAGGTATTTCCCCACATGTCCAGCGTTTGAATTACTCGTCCCTCCTGTGTGCGCAGACTTGGAGAGAGACGTGTGAGTGTTGGTGTTATGGGCCCCACCAATGAATGTGTGTGTGAATGAGCTAGTGTGACGTCGGGTCTGCGACGCAGGAAGGGTATCGGTAAAGGTTATTTCGCCGTTTCTTCCCGGTCTCTCGCTGGATCATGTACTTTGGTGGCTGTCACTCATTTCTGCTTTTCCAGCATGACAGATAGTGATCTCAAAAAGAGAAAATAATTGGGATATTAAATCTTGCTGTCAGCTGAGGCGCGCACAAATGGCTCTAAAGCTAAACATAATACATATTGGGACACTGGGCCATACCACTATTCCTGTCGCCGGCTGACAGGTAGCGTGTCAAAAGACGCATCATTTTTTAGTTGCTCACAACATGATTTGCACATTCCAAAGATGTGCGCGGCGCCCCTGGCTGCTAATAACAGCACACTGGGGTGCCGCGGCGCACAGTTTGGGAACCACCGCTGTAGAACTTCAAAATAGACTTAACTGATTTTAACCAAACTAAGAAAAGGCACTGAATGAAGAAAAGGGTGCTGTGCCGTAAAATAATGTTGACTATCCAGTCATCAGTTTAGGAGTTATGTATGCAGGAAAATCTTTTATAGGGAATCCCATTTTATTGGTGAGTGAAAAATGAGTGGGGACCCCTTGTAACTTTTAAACTGTTTGACTGAATTCACACCAAATATTGCATGCTCATACCTGTCAACCTAAATATTTCTTCCTCTCAAACTTGGTGCAGGCTATTCAAGAGGGACTTTATTAAAGATGCAAAAATCAAATTTCCTAAAAAAGCAGATTGCAAAAGGGAGGAGAAAAGGGGAACCAGGGCCGAACGACATCCCTCCTGGACTGTTTAAAGCCAAGTCGGAGACTGGGCTGGTATCCTGCAACCTCTTTTTCTGGAAATCCGGCTTTTGAACAGATTACCTGAATCATGGAAGGGTTCGACAATTAAGCCAATCCACAAAAAAGGAGACAAGGCCAAGCCAAGCAACTATCGGCTTTTAGCCTTGATAGACAATGAAGCAAAATATTTTGCAGGCACCATTCTACAGGCACTCACAACTTGGGCAGAGGCAAACGAGATAATACCGCTAAATCAAACTGGCTTTCGCAAAATGGCAGGTACATCAACTAACATTCTCGCAATCTCCTTATTGACTGACGCAGCAAAAACATCAAACCTTCCTTTACACCTATGTTTTATCGATTTCAGAGCAGCATTCTGTAATGTGGAGCGGGGCAGACTGTGGGGAAATCTGGCGTGCTATGGAATCCCACAGCCCATCTTAAACCTCCTGTCACTTTTCCACACTGACACCTGGGTGCAGGTGAAGGTAGGCGGCGGAACCCACCTTTCCTCAAAAGTCCACACAACCAAAGGCCTGAAACAGGGTTGTGTGCTTGCTCCCACCCTGTTTAATCTATTCATGGCCGACCTCTTAAAGGCACTCGATGCTTGCAACTCACACTCACCGAAGCTAGTAGGAAAAACATTGCCCAATCTTATGTATGCAGATGATGCAGTTCTGCTTAGTCACACTTACGTGGGTCTTCAACACCTACTAACGGAAATGCAGAACTATGCCACAGAAAACAATTTAAACTTATGTCTTCTGCTGGCACAAGATCAGAAATGCTAACCCAAACACCTTAAACCAACTGCTGTGGCACGAAATCCAGCATAGGGATTCTTGCCAAGCGAGGAGCTACCTCCAGACATCTTTGGAAATTACCAAGCTTACGGATCTTTGGAATACTCAACCTGGACATTCAACTTAAAAAAAATTGGCCGGGAAATGTATAAAACAAATTTCCTGGGTGGAGGGCAAGACTACCTTTTCAGATAGATCTCATGCCTGGATGACCTTAAATTCTTACAAAAAACT
Organism: Triturus cristatus; assembly: GCF_964204655.1. NCBI lineage: Eukaryota > Metazoa > Chordata > Amphibia > Caudata > Salamandridae > Triturus > Triturus cristatus. The sequence continues at coordinate 946,882,521 of NC_140579.1, forward strand.
TGCACTGCAAAAGTTCTTTAATCAGGACTATTCCAAAGTGATAAAAACGAATGGCCTTATTTATAAAGCCTTGCAACAATTTTGCACTTCCGTTGCGTCACTTTTTGTGACGCATCGGCGGCGTAAAACATGCCTCCTGTTGCACCCTATTTACAAAGTGACGCATCTAAGCAGATGCGTCACTTTGTAAACGCCTGCTCTACATTATACCTGCGTCAGGTATAATGTATGCAGGGTGGGCGTTCCCACGTAAGTAAGCCTCGTGGAAGTGACGCAGTGAAATCTACGAGATTTCACTGCACCACTTCAAGGGTGCAAATGCGTCAATATCTTACGCCTGCCTCACAGCAGGCGTAAGACTGACGCAGGCCCTTTCACATGGGACTTGCCCCATATGAAAGGACATATTGCTGGAGTTGCGTCACTTTTGTGACACACTCTAACAATGCGTCACTTTTGCGCCTACACATACGTCAGAAATACTGACGTATCTGTAAGTCCTTGCGACATGATGCGTCATACAGTAAATATGACGCATCCATCATGTCGCAAGGAGGGCGCACTGAGAAGTGACGCATCGCTGCTTTCACGCAGCGATGAACCACTTCTCATAAATGAGGCCCGAAATTTTTAATACATAGACTGGTCATCCTCCCGTGCACTCAGCATCTTCCACCATGGCTGAGGGCTACAACTCAAAGCATGTGTAGGTTGTGCAACACCAATCAAGGAGACATCTTACACCTAATCTGCACTTGCAAGGATCTACATCAAGAACGGTTACTGCTATTAAAAGCACCCTTTAAGCAGAAAGGCACCCGCACCAGGAGACAAGTGGTGTTGGCCTGCTTCAACCCGGGAAACACGCAACTGAACTGCAGATTGGTAAAATATTGGTGTTGGCCAAACAAAAAATAACTAAAACTTGAATAGCCCAATCACGGCCACACAAGTAAGAAGCTCATGTGGTGCAACTGACTCACAATCCGGGAGTGGCTTTCCTCAAAGGACAGAGCACTAGCACTTTTATTGAACAATTTTTCAGCAGGTACTAACAACTTGAACAGTATGCTCTATATGGCACTTTATTACGCGCATGCCCAGCATCAGCAAGGAATAGCGACTGCACTACACTTTATCATGCGAACCAATGAATCTTGCCATCGCCTGCACTGTTAACTTTTTTTTAATGTACAGTATTTTTTAGCCTGTGTTTTATGGATTTTATTATTGGATAATAACTCTACTGTATCTTTCTTAAACAAATGTTGCAATGGTTTTCAGTACTTATGCAAAATAAATAAACTTGAACTTGAAACATTTTCTATGGAGTGAGACATCAACCTTCGCACCTGTATGTTTGTGTGCATATAGAATAGCAAGTATGCAGATGTGCAGTGTAATATGCTATTTATTGCCATTGTTGAATGTGGGGAGGGGCCATGACTAGCACCATGCTTCAGCCTTGTTACAACTCACACTTCACCATGCAGCAAGATTGCAGCTCGCTTATAACCAGGCAGCAGTCTGCAGTGCTCTGTGCTTCCCAAAGTACATCAAACCCTGTGGCCCACAGCCTAGACTAAACTTTACACCTCACCCTACTGTTTAGACTGAGTTAACCCCAAATCCCACACTGCATCCTAGAAATTGCTGTACTGCCTAGGTCATCCTTTATGCTACCTAGGTGGCTAGACTGCACCTCACACCTCTCCCAGCAGTACATGCTGCACTTCACATGTACCCTTGAGAAAAGACAGCTCCTCACATCTTTCCTTACAAACGTCTGGTCCCGAAACATTGCCCTAAGTCAGATTGCATTTGAAACATCACCTTGTATGCAAGACTGCATGTCAAAGTCGCACTCCATTTTGTGGCCAACACTGTACCTCATGCCTGTACTGCAGACAGCACATCATACCTTACTAAGCAGATGCAGCCCACTTTGTGCTTCATACATCTAACAGTGTTCCTTTCTTTATTCACAGGTGGAAGGGTTTTGGAAGGAATTGAACGCAGAGGTAAGAGGGGGTCCCAGAGTGGACTTCCACCCCCAGAGTGCCTTTAATTGTAGATTCTTGCCAACAGTGCCCTCTGTATGAGATACCTCCAATTAGTGCCCTTAGAGTGAGCCTCCTTCCAGCAGTGTCCTCTGTGTAAGCTTTTTCCCAGCACTGTCTAGAGTGCGAGCCTCCTTTCAGCAGTGCTGCCAGTGCTAGCCTCCTTCCACAAGTGCCATCAGTTCCAGCCACCTGCCAGAAGTGCTTTCAGTGGAAGCTTTCTTCCATCAGTGGCCTAAGGGTAAACCTCCCTCCAGCAGTGTCTTCAGTGTAAGCTTCCTTTCATCTGTGCGCTCGGTTCTAGCCACCCTTCCAGCAGTGTCTTCAGTGTAAGCTTCCTTTCAGCCGTGCCATCGGTGTGAGCGACCTTCCAGCAGGTCCCTCAGTGGAAGCCTCCTCCCAGAAGTGTCCTTAGTGTGAACCATCCTCTAGCAGTATCTTCAGTGTTAGCCTCCTCTCAGCAGTGCCTTAAGTGTGAGATTCCCTCCGGCATTTCCCGTGAGCAACCTTCTCACTGCGGTGCCTTGTCTCTGTTGTTTTCCTATCAGTACTGCAGCATGAACAAGTTGAGCTTCATCTCAGCTGTTCCCTCAGAGTACAATCCTTGCATGCAGCAGTGCCCTTTCTGTATGATCTTCTTGCTCCAGTGCCCTTTGGTCATCAGCTTTTTTTTTTTTCTTCAGACCCAGGTCCTGGTTGGAGCTGACTTTCAAACAACAAATGGCCTCGCCTACACTACACCCAATCCTTAGACTATGACAACAGGGTTTTCAATATTTTTCAATTCCCTAGAGTGTGTGCCCTATCACTACTCAGATTGTCATGGTGTATCAATTTAATGTCTTAAAAACCATCAGAGGCTGAATCCTACCCGAAAATAACCAAAGGAATGTAAAAAATTGTGAGGAAAGAGAGAGAGTACCTCATGGTAGAAACACCCAGAGGGCTGCTGGCTGGTTCTCGTCAGCATACCCACTTATCATCATCGGTCACTCTCTCTCTGCGTGAAGAAAAGATAGGTATAAATTCTCCTTTTGGAAGAATCTCAAACCAATAGATTAAGAGTGATAGTGAAACTTAATTGAAAATAAACTATCAGTGCCTAGTGTTTTTTAATGTGCCCATTGGACCCCTGTGAGAATCTGAAAATGTAATTCTCACCATTAAAATCCGGTGTAGCTTGCTGGACGCACACAACTTTATTAAATGTTGCAAGCTTCCCCAATTAAAAATGTTTTTCGTCAAACCATGATCCACTCTGTACTGCCAACATGTTTCGTTGCTTAATCGTCACGCAACTTCTTCAGGGCTGTTAGGGGTTCCAATTCTCAACTTCACTCGACATTCACCTAAAACCTGTGATGGTACCGTTAAAAAACACAAACAGGATGCCAGTTGTAACATTCATTTGCCTTACAAGAAGACATAATGAATTCAAACACTTTTTAGCCAAGCGGTTTGCTTCAAATAGTATACATAATCACATCTTTACCTCGCACTTGCGAAGCCTCCTCGTACCTGCAACCGTCTTCACAATGGTACACGCGTCCTCTGATCACGTGTCCCTGGGGTGACTGCCCAATGTCTAGCCCCCTATGGACATTCAAAAAAGATATGTTATATTGTTCCATGGTATCTCAATCGATATCCTGTCTTTCTCACAATAATAAACAACAAACTGCAGACCTGCATGCTATTCTGCCACTTGTAAGTGTAGTATGCACACACCCGTCATGCTCCCTTTCCAAACCTTCGGTTATACAGAGCGACATTGGGTATATAAATGTTTTGAATCACCAATCTCCCAACGCGCTCCCTTTATTAATATAACCAACATGTAATCAAGTGTGCGGTTTCATTGTTATCCAAATTCCATACACACTGCAATGTCGACATCCCCACCGGTACTCGACGGTCTTGGTACGTGCATTCATGACTAACAGTGCACGTCATAGTCTAAGTCTGAGTTCATAAACGATTTCCAGCAATGCACACCTTCTCTCTCTCCCACATGCATACCGCTTACCCCTGCCGTGTCCCACCGGCGTGTTAGAAGCTCCGACAACGAGATGAAAAACCTGCGCGGGTTAAAAAGCACTCTAAGCCCCACCCCTCCAGCACGTAAACATCCGGGGTAGGCCTCCGCTGATCGTGAATGGCGGCCATCTTAAAATGGGATTACAAAGCGGCAAAAATGAAGTTTTTAATTGGATAAAGTGAACTTACAACATATCCACAAAACGATCACTCCACTGAATCCACAGTGCAAATCTCCATCCACAGTGGACGCTCCCACGTCCCTCAACATCCATCAAATGGGCGATCTCCCCAATTCTGACCACCCCAATCAATGCTCTCCACAGACTCAATGTTCCATGAAGTTCCCTCACTACCAAATGGGCCATACTGGTCCATCATTACTCATAGTGAGATGTGGGTTAACGGAGCGTTTAAAACAGTTAATCACATTCAGTATCAAATGTGGCATTTGATGTCATAAGAAATTGCTGGTCTGACAAGATGTCTAAATGCAACGTCCTATTCACCCCCTAGTAGAATATCAGCTAAAGTGGGCAATCACAGGGGACGGGGGAACAAAGCCTATACTTAAATGGTCCCACCAATTAAATAAATTCAGAGGCTCTATCTATGTGTTGCTGCCACTAGTCTTATTCCTACACCACTAGCTCTCACCACCTTGTGATGTAGAAAGGGGACACTCAAAGTGTACGAATCCTGGTGTCTTATAATCACACAGCTAGCCGCACACCCTTTAACGTCTGCTGACTCTGTTCCATTCAATGGAATCGTTCAGTCCGTCCTGATCAGCCCGTTCTGAAAAAATCCATTTGGCTTCTTTCCTAGCCAAAATGGATTCAACATTGTGTGTTTCACCCAACACTCTTTCAAGAACAGTCCATCTCAAGTCCCTGGGATCATGTAGTTTCTCATTAAAATGTTGCACATTTTGATGGATGTTGAGGGAAGTGGGAGCGTCCACTGTGGATGGAGATTTGCACTGTGGATTCAGTGGAGTGATCGTTTTGTGGATATGTTGTAAGTTCACTTTATCCAATTCAGTGCTGGAGGGGTGGGGATTAGAGTGCTTTTTAACCCGCGCATGTTTTTCAGCTCGTTGTCGGTGCTTCTAACACGCCGGTGGGACGCGGCAGGGGTAAGCGGTATGCATGCAGAAGAGAGAGAAGGTGTGCATTGCTGGAAATCGCTTAAGAATTCAGACTTAGACTATGACGCGCACTGTTAGTTGTGAATGCACGTACCAAGACCGTTGAGTACCGGTGGGGATGTCGACCTTGCAGTGTGTATGGAATTTAGATAACAATGAAACTGCACACTTGATTACATGTTGGTAATATAATAAAGGGAGCACATTGGGAGATTGGTGATTCAAAACATTTATATACCCAATGTCGCTCTGTATAACCGAAGGTTTGGAAAGGGAGCATGATGGGTGTGTGCATACTACACTTACAAGTAGCAGAATAGCATGCAGGTCTGCAGTTTGTTGTTTATTATTGCGAGAAAGACAGGATATCGATTGAGATACTGTGAGAAGTTGGCCTGGCATATGCTGGTCACTAGTTATAGTGGCCACCTTGCACCAGTCCAATTCGACTCTTAAGGTGATAGGTTAAAGACAACCTTTAAAGAAAGCTATCCTAGTGGTAGCTGTGGAGAACAGCCTTCAGGCTAAGTCTTGAAGGAGTGTTAAGCTTATTGTTTTACCATAGATAACCTCTTGAATAACCAAATGAAAGAGTAGTCCACACAGGTATATATATAAAATATATGTATTTATTCTAGGAATAACCCCACTAGTCTCTTTATGAGGCTAGAGGTGAAGATACAATTCAAACAAGCATTGATAGTTACAATAAATAGCACTGGAATCACAAGGCCCCAGGGGGGGACCAAACCATATATCAAAAAAGTGGTATAAGAACCATGACAATTCTACAGACAATGCCTCGGGCATTTAGGGTCGCTGGCCCCTTGTGAAACCACCCAAGGTAGTGAGGAAGGGGACCCACGGGAGACGTGTGCAGTGACTGAAGTTACTGTCGGGATCTCTATTATAGCAATAGAGAATGTCGCGGTTGAATTTTACAAGTTTAAAAACACTTCTAGCAGGAGTTCAAGTTCAACACTTTAGAGTTAGGCTTTTGAAGGGCCCACACCCATGAGAGTACCGAGGTACCACTGTTACCTGCCCCAGGGAAGCCGGGTGCATAGGTCGTTTTCGAAGTCGGGTCGCGGGCTGATTTTCAATGGCAAAACGTGAAGAACTGCTGCTAGCCACAAGCGTCGTTGTTGTCGTGAAGAATGAAAATGTAGATCTTGTAGACAAGAACCTGAAAGCAGAGGGGACAGAGTCTGGGTCACGGCACAGTGACCAGGGGGCTCAAGAGAAGGAGCCCTTCAATGTCGGGTGCTTCCAGGTGGTAGAGGTGTAGCTTGGATCATCAGCCACGGGGTCCAGGAGGCATCAAGGAAGGCCAGCTTCTGGAGGGCAACTGTTCCACAAAGGTTGAGGGTCGCTGCGGTGCTAGTGTCCAGATTGGATCCACTAAGCCTTGGCAACCGCAACCCACGCAAGAAACACAAAGCAGCTACTGGTGCAGACCCACAAGGTCTGAGCAAGGTTTCCAGCACAGACACTGAAGAGCAGGTCTGGAGCAACCAGGAGAACTCTTGGAATCAAAGATTGTCCTGTGCTAGGGCCCACAAGTTGAGAGACAAGGGACAGTGCAAGGCAGCAATTTGGCGTGCGTAAAGGTGCGCCCACGGGTCGCCGGAGCGGGCTAGGGTGTCGATCTCTGGCACAGATGCTGCTGAGAGGTTGGCTCAATAATGGGCCAAAGCACAACTTATCCACTCATCGGGGTTGGGTGCTGTGCAAGAGGTGGCCGGGTGTCCTGGGGTATCAGGGATCTCGGCACCCACGGGGTCCACAGTGTAGAGCTTTGCTGTGCACACTTACTGGCCTCTGGGTTGCTTGGAAACCCACCTCAAGGTAGGAAAGAGTCATCGATGTCCGAAATAGCAGCGAGGTTCCAACTGGGTCACTTGCAGTGTTTCAGGTGCCTGTCAAGCAGGGTGGTAACTCCTTTACCCCAAGGGAGATTTCTTCAGGTAGCTGTGCGGCAGCAAGTCAAAGGTCAAGACAGTGAAGTTCAAGAATAATCTGAGGCTCTGGAGACCCAGTATTCACCTTTATCCAAAGATTAGGGGAGTGTCCAGATCAGGGTCCACCAATGAGAGGTCAGGCGGGAAAGGGTGGCTATACCCTCTTCCCTTTGTGTGTTTCCCACCAGGGCAGGGGGCAGGATGCCCCTAAACCGGTTCCAGGTGGTGTATGCAGAATGTAGGCACTGGAGAAGCCTACGTGCAACTCTGAAAGTTATCCTATGGTGCACCCACCCAGTTCCAATCCACATAGTCTGTCTGGGGAGGTGGGAGCACCTCCCTGCAACAAGATCCGTATGGTGCAGCTGCCGTGTCTGGAGGTCTGCCCAGCAACAGGCAGCCAGAAGCGTGTGGGTGGCGGGTAGCATCCATTTTGTACTTCGCGTGCACTTTTAAATTGGTGTCTAAATTCTGCCGCTTTTCCCATATCGCCCCTCTAGCATGGGGGAATCATGCCCTCAGTCCCATGGCTGGATTGGGGGTATGATTCCTACATGTTTGACACTAAACACGATATGGTTCTGTGTAGCCATTCTCAAGTTATCACGCTATCGCAATATACTTATAATGTGGTTAAGAGTATATGGTATGGCTACACTACAAACAACCCAGTAATGATTTTACGAAGGTTGCAGAGGGGCCCTACTCAGGTAGGGGTCCCCCCTCACACATATCTCAGCACCCTGCCTTGTAGGATTAGCAAGGCCTGCTCTAGGGGTGACCTATGAGGATATATGTGTTGTATTAAGTGGAATACAGGATACCTGTATCCCTGTAAGGGGTGCAAGCACCACCTTACCCAGACTACAGTAGTGGTCTGGTGGTGTCATTTGGTATGGCTGTCCCAGGTGTGGCACAATAAGTGCTGCAGCCCCTGGTAGGCCTCTGAGGGACCCATGCCCTGGGTACCTAGTGTACCATCTACAAGGGGCTGGTAGGGTGTCCTCAGTATCCAATTGGAAGGTACCTAGGGTACTCACATCAGTTTGGAGAAGAAGCAGATAGGCTGGGGTCCTGGATAGCAGGGCCACAGCCTGGCTAGTGTCATAAAACAGTCAAAACATCAGCAAAAAGTTAGGGGCAACTATGCAGTCGAAGCCACTCTCCTACAGATACCAAGGAACAATATAACTTATCTTTTTTGAATGTCCGTAGGGGGCTAGACATTGGGCAGTCACCCCAGGGACACGTGATCAGAGGATGCCTGTACCATTGTGAAGACGGTTGCAGGTACGAGGAGGCTTCGCAAGCGCGAGGTAAAGATGTGATTATGTATACTATTTGAAGCAAACCGCTTGGCTAAAAAGTGTTTGAATTCATTATGTCTTCTTGTAAGGCAAGTGGATGTTACAACTGGCATCCTGTTTGTGTTTTTTAACGGTACCATCACAGGTTTTAGGTGAATCTCGAGTGAAGTTGAGAATTGGAACCCCTAACAGCCCTGAAGAAGTTGCCTGACGATTAAGCAACAAAACATGTTGGCAGTACAGAGTTGATCATGGTTTGACGAAAACCATTTTTAATTGGGGAAGCTTGCAGCATTTAATAAAGTTGTGTGCGTCCAGCAAGCTACACCGGATTTTAATGGTGAGAATTACATTTTCAGATTCTCACAGGGGTCCAATGGGCACATTAAAAAACACTAGGCACTGATAGTTTATTTTCAATTAAGTTTCACTATCACTCTTAATCTATTGGTTTGAGATTCTTCCAAAAGGAGAATTCATACCTATCTTTTCTTCACGCAGAGAGAGAGTGACCGATGATGATAAGTGGGTATGCTGACGAGAACCAGCCAGCAGCCCTCTGGGTGTTTCTACCGTGAGGTACTCTCTCTCTTTCCTCACAATTTTTTACATTCCTTTGGTTATTCTCAGGTGGGATTCAGCCTCTGATTGTTTTTAAGACATTATATTGATACACCATGACAATCTGAGTAGTGATAGGGCACACACTCTAGGGAATTGAAAAATATTGAAAACCCTGTTGTCATAGTCTAAGGATTGGGTGTAGTGTAGGCGAGGCCATTTGTTGTTTATAAGACTTTGAGTGAGGGGCGGCCTGACCTTTATTTCCCCCTTGACTCCTATTGAGTTGGTGTGGAGCTGACTTTCCCCCAAAACTCTGCAAGCTGGACAATTTGTTAAAGCTATGTAAGATCTCCTTGTCATTTCTCCACGTAAAATTTCCACTCCCTCCTCCCAAAGCACTAATTCAGTTGCATGTCGAGGATGCCCAGGTGGTGCAGCTGGGTGGAAGCCCGTCTGTATCATTCAATATTCCATTGTCGTGACTGCTTGACTTGTGTTAGGGTTGGAGTTAACTAGTGCTCTTGCAGCAAATCCAGATAGCCTTGTTGTAAGATTCAGTGCCCTAGCTGGAGGAGCTGCAGAGCAAAATTTGACAGACCGACTCACATAGGGAGAACATGCTCAGGTATGCTCAATCACTCTTCCCTTTGGGCAAGACAGGTCAACAAATTACGGACCCCTAAATGAAGTGGAAGAAGTCCTTTTATTAGGATAAGTTCCTTAAGCCAATCATTATATATATATTTTGCAGAACTTTTTCGCCAGCCGTTGATGATCTCAGTGGAGCGGGTTCCTCCAGCTCGCGAGGGCGACCTCGCGTAGACAGCGTTTTGCCACAAAAACCGCCAGATACTCAGGGCTTTAATGAATTTAATTCATTTTTAATTGTTCATGACAGCGTGCAACCTAAAGCTGACAAACGCGTTTCGGCCTCCTGGCCATTGTTAATGTCAGCTACCCAACGTGAATCCTCAAATTTAAAACAATTGATTTCATTGGAAGGCTTACTAACAGTTTCATAGAAAGCGGACTACACTTTCTCTCAGTGCATCTGTTCTTGTTACTTTCAAAGCATGGGCGCCAAAATATGCTATTGACTGTTTTCATGAAGCAGTTGTCCAGGACCTTGATAAATTGAGAATATCTGCGAATTCCTAAGCAATATGAAATAAGAAATACAACTTAACCAGAGAAGAAGGTGCACCTTTTTATTCCTTGCAAAAAGACATTTCTCTAGTGATCAAACCATCCAATAAAGAGGGAAATGTAGTTCTGTTAAGCAAAGAGTTGTACCAGGAGGAAGAAGCACCCCGCCTAATGGGGGACTCACAAAGCTGCATTCGAACGAATAGCGCCACATACAATTCAAGGATAAGGGATTTCCACACCATGTTGAAAAATTGGCGAGACAGTGGAATCTGGCGGAAGACGAGTTCAGGTTCTTCAAAGTGGATCATACGGTGCTCCCCACATTTTTTTACTTGTGTTTCATATCACAACGTATAGCCATAGAACCAAACACAAGGGGGCACTGCACACTCCAGCTGAAGAGCATACAGCTCCAACCTGAAGTGTTTTAAAAAACATACGGTAAGCTTTCATGGGGGTCATGTATTCAATGACCCAGGAGATGAACTTTGTTTTGTTCTAAATGTAACTGGGGGCTGCTGCACTCACTGCAGCCCACCACAACATTAAAAAGAATGATTGGTGGTGCCCCTGTTCCTTCTAGGCACAACACCAGGAAGAAAAAATATAATAGAAAACAAGGAAAAAACTCTAATGCATTGTGGACTGCTCCTTATATGGAGCAGTGAGTAGGAAATTACCACGGCTCCTGCCGCTCATTTATGATTATTATTACTTTTTAAAGTGGGTGCCCACCCGGGGCACCCAGATTATGTCTAAACATTGAGGGTCGCAGGGGGAGCCCCAAGGGCCCCTGCTAGCTTCCCAGCCAGCACTAATATGGGTTCCAGCCAGCGGGTGACAGTATTATTTTGTTACCACAGTCGGTGTCCACAACCTCCTTGATCTTTGGGGATCTTTGGAGAGCCCCAGGGACCCTGCGGTTGGCTCCCCAGCCATTACCGTCGCGGGTTCCAGGCAAATTCTTACATTGTTTTGAACGCCTACATGTAGGCAAAACCATTGGGAGCCGACGGCTGGATCTTTAGCCAGCAACTTTTGGGGGTATGCTTGCACTCTCCCTGGCAGGAAACAGCAGTGTCCCGGGGGTTGGGGTCCCTAGTAGACTGCTTGGATTGGACCCCGGCAGATGGGGTGTCCCAGGCCTCCTAGATACTCTGGAAGGGGGCCCAATGAGCCCCCTCACCTGGAAGAAAAGCCTGGGGATGGGGTCCTCGAATCTTTAAAGGGGCTCGCTCTTCCTATTATATGAATGGCCCTGGAAGCGTGTTTTTCTCCTGGTGGTAAGCTCTAGCCTTCAGGAGCATTTTCAACAGGCCTCCTGGCCTCTAATGGGGCGCATTCGGCATGGAGCTGGATTTGCTGGCTCCCTGCTGCAGCCTTCTCCTCTGCCTGGTCCTGGTGCTGCTCTTCTGCTGGTAGGGGCATATTAGGCAGCCTCTTTGTAACTAGCCAGCAGAGCACCTTCCTGTCTGCACTCCCCATGCCTCAGAGATTCCTGGTTGTCTTGCAGAACACCTGTGAGGGAGCAGTGGAGTTCAGGTCTTTTCACCAACTGATCCTCAGGGGGCATACGGGAGCCACTGCCACAGGCCCTGGAGAGACCCATCCTAGTCCTTAGGTCAGCTGGAATCAAAGCACTTAGTCCATCATTGCAGGGCATCAGTTAACATCTCTTTTCAGTTAGACGTATTTTCCACCATTATTGCCTGCCAAGTCTTAGATCTTCTACTCATAATAATCCAGACTCGGTATCCTGCATTCTTCATAACTGCAGATCTGCAGCAAAACACACAACTGAAATAGCTGAAACATACTAGCTGACGGTATTGACATTGCTTTCCGAACGGAAACCTGGCTTAACGAACATTCAGCACTGTGAGAAGTTGGCCTGGTATATGATGCTCACTAGTTAAAGTGATCACCTTGTACCATGCCAAGCAACCCTTATGATGTGGTTGTAAGTCAACCTTTTCGGACTAGCTGCCCTAGTGGTAGCGTAGGCTAAGCAGTCTTTGAGGCTAAACTCGTGAAGCGTGTTAAGCCAGCTGTTTTACCAAATGTAACCCCCTTTTATACCAATGAAAGGACACCACACAGATATATATTCAAAATATATATGTATTTATTTCTCAAAGTAACCCCTAGTCTCTTTATGAGCACAGGAGCACAAATCGTCAAACAAGATTACAGTAGAATACACAGAAGTTGCACTTTATATGGATAGGCCCTGGTGGCCGCTCAAACCATATACTAAAATAGTGGTATAAGTACCACGAACAGAAAAGGGAAAAGGCCTAGGGCCTCTAGAATCGCTGGGCCTACAAGGAGCTAACTTCAGTTAGTGACCAGGAGGTCCACGGGTGGCGTGTGCAGAGCAAATAGTCACACGCGTGCTCCCATAGGTTTCAATGGGTGCGTAAAAAGTACAAAGTTACTGCAAAAAGGATCTTCCGGATGGACTAGGAACTCAAGATTTGGAACACAGGCACTAAAGATGTAATACTACACTTGGGCACAGGTGTGCCAGCTTTACCTCACCCACAGGAAGCGGGTGCATAGGCCTCGAAGTGCGTCGGGTTTCTTCTATCTGTTCCGTGGAGCTTGAAGACAAAGATGCTGCAGGCGGTCGGTCCGGGAGAGATGCAGTGGATCCAAGAGTGGATCAGAGATGTTGAAGACCTGTAAGCAGAGGGGACAGTGTTCACAGTCACTAGCCAGTGACCAGCGTGGCACCAGGTGGGTACCAGGCAATGTCGGGTGCAAACAGGAAGAAAGGTGTAGCTTGTCTCTGCAGCCACGTGGTCCCTGGAGGTCGACGATGTCCAGGAGTCGGTTCACGAGCTGTCCCACGCAGGCTCTCGCTGTCAGCGGTGTCGGCGACTTGATCGAAGCAAACAAGCCTTGGCAAAAGCAATTGTTGTAGGAGATGAAATAAGCTGATGGTTCTGACCAGCAAGGTCAGAAGGACTGCTCCTTTGGAGGGGAGCAAGGGCCAGTCTGGAGCAACCAGACCAGTGGTGTATTTTGTAAAGTTCGTCGCCAAGATGGCTACTAGCCAGCGGGCCAGCAACCGGTTAGGCGCGTCGAGTGGCAAAATGCAGAAGGGCCCCACGCAGATCGTGGAGATGCTGGAGGGCTCACCTTTGGTGCAGATGCTGCTCGAGGGTTGGGCTTCTCAGATCCCAAAGCACAACTTGGAGGGAGCCTCGGTTGTTGCACTTGTCAGCTTGTCGTGGTCGTTTCAAGAGGGCTGGCTCCACGTGTCTCGGTGCCTCCACGGGTCTCCTCTTTTCAGGGACTGTGGATCGGGCGGTGAGAGGTCTGGAGGTCCAGGTCTTGTCAGTCTCTGGGCTCGGGCTCCGGCGGGAGGCGGCGGCAAAGCAGACGTTGATTCACTGGATGGTGCTTGCGTTAGCAAGGTGGTCACTCCCTGACCACAGGGGAGATTTCCTTCAGTCTTCTGTGCAGCAGAATGTCGAAGTTCCCGTCTTCTTCTTAGTTTCAAGTTGATTCCAGGATGTCTGAAGTCTTAGGACACAGCTCCTACCTTTAAGCGGATTCTAGGGGCCGGACTACCTGCTAGGTCCCTCCCTATGGGTGGGACCAGGAAGGGGGGTGGTTACACCCCCAATCCTTTGTCCAGCTCGCCCCAGGCCCGGGACTGGTGTGTCCCAGGACCGGTTTGAACTGGCATATGCACCGAGGCTCCTTGTGAGCCACAGGCATGTCTGGGTTCTTTCAAGCCCTACCTGACCAATACACAAAATCCTGTCTGGGGTGGTGCACGCACCTCCCCTGGCAGGAAACCCTTTGTCCACACCTCCCAAGCTGGAAGGACTCCCAGCAGCAGGAGGGCAGACTTGTGTCTGTGGTGGCAGCATCCATTTTGTGGAGCTGAGGCTATGTCTGATTTTACCCGGGTTTCAGGTACTGTACATGTCGTGTCCCTCTAGAAGGGTGGAATGCTAACCCCGTCGCCAGAATTGGCGAGGGGTTAGTATTCCAATTCGTATGACACCTTACTCGACATGTTTTGATAAAGCCAAACCAAAGATAGCATTTAACCGCGAGGTTCATAATGCACTTAAGAGTATATGGTATGACGATATCTGGAAACAGTAGAAGGAAGTTGTTCCGACCACTGCAGACAGGCTCAGCTCATGCCAGAGCACCATCTCACATGGAACCAAGCACTCTGCCTTCAGGATTGTTAAGGCCTGCCATAGGAGTGACTTATAGGTTACCAGGTGTCCCATTTAAGGTTAGGTATAGGTATACTACACCTTAGTAAGAGGTGATTACACCAACTTACCCCAGCTGAGTGATCAGCCAGTTGTGTCAAATTGTTAGGCCAAGCCTGGGGTGGCATAATACATGCTTCAGCCCCTGGCAGGCCTTGGGTACACCAATGCCCTGGGTACCTAGTGTACACTGGTACAGGGGCTGACAGGGTGATCCAACCAATTGGGTATGTACCTAGGGTACATGGAGTCCATTTTAAAGAGAGAACAGCCAGGCTGAGATCCTGAATAGCAGGATCTCAGGCCAACTAAGTCGAAAAACCAGCTAGACACTAGGCAAAAATTTGGGGGTAACCATAGTCAGATATCCACCTTCCTACACAACCCCCCCCCCCCAAACGAAGGGAGATAAGGCTGACCTTGACCAGGTAAGCCTATATTGCCCAAGTGGCCATATAAGGAGGAACCAGCACTGGCATGGTTACCCCCTGTCTCATGGTCCACTAAGCAATCCCTCACCCTAAGGGTATCAGAGGGTCTCCACCATAGGGAATCTCTACCTTTGGTGTGTCTTGGCAAAGTAAAAGGCTGGTGTTGAGATGGAGTACTGAAGTGAGTGTCCTCAAAGTGAGGCCTCACCTTCCTCCAATCCCCCTCCACCATGGATGCCTTTCTTTCCTTAACTGAGTTGCACTGTGCTCTCAGGGTCAGCCTCTGGCTACCTAAAGCAGGAGGCTGGGTCCCTTTTGTGGGCTTACTGGAGGGACAGGTCAGGTCTGGGGCCCTAAGGTCCCATGTTTGCCTGTACCCAACAGAATCCCTCTGGGGGAGGTCCCTAACTACCTGTAAAGGAGATCCCTCAGGAATGTTTTTACCCATCACCTGACTAGGGCTACTAGCCAGGCAATCCTCATTCTTTTGATGGGGGGGTTCTTGTGGACAGGGGCCCTCTTGGGGTCCACTGGCCTCCCTGACCTCTGCAGCCCTGGGCTGACTGAGGCAGGGTAGAGAGAGGCAGGCTACCTGCACCAGACTGGGTCCCACCTTGGAAGGGGCCACTGACATCAGAGGCTCTGCCAGGCCAGGCCTGGCTACCTCTGGGGCAGTTCCTTCACAAGGGGTGAGGTCAGCTCCCTGAGGAGGCTGACTTTTTCCTAATGTCTGGGGAGAGGGAGACTTTTCTTCCTCCCCACTACTCTCTGTTTGTGTGGAGTGATCCATAGTTTCAGGCTTCACTACACCTATGTCAGTCTGAGTATAGGCTGAGACCATTACAGCCTTGCCAACCTTTTCAGGGGGGCACTCAGTTTGTGTTTGAGCTGTGACTGTCACAGCTCTGCCAGTCTCTACAGGGAAGTCTGTCTGTGCCTGGGCTGTGGCTACCACTGCCCTTCCAACCTTTCCAGGGAGGAAATCTATTTGGACAGGGGTTGTGAATGGCACAACCCCACTACCCTTTTGTGAAAGGCCTACCATTTTAGAATGGGTGTCTTGTTCAACTCCAGCCCAAGCTGAGAGTTCTAAGTCATTCCCCAGTAAGCAGTCTACAGGCAAGGTGGGGACACTGCCACCCTTTTAGGGCCAGTGACACCTCCCCAGCTGAGACATACCTCTGCCATGGGATGACTGTTCTGTTTGCCATCAATGTTGGTCACCTGGTAGGAGAAACCAGGCAAAAGCTGCTCAGAGGGAACTAGCCAATGGGCCACCATTGTGATGCTAGCTCCAGTGTCTCTGTAGGCCTCAGCTTTTGTACCATTGATGTAGGGCTCCTGTCTGTACCTACCCAAAGTGTTGGGACAGGCAGTGAAGTTGGCAAACCCCATGCCACCATCACAGACAAGAGTATCTGCTGCAGGGGAATTGGCTAAGCCAGGGTCCCCCTGTGTTCCCCAAGTAAACCCACCCAAATTTTGGGGGGCACTCCCACCACCTGGTGGATTACTGCTGACAGTAATAGGTGGTGTGACAGGAGTAATTGGAGGAACAGTTTTGTTTGTAGCCCTTGGGCAACTGCTGTCAGTTTTCCAATGCCCAGGAGTTTTACACTCATGGCAGTAAGGCTTTTTACCTGTGGTAGAGGAGGGAGCTTGGGACCCACCACCCTGTGTGGAGTTTTGGGGCCCTGAGGAAGATTTCTCTTTTGCCTTATCCCCTCCCTTCTCTTGAGGTTTGGTGGTATCTTTCTTTTGGTCACCAACCTGATTCTTAGGCCTGATCCTGGTCCTGACCCATTTATCTGCCCTCTTTCCCAATTCTTGGGGAGAGGTCAAATCTGAGTCTACCAGGTGTTGATGGAGGAGCTGGTTTTGACAGTTACTTAAAATCTGTTCTCTCATCATCAAATTGTACAATCCTGTATAATCAGATACCTTACTTCCCAGCAACCAACCCTCCAAAGCCTTAGTGGCACATTCAACATATTCAGACCAGTCCTGAGTCTGTGTCTTTTGGGTGTCTCTGAACATTAACCTGTACTGTTCAGTGGTTAAGCCTAACCCATCAACCAGAACACTCTTCAGGACTCTGGAGTTTCTAACATCCTCTTCTCTAACAGTGAGGAGTCTGTCTCTGCCTCTTCCTTCAAAGGAGAGCCAGAGGATTGCTGCCCACTGGTCTTCAGGAACCTGCTGTACTTTGCAGGCTCTCTCAAGAGCAGTTATCCATTTGTGGATGTCATCCCAACTTTTGTAGGGGGGCACAACCTTAGACAGGTTTCTATTATCAAAGACCCTATCTTTGTCCTTAGGGACAATGCTGCCACCAGTGGGTATAGACCCACTCTCTCTAGGTTGCCTAGCCTTCCTCAGTTTTTCTTCCATCAGGGCTACTTCTAGCTCCTGCTTCCTGATCCTCAGCTGGGCTTCCTGCATTCTGGCCTCATGTTCCCTCCTCTGAGGGGTGGTCATCCTTTTCCTGGAGTGACCTTGAGAGCCTCTAGAGGCATGAGAAGCATTGGAGTCACCTGAGCGATTCCTTTGCCTCCCAAGCCCCTGGTTAAGTCCACTGGGGAGATCCAATGGGATGATCCCATTGTCAGTCCCCAATAGCCTTAGTTTAGCTGGGCCAAGTATAACACTTGGCACTGGGCTAGTTCTCCCTTCATCATCACTACTCTCTGTATCCTCCCCACTTTCCTCCTCTGTAGTATGGTTCTCATCTAAGGGATAGCTATTGGAAAGGGGTACTTCTGTAGCATCTTCAGAAGGGGGGCCTCCTGTTCCTGACCCTAAGGGGGCTAACTGGGAAGCTTTCTTGAGCTCTCTCTGATTTTCATCATTTTGCAAGAGTTCTCTGAGCTCAGCAGAGGTAGGGTTCTTGGGCTGTTTAAGGCCTCTAAGAGTTGCCAAATGCCTGAGCTCATTCTGGTTAAGGGTAGCAAAGATGGATGGTGCCCTCTGGGGGTCACTCTCAACAGAGGTAGGTACCGTGGACCCCTCTGCCCCAGCCATTGCTCTTAAGTGTGGGTGGATGTGTTGCAATCTACCTACACTTGGGTTTACCTACTAAACCTATCTAGTAGTTGTAGTCAGGGTGTGCTACTCCCTTTGCTCTACAACAACTAAGTTCATTAGAACTTATGTATATCTAATCTTGTTTTATATGTACCTACAGGTACCTATGTGATCTTTCAATTGGTAACCAAGAGATTACAATGGTAAAACACAGCAAGCTCAAATCCCATCGCTGCCACCAATGTGAGAAGTTGGCCTGGTATATGATGCTCACTAGTTAAAGTGATCACCTTGTACCATGCCAAGCAACCCTTATGGTGTGGTTGTAAGTCAACCTTTTCGGACTAGCTGCCCTAGTGGTAGCGTAGGCTAAGCAGTCTTTGAGGCTAAACTCGTGAAGCGTGTTAAGCCAGCTGTTTTACCAAATGTAACCCCCTTTTATACCAATGAGAGGACACCACACAGATATATATTCAAAATATATATGTATTTATTTCTCAAAGTAACCCCTAGTCTCTTTATGAGCACAGGAGCACAAATCGTCAAACAAGATTACAGTAGAATACACAGAAGTTGCACTTTATATGGATAGGCCCTGGTGGCCGCTCAAACCATATACTAAAATAGTGGTATAAGTACCACGAACAGAAAAGGGAAAAGGCCTAGGGCCTCTAGAATCGCTGGGCCTACAAGGAGCTAACTTCAGTTAGTGACCAGGAGGTCCACGGGTGGCGTGTGCAGAGCAAATAGTCACACGCGTGCTCCCATGGGTTTCAATGGGTGCGTAAAAAGTACAAAGTTACTGCAAAAAGGATCTTCCGGATGGACTAGGAACTCAAGATTTGGAACACAGGCACTAGAGATGTAATACTACACTTGGGCACAGGAGTGCCAGCTTTACCTCACCCACAGGAAGCGGGTGCATAGGCCTCGAAGTGCGTCGGGTTTCTTCTAACTGTTCCGTGGAGCCTGTGGACAAAGATGCTGCAGGCGGTCGGTCCGGGAGAGATGCGGTGGATCCAAGAGTGGATCAGAGATGTTGAAGACCTGTAAGCAGAGGGGACAGTGTTCACAGTCACTAGCCAGTGACCAGCGTGGCACCAGGTGGGTACCAGGCAATGTTGGGTGCAAACAGGAAGAAAGGTGTAGCTTGTCTCTGCAGCCACGTGGTCCCTGGAGGTTGACGACGCCCAGGAGTCGGTTCACGAGCTGTCCCACGCAGGCTCTCGCTGTCGGCGGTGTCGGCGACTTGATCGAAGCAAACAAGCCTTGGCAAAAGCAATTGTTGTAGGAGATGAAATAAGCTGATGGTTCTGACCAGCAAGGTCAGAGGGACTGCTCTTTTGGAGGGGAGCAAGGGCCAGTCTGGAGCAACCAGACCAATGGTGTATTTCATGAAGTTCGTCGCCAAGATGGCTACTAGCCAGCGGGCCAGCAACTGGTTAGGCGCGTCGAGTGGCAAAATGCAGAAGGGCCCCACGCAGATCGTGGAGATGCTGGAGGGCTCACCTTTGGTGCAGATGCTGCTCGAGGGTTGGGCTTCTCAGATCCCAAAGCACAACTTGGAGGGAGCCTCGGTTGTTGCGCTTGCAGCTTGTCGTCGTCGTTCCAAGATGGCTGGCTCCACGTGTCTCGGTGCCTCCACGGGTCTCCTCTTTTCAGGGACTGTGGATCGGGCGGTGAGAGGTCTGGAGGTCCAGGTCTTGTCAGTCTCTGGGCTCGGGCTCCGGCGGGAGGCAGCGGCAAAGCAGACGTTGATTTGCTGGATGGTGCTTGCGTTAGCAAGGTGGTCACTCCCTGACCACAGGGGAGATTTCCTTCAGTCTTCTGTGCAGCAGAATGTCGAAGTTCCCGTCTTCTTCTTAGTTTCAAGTTGATTCCAGGATGTCTGAAGTCTTAGGACACAGCTCCTACCTTTAAGCGGATTCTAGGGGCCGGACTACCTGCTAGGTCCCTCCCTAAGGGTGGGACCAGGAAGGGGGGTGGTTACACCCCAATCCTTTGTCCAGCTCGCCCCAGGCCCGGGACTGGTGTGCCCCAGGACCAGATTGAACTGGCATATGCACCGAGGCTCCTTGTTAGCCACAGGCATGTCTGGTTTCTTTCAAGCCCTACCTGAACAATACACAAAATCCTGTCTGGGGTGGTGCACGCACCTCCCCTGGCAGGAAACCCTTTGTCCACACCTCCCAAGCTGGAAGGACTCCCAGCAGCAGGAGGGCAGACTTGTGTCTGTGGTGGCAGCATCCATTTTGTGGGGGGAACCACCTTTACAACGCAACTTTTACAACGCTATGCTATTACAACGCATTTTTTACAACGCAAAAACTTTTACAACGCATGCTTTTACAACGCATGCTATTATATGGTAAGTACTTTTACAACGCATATACCTTTACAACGCATTATTTGAAAATGCCTTTACAACGCATGCATTTACAACGCATGCATTTGCAACGCAAGATGTTATATGGTAAGTACTTTTACAACGCATATACTATTACAACGCATTTTTTAATGTTGGAATTTTAAATTAAATAAATATATATCGTATAATTATTTTTTTGAAAAACAAATTGTAATTGATAAAAAGTGAGTAGTTTATCAAAATATTAATTCTTGAGTATTTGGTCTAGTAGAAATGTTTAGTTGGATAGGTAAATTAATACTTGAGTATTTTAATATTAATACTTGATACTTAATACTTGAGTATTTTGTCTAGTTTAGTTGGATAGGTAAATTAATACTTGCGTATTTTAATATTAATACTTGATACTTAATACTTGAGTATTTTGTCTAGTAGAAATGTTTTGTTGGATAGTTAAATTAATACTTGAGTATTTCTCAAAATATAATGAGTTTTTTTATATTTAATTTTATACATATTACAGTGAATAGTGAGTTTTGTTGGATAGTTAAATTAATACTTGAGTATTTTAATATTAATGCTTGATACTTAATACTTGAGTATTTTGTCTAGTAGAAATTTTTTGTTGGATAGTTAAATTAATACTTGAGTATTTCTCAAAATACAATGAGTTTTTTTATATTTAATTTTATACATATTACAGTGAATAGTGAGTATTTTTAAAGTTTAATTAATAATTGAGAATTATACTAAATAGAAAGAGTATTTAATATTTTATTTAAAATAAATAAGAGTGAGTAACTAATTTTTAATACTTGAGTATTTTTTAAATATTAAAGTGTATTTCTTAGATTAATTTAAAAATATAATAATAATTTAAATATTAAAAGAGTAATAAGGAATGCATTTTAAAAACAATAATAGTTAAATAAAAAAATAAAAAAACAATTACTTACTTTTAAAAAAAAATTCCCACGCTTTTCCATTGAAGTCTATGAGCGTCTTTGTCCTTCATTTATTTTGGCAGCTTCAGATTATACAACCCGCGGAACAAGAAAAGAAGGCTTAGATAGTGAAGAAAGAGAAAGATTTGAAGGGAAAAGACAATAGAGTCGAGGTAAGGTATATATTTAGTAAATTTACATTTAATTAGTTACAATTTTGAAGTTTAAATAACTATTAAAAAAATAATAACAGGAAACAATTATTGTTTTCAAATTTTTTATTGATAGAAAAATCATGAAAAAATAAACCATATTTTTAATGAATTTTGCAATTTAAGTAACATTTTTAAAACAAAATATAAATATTTTATTAACATTTATAAACATATATTTACAGATTAGTTAAATAAAGTAGTCCGTTATAAATTTAGATGCACGCGATGACGTAATGACGTGAGCGTCGACGTAATGCGCCATTTTGCAGAGCATCGGAGGAGGAAGCAGCAGGAAGCTGATCTGCGGCCAGGTAGGAAATATTTTCATTTGTAATTGTAGAATAAACCTTTAAAAGGGATACATATATAGTGAGGAAAGAATAAGGGGAGGTTGCGGGAAAACTAATTGATTACTTAAATGTTTTTAAACATGTCCACATTAATGTCATTAATGTATGCCTATGTCGGGTCGCTAACAGTTATTTATTTAGTTTAAAAAAGTATGTAACTGTTAAAAAATTAAAAGTTACTGTTCAGAAAGTTGATTTGTTTATTTAGGAAGTAACAAAGTAATGTCGATCTTCATTTCTAAGTGCAAAAAAGTTGCGTACTTTCAAATTTTGGAAATTAACGATTGTTAAAAAAATGATGATTAAGCTGCAAAGTGCATTTTGGAATATGGTTTGAATTGTAGAATTTACATATGTTTGAGTTTTGGTGATTTGATATGACGGTAATTAAATTGGAAATTTTCGGAAATTATATTAATGGAGTTCCGATGTAGAACAATTGATCAAATACTATGGGACAGTAAATTTGTAGACAGTGGTAGTTTTTGCTTGAAATGAAGATTTGTTTTAAAAAAAAGGACCCGACTTGTTTGATTGAAAAATATTTAAGAAAAAAACGTATGCCAATTGTAATTTGAAAATTATTAAATTTTGAAGCAAAGCAGGAAAGTAAGTTATTACATTATTTTAAAAAGAAAGAATGTTAGAAAGATTTTCCAGGTAGTCTATAGCCACACACAACGAAAATTGTTGTAGAATTGCCAATAGTCTCTCAGACATTTCCCTTGTTTTGACTGTTACTCGTGGGTTTAGACTACCTGCGAGTGTTTGTGCTATTCTCATTTCTTGGAAACTTTGCTCCTTCTTCAAAGTTTCCAAAAATGAGTAGAAGTTAGGATGTGGTTTGCCAATTGTATGGTTGAAGGAGTTATGCCATCCCTCAATGGCATTGTTTGTTTTTGCTTCTCCCTCTAAACAACTCGTGTAGCAGTTCCACCACTCCACATGGAATCGTGGCTTCCTCCTGCGACCCGATCTGCTTAGGTGTCCAATCCATGTGTCCTCAAAATAATTTAGAATGGGTGCCAATTTTTCTTCGTTACTCGTATAATAAACAGATTCTATAATTGCAGTGTAGTACTCGTCCACACTATCGGGAGGAACAAAACAAAGTGCAGTTAATTTTTTTAGTTCAAATTGTAGTTTGCTATCCCGAGAATAATCTGCAACTAGGGATGTTTTCTGTAATTTACGCCAAAATGCCTGCGAAAAATGGAAAAAACATCCCTGAATTTGGGTATCCGTGTACGTTTTAGTGATCACATTGATCATGCTCAATTCAAAATCAATAATTATTTTTTGAGGACTTGAAGATGTTTTACTTTTAATCACTGATAAAAGTTCAGTGTATGTTGCAGAAGTCTTATCAGGTAGCAAACTATAAACTAAGGGAATTACACTATTGTTAATTTTAGCATGTATAGTGTAAATTTGAGTGAAAGGATGGGGTGTAGTTTTAAACGTCCCATCCATCATCCAAATTTCACTACTTTCTAACTTAGCAAGGTTACGTGGGGTACTAAAAATTAAAATACGTTTCTGAGGGTTTTCGTTGTCATGCAGAAGGAAAGGTTCATCAGAAAAAGAAATAGAAAGATCATGAGGAATTCTAATGTCAGAGAAAGAATGTGGTGTAGATAATTGGATGTTACTTGCCTGCTTTTGTCTCTGAATAATTCTTCTCAAATTAGGTATTATAGGCATGTTACTAGCAACATGACTGGGGACATGCTGTGCAACCTCTCTTAAAATTGATCCTGTAGAATCATTGGAGGTGCTTGCAATAGCTTTCATCTCGTTTATTGTTTCTCTAATTTCTACATCCATTGCAGAGGCAGAGTGGTTATGTTCTGTGGTTTTCACAACCAAATTATCAACAGTAACCGCTCTGCCACTGCAATGGGTAGTGTAGTATTGCACACACCTCCAATGATTTCTAGTTAAACTTATTCTTTCCTTACTATATATGTATCCACCATGGTTTAATAAATTTTTGCCCTTCCTGGATTTAATAAAGTTTGCAGCTCCCAGGCTAGACATTATCTGAAAAGAGAGAAGACAAAAAAAATTAGCCTGAAAAAAATTATGAAATACCTAAAACATAACATTAACACCATCCATTACTTTCCCTACTGCTGCACCTTCCAGGAGTTAGAATAGTAAATTGCACCCCTACACCATCCAACACTTTCCCTACTGCTGCACCTTCCTGCAGTTAGAATAGTAAATTGCACACCTACATCATCCAACACTTTCCCTACTGATGCACCTTCTTGGAGTTAGAATAGTAAATTGCACCCCTACACCATCCAACACATTCCCTACTGATGCACCTTCCTGGAGTTAGAATAGTAAATTGCACCCCTACACCATCCAACACTTTCCCTACTGCTGCACCTTCCTGGAGTTAGAATAGTAAATTGCACCCCTACATCATCCAACACTTTACCTACTGATGCACCTTCCTGGAGTTAGAATAGTAATTGTTACCCCTACACCATCCAACACTTTCCCTACTGCTGCACCTTCCTGGAGTAAGAATAGTAAATTGCACACCTACACCATCCAACACTTTCCCTACTGATGCACCTTCCTGGAGTTAGAATAGTAAATTGCACCCCTACACCATCCAACACTTTCCCTACTGCTGCACCTTCCTGGAGTTAGAATAGTAAATTGCACCCCTACATCATCCAACACTTTACCTACTGATGCACCTTCCTGGAGTTAGAATAGTAATTGTTACCCCTACACCATCCAACACTTTCACTACTGCTGCACCTTCCTGGAGTTAGAATAGTAAATTGCACCCCTACACCATCCAACACTTTCCCTACTGATGCACCTTCCTGGAGTTAGAATAGTAAATTGCACCCCTACACCATCCAACACTTTCCCTACTGATGCACCTTCCTGGAGTTAGAATAGTAAATTGCACCCCTACACCATCCAACACTTTCCCTACTGCTGCACCTTCCTGGAGTTAGAATAGTAATTGTTACCCCTACACCATCCCACACTTTCCCTACTGCTGCACCTTTCTGGAGTTAGAATAGTAAATTGCACCCCTACACCATCCAACACTTTCCCTACTGATGCACCTTCCTGGAGTTAGAATAGTAAATTGCACCCCTACACCATCCAACACTTTCCCTACTGCTGCACCTTCCTGGAGTTAGAATAGTAAATTGCACCCCTACACCATCCAACACTTTCCCTACTGATGCACCTTCCTGGAGTTAGAATAGTAAATTACACACCTACATCATCCAACACTTTCCCTACTGCTGCACCTTCCTGGAGTTAGAATAGTAAATTGCACACCTACACCATCCAACACTTTCCCTACTGCTGCACCTTCCTGGAGTTAGAATAGTAAATTGCACCCCTACATCATCCAACACTTTCCCTACTGATGCACCTTCCTGGAGTTAGAATAGTAATTGTTACCCCTACACCATCCAACACTTTCCCTACTGCTGCACCTTCCTGGAGTTAGAATAGTAAATTGCACCCCTACACCATCCAACACTTTCCCTACTGATGCACCTTCCTGGAGTTAGAATAGTAAATTGCACCCCTACACCATCCAACACTTTCCCTACTGCTGCACCTTCCTGGAGTTAGAATAGTAAATTGCACCCCTACATCATCCAACACTTTCCCTACTGATGCACCTTCCTGGAGTTAGAATAGTAATTGTTACCCCTACAGCATGGTACATTTTTACAACTGTTGCACCTTAGAATGTTGGATAAAAATACCTTTTTCTTTCGAATTTGCTTTTCTTGCTGACTCTTCTTAAGTGGGAATGGCGTGTAGGCTGGAGTAGACACTTATGTGGTGATTGGATTTCTAATGGGAAAATAAATGTCTGGAAAAGTGAAAAAAGAAAAGAATGAGAAAACTGAACGATGTTGAGAAATGCGAATTTACAGTAATTTTTAAAAAATTGAATATTTGGTATAAGTTGTAGTAGATAACACTTTCCCTAATGCTACACCAACCTTTAGTCATGAAATAAAATTCTGAAATCTGCAAATGTTACCATAATTAAATTGGGTATTTTTTCAACATTAGCAATGAGATGGCTAGTCTAATATATTGAAGGTTAAGAAACCATGCTGAAAATCAATACCTTGTTTTGTAGAAATTGCTTTTCTGGGTGAGGCTTCTGAAGATGATTTGGTCTGTTGGCTCAAGATTTAACGTATGTGATGGAAAGAATCTTTCTGCAATGAATCAAATTGTTGTCTTTTGAAAAAAATGAGGATAATAAAAAAATTAACTTTGGTTTGAAATGTAAAATCTGAGTAACTTTAAATTAATAATGACATACAATATAACTAATACTACATGACACTGTACAAACCTATGCACCTTCCTGTAGTTGAAATAGAGATATGTACCCCTACACCATAAAAAAATCTCCCTAATGTTGCACCTTCCTGGAGTAGGAATAGTATATTGTTACTCTAAACTATCCATCATTTTTCTAATTAGGTACTTTAGAGGAGTAATAATTGCAAAAGGAAGGATTAAAAATGTCTAGAAAAAATAATACTGAAAAGGTAACATACCTTTTTCAGTTGTTGTTTCTTTTCGTGCCTTTAAGGTAATGCTTTCAGCAGGATAAAGTTATTTTTTTGCTACAGATGTCCTCTGGAAAAAAAAAATGTTTAATAAATTAATGTTCCTTAGCCAACGTTGGTTGGAAAAAAAATACAATTTTTAAACAATATGATATATGACAAATGAGTATGAGTAACAATTGGTGAAAGTAAACATATTACACATTTAATGCATTTTTCAAAAAAAATAAAATGGTTACTCCGATACTATCACTCAATTACTGTAATGCTGTACATTCTAGGACTTTGAATAGTAATAGTTACCCTAGTAACATGAATCTCTTTTTCAGATGTAGTACCCAACTGAAGTCTTATTAGTAATTGTTACTCCTGCATCATGGTATATTTTCGTTTATGATGTAATGAGATTGAGGTAAAAAAAAAAACACCTTTGCCATACATCACTTTAGCTAATTTTTTAAAATATATTTTACAAGTAAAACAATTACAAATAAATTACATTTACCTTCACAATTGTATATGTCAGTCGATAACGTGGTGGTGATGGTAAATAAGGTACACCAATTGTTGAATCTCAATATATTCCGAGTTTCTGTTTTTGGAAAATAAAATACTTGTTTTAAGTTGGTGTATATTTTTAGTGATAATAAATTAGAAACAGTACATTTTTAAAGTTATTTTTAAGAATTTTATTTAAATTTTTTTTGGGTTAAGAAAATATATTTTCCTCAAAACCAACGTTTAAAAATATTGTAATGACTTACTAGTAGTTGCTCTATTGTAATGCTTTTACGAATGAATTCCGTGCTCTCTCTGAGGAGGTCGCAGTGGAGGTGACAGAGGGTCAGCTTTTCACGTCTGGTCTCTCTGGTAGTTGATAATCAACTGAGTGCAAAATGGTGTCTTCCTGGTATTTATAAGTTTTACTCTGTGTCACTATTAATTTTTTTAAAAACTGCGTTCGTTGTGTTTTTTTAAATGCTTTGTTTTACTGTGGAAAATGATAATTTAAAAATGCTTTTACAAAAGTATTGTTTTCATTCATTTGCTCCGTTTTGGCATCCATTTTGGAACATGTCTTTTGGTATTGTTTACATAGAAACAGTGGTAGGACAAGTTTTACAAGTGAGATTGTTAAAATGGCGCCTATGTGTATGTGTCTTATGTTTTACTTTGTTTACTTATTTTCCGATCTAATCATGATAAAAATGTGTTTGTACTGTTATTTTAATTTTCGTTATTTTTGTAAAACTTTGAAATGTGTGAAAACGGAATTTTATGGGGGGTTTGAGTATTAATTTTAATACTCGAGTATTAATTTTAATACTCGAGTATTAATTGGGTAATGCGTTTAGTAGATTTACGTTCAGTTTTTCTCCACATTTTAATACACTTCCCCACCCTAAAACCCCTAATTTCCCTGCATCCCGTGCCAGATTTTATTGTACTTTTAATTTAAAAAAAAAAAAAAAATCGCGTTGTAATGGTATGCGTTGTAATTGTTTTCGTTGTAACAGCACTTTTCAGTATTTTAATAGGTTTTGCGTTGTAAGAGTATTCGTTGTAAAGTAATGCGTTGTAGTAGTACTTGCGTTGTAAAAAATGCGTTGTAAAGGTATGCGTTGTAATAGTATGCGTTGTAACGTCATACATCCATATTTGTAAGTTTCAAAAATGGACATTTAGACATTTTTCTGCAGAAAACCACACAATGGATTCCTATGGAAATAAATACAAGTTACTGGTAAGTACGCTTTTAATTACTTTTCAGGGCCAGTGCTGGTCTAAAAGGTGCAGCACTGGGTTCTCTCCTGATAACAGGTGATTAAATCAGAATTTGTAGTTCGGCTGATTTTAGAGGAATATTTGTAAGTTTCAAAAATGGACTCTTAGAAACTTTTCAGGTGAAAACCACACAATGGATTTCTAAAGAAGGAAATACAAGTTACTGGTAAGTACGCTTAGAATTACTTTTCAGGGTCAGTGCTGGGCTAAAAGATGCAGCCCTGGGTTCTCTCCTGATAACAGGTGAGTAAATCGGAATTCGTAATTCGGCTAATTTTAGAGGAATATTTGTACGTTGCAAAAATGGACACAGAAACTTTTTTGGTGAAAATCACACAATGGATTCCTACGAAAAAAAATACAAGTTACTTGTAAGTACGCTTAGAATTACTTTTCAGGGTCAGTGCTGGTCTAAAAGATGCAGCACTGGGTTCTCTCCTGATAACAGGTGAGTAAATCGGAATTCGTAGTTCGGCTAATTTTAGAGGAACATCTGTACATTTCAAAAATGGACACAGAAACTTTTCTGGTGAAAACCACACAATGGATTCCTATGGAAGGAAATACAAGTTACTGGTAAATACACTTAGAATTACTTTTCAGGGTCAGTGCTGGTCTAAAAGATGCAGCCCTGGGTTCTCTCCTGATAACAGGTGAGTTAATCGGAATTCGTAGTTCAGCTGAATTAGAGGAATATTTGGAAGTTTCACAAATGGAAACTTCAAAACTTTTCTGCTGAAAACCACACAATGGATTCCTATGGAAGGAAATACAAGTTGCTGGTAAGTCCGCTTAGAATTAAATTTCAGGGTCAGTGCTGGGCTAAAAGATGCAGCCCTGGGTTCTCTCCAGATAACAGGTGATTAAATCGGAATTCGTAGTTCGGTTGATTTTAGAGAATTATTTGTACGTTTCAAAAATTGTCACAGAAACTTTTCTGCTGAAAACCACACAATGGCTTCCTCTGGAAAGAAATACAAGTTACTGGTAAGTACGCTTAGAATTACTTTTCAGGGTCAGTGCTGGGCTTAAAGATGCAGCACTGGCTTCTCTCCTGATAACATGGGAATAAATCGGAATTCGTAGTTTGACTGATTTTAGAGGTATATTTGTAAGTTTCAAAAATGGACATTTAGACATTTTTCTGCAAAAAACCACACAATGGATTCCTATGGAAATAAATACAAGTTACTGGTAAGTACGCTTTTAATTACTTTTCAGGGCCAGTGCTGGTCTAAAAGGTGCAGCACTGGGTTCTCTCCTGATAACAGGTGAGTAAATCGGAATTCGTAGTTCGGCTGATTTTAGAGGAATATTTGTAAGTTTCAAAAATGGACTCGTAGAAACTTTTCAGGTGAAAACCACACAATGGATTTCTAAGGAAGGAAATACAAGTTACTGGTAAGTACGCTTAGAATTACTTTTCAGGGTCAGTGCTGGGCTAAAAGATGCAGCCCTGGGTTCTCTCCTGATAACAGGTGAGTAAATCGGAATTCGTAGTTCGGCTAATTTTAGAGGAATATTTGTACGTTGCAAAAATGGACACAGAAACTTTTCTGGTGAAAACCACACAATGGATTCCTATGGAAGGAAATACAAGTTACTGGTAAATACACTTAGAATTACTTTTCAGGGTCAGTGCTGGTCTAAAAGATGCAGCCCTGGGTTCTCTCCTGATAACAGGTGAGTTAATCGGAATTCGTAGTTCAGCTGATTTTAGAGGAATATTTGGAAGTTTCACAAATGGAAACTTCGAAACTTTTCTGCTGAAAACCACACAATGGATTCCTATGGAAGGAAATACAAGTTGCTGGTAAGTCCGCTTAGAATTAAGTTTCAGGGTCAGTGCTGGGCTAAAAGATGCAGCCCTGGGTTCTCTCCAGATAACAGGTGATTAACTCGGAATTCGTAGTTCGGTTGATTTTAGAGGTATATTTGTACGTTTCAAAAATTGTCACAGAAACTTTTCTGCTGAAAACCACACAATGGCTTCCTCTGGAAAGAAATACAAGTTACTGGTAAGTACGCTTAGAATTACTTTTCAGGGTCAGTGCTGGGCTTAAAGATGCAGCCCTGGGTTCTCTCTTGATTACAGGTGAGTAAATCGGAATTCGTAGTTCGGCTAATTTTTGGAGGAATATTTCTATGTTTCAAAAATGGACACAGAACCTTTGCTGCTGAAAACCACACAATGGATTCCTATGAAAAGAAACACAAGTTACTGGTAAGGACGCTTCGAATTACTTTGCAGGGTCAGTGCTGGTCTAAAAGATGCAGCCCTGGATTCTCTACTGATAACAGGTGTGTAAATTGGAATTCGTAGTTCGGCTGATTTTAGAGGAATATTTGTAAGTTTCAAAAATGGACACTTAGAAACTTTGCTGCTGAAAACCACACAATGGATTCCTATGGAAAGAAACACAAGTTACTGGTAAGTACGCTTCAAATTACTTTGCAGGGTCAGTGCTGGTCTAAAAGATTCAGCACTGGGTTCTCTCCTGATAACAGGTAAGTAAATCAGAATTCATAGTGCGGCTGATTTTAGAGGAATATTTGTAAGTGTAAAAAATGGACACTTTGAAACTTTTCTGCTGAAAACCACACAATGGATTCCTATGGAAAGAAATACAAGTTACTGGTAAGTACGCTTATAATGACTTTTCAGGGTCAGTGCTGGTCTAAAAGATGCAGCACTGGGTTCTCTACTGATAACAGGTGAGTAAATCAGAATTCGTAGTTCAGCTGATTTTAGAGGAATGTTTGTAAGTTTAAAAAATGGACACTTAGAAACTTTGCTGCTGAAAACCACACAATGGATTCCTATGAAAAGAAACACAAGTTACTGGTAAGTACGCTTCGAATTACTTTGCAGGGTCAGTGCTGGTATAAGAGATGCAGCACTGGGTTCTCTCCTGATAGCAGGTGAGTAAATCAGAATTCGTAGTTCGGCTATTTTTAGAGGTATATTTGTACGTTTCAAAAATGGACACTTAGAAACTTTTCTGCTGAAAACCACACAATGGATTCCTATGGAAAGAAATACAAGTTACTGGTTAGTACGCTTAGAATTACTTTTCAGTGTCAGTGCTGGTCTAAAAGATGCAGCACTGGCTTCTCTCCTGATAACATGGGAATAAATCGGAATTCGTAGTTTGGCTGATTTTAGAGGTATATTTGTAAGTTTCAAAAATGGACATTTAGACATTTTTCTGCAAAAAACCACACAATGGATTCCTATGGAAATAAATACAAGTTACTGGTAAGTACGCTTTTAATTACTTTTCAGGGCCAGTGCTGGTCTAAAAGGTGCAGCACTGGGTTCTCTCCTGATAACAGGTGAGTAAATCGGAATTCGTAGTTCGGCTGATTTTAGAGGAATATTTGTAAGTTTCAAAAATGGACTCTTAGAAACTTTTCAGGTGAAAACCACACAATGGATTTCTAAGGAAGGAAATACAAGTTACTGGTAAGTACGCTTAGAATTACTTTTCAGGGTCAGTGCTGGGCTAAAAGATGCAGCCCTGGGTTCTCTCCTGATAACAGGTGAGTAAATCGAAATTCGTAGTTCGGCTAATTTTAGAGCACTATTTGTACGTTTCAAAAATGGACACTTTGAAACTTTTCTGCTGAAAACCACACAATGGATTCGTATGGAAGGAAATACAAGTTACTGGTAAGTACGCTTAGAATTACTTTTCACTGTCATTGCTGGGCTAAAAGATGCAGCCCTGGGTTCTCTCCTGATAACAGGTGAGTAAATCGGTATATTAATTTTATGTACATATATGTATTGTTTATAGCCCTGAAGAAGTCCGCGAGGATGAAACGCGTTGGCTATGGTCTGTTTTAACATGTTGAAAGAAAATTTCTGAATAAAGGATCAAAAAGGAAAAGAATCGTCTCTGCTGAAAGTCCATGTTTTTTGAAATACGAACTGTCGACAATTATTTATGTCATAAACAAATGTTTAATATCTGTTGCTCTTTGGGTGCTGGACCATTGAATTTTGCTTTGGTTGTTTGAAGCGTGGAGCTTCAGGAGATTTAGAGGTTTTGGATCTCCGGTCATTAGCACCATACTTTTAAATAATCTCACTAGGGATAGGTGCGGTTGTGCTTTGCCTCAAATCCTCTCTTTTTTCTAACAAATTGTTCAATTGGGTGAACTAGCACTATCCCTTTGTTATTAGAGTTATACGCATAATGGATTTCGATGATAACCGGGAAGCGTTATTAGGGGACCTGTTTAAATCACAGGGGCCCAAGACTAATATCCCTACAACAACCTCTCCCAAAAATGAGGGACTGAGGGAGAAATTTTTCAGGTTGGAAAAACTGAAAAAACAGGAATTGGCCAAATGGTGGGATGGGGCAACACTGCGAAAATATATTGAGAACAAGAAAATCCCACGGGGCCTGAGAATTTTAATTTTTCCGAATTATGAGGACTTGGAACAGGACCTCTTACATGATTGGGAGGAAGGCCTCTATGATGCATCGTATCGCATGATGAGGATTCTTATAACTAATTCTGAAAGAAAGGTTAGCAAAATAAAAGAAGAGATTATGAAATTAGAAAAGGAAATTGCTGATATAAATTTAAAGGAAGCTATTGCTAAGAATTATGACATCCTTAAAAAGGAACTGGTGGCATACCAGATTTATTTGAAAGACAAAAAACAGAAGAAAATACTACGAGATGAGGCAGACTATGCGAGTGGCCGCATCTTTACTTTTTCTAAAAAATATGATGATGTTTCATCCAAAGTTACTAAAGCCACTGAGAAGGCGGAAAGTGTGTCTTCCAATACTAGTACTTCCCTGTCCTCTATTGAAAGCGATCTGGGGGAGGGAGTAAGTAATCTGGAAACCTCCACCTCATCCCATTTTTTAAGGGAGGTACAACGTTACAGACTGGGGAACAAAAAGAAAAACCCAAACCAAGAATCAGGAGGGGAGGGAAGAAATACAAAAATAGGCGTACAAACCAGAATGCAAAGCAAAACACAAGTGAGGAAGTGAATATCATATTGGATGAATGTAATAAGGATGATGAAACTACTGTCAATGATCTAACCGCTAATGAGTTGAATATTGTAAACTTGTCAGGAAGAATTCTGACCGATTGTGAAAAGGACATCCTACGTAAAGGATTGAGTTTTTGTGTTACGAATTCATGTGATTTTGTTGATGTTCACATTGATCTCTTCAAATTTGTAAGGAAACTGAGATTAAAAAAGTTCTTTGAATATCGACCTTGTATGCGAAATGTATTGTCTGATCACCCAAATGTTTCCTCATTAACTATTGCAGATCTAAATGCTACACATCTTTTGGCTACCCTTGATAATGATGATGATAATATTGATATTACGGACACTGCAAGTATGTTAGAAATTTTTGAGGACACCTCAATAGATAGTGGTTTAAAAGATAGATCAAGGTTTCAACCACCAAGAACACAGGACACCCACATTGATGAGTTCTACAATAGGGTCACACAACAGTTACATCAGTTGGAGGATAAACACACCGTAAATGCCCATTGTAAACACAAATACAATATAACTAAAAGAGAAAGGGAATTGTTAACATCATTAAGGGAAGATCCAGAGATAGTTATAAGAGAAGCTGATAAGGGAGGAAACATTGTGGTGATGAATAGATGTGACTACTTGGGTGAAATTGACAGACAATTGGGAAATAGCGACTGTTACACACAACTTAAGGAAGATCCAACGAAACTAATTGAACAAAATATCAATGCTAGTCTACGCGATTGGCACGAATCATGTCTTCTGTCTGATAAAGAATATAAATACCTACTAGCACAAGATTCTAGAAAACCATGCATCTACATTCTCCCGAAAATTCATAAGGGAGGGGGGGGATTTCCCCCAGGAAGACCAATTATCTCGGGCAATGGGGGACCGACCGAGCACCTCTCTGAATATGTTGATGGGTTTTTACAACCCTTTGTTAAGAATCTGCCATCGTATCTTAAGGATAGTAGGGATGTCCTTTGTAAGCTGGAGGATTTTATCTGGGACAGTAATGATCTTCTATTTGTATCCTTAGACGTTGAAAGTCTGTATACATGCATAAAAACTGATGTTGGACTTGAAGCTCTAAGACACTTCCTATACAAACGTAATGCTTGTCACCTGGAGCATACTCTCATGCTCCTTGAAATGACTCGCATGATTCTCAGTATGAATGCATTTTTGCATGGTGATAAATGGTTTCTACAACAACAGGGCACGGCCATGGGATCCAGGTTTGCTCCGTCTTATGCGAACCTTTTTATGGGTCTGTATGAGACGGAGCACGCCTGGGGACAAGGCTCAAAAAATTGGAGCAATAATATCATTTTCTATGGGAGATACATAGACGATGTGCTCCTAATTTGGAATGGAAGGGTGGAAGACCTATTGGATTACCACAGATACCTAAACCAAAATAGATTTAATGTGAAGATGACTATCAATTACTCTAGAGATTCAATTGACTTTCTCGACTTAAACCTATATGTGGCAAACAATCAAATACAAAGTAAAATGTTTGTTAAACCAACTGCATGCAATAGTATTCTGCATGCTGAAAGCTCACACCCCAGGTCTACAATCAATGCCATACCCTTCGGGGAAATGATTAGAGCACGGCGTGCTTGTAGCAAAGAAAGCAATTTTAAAAAAAGCATTAATAACATCAAACATAAATTCAGAAACAGGGGATATACAGAAAAATGTCTGAAACAAGCAGAATCAAGGGCATTAAAAATAGATCGCAAAACTACTTTAACATCAAGCCAACAAAAAGAAAATAGAGGGGCAAAAACGGAAGAAATTCTGTTTATAACCAAATACAATGCTTACAGTGATCATGTATATAATATTCTACGAAAAAATTTGCATTTAATTGCCAATGAACAAATGCCACCTGGTAGTGTATCTAAAAAACCGAGAGTGGTTTATAAAAAAGGTGAAACATTGAAAACGATTCTCTGTCCAAGTTACATTAAAAAAACCGACACAAAACCAACCACATGGCTTCCATATAAACCATCAGGGTTTTTTACATGTGGTTCGTGTAGTGTATGTAAATTTGGATGCAACAAAAAAACAGATTTCCGGTATAACACACAAAAAGGCTACACAATTAATACTTTTATTAATTGCAATTCAACTTACACAATTTATGTCCTTGGATGTGCCTGTAATAAAATTTATATAGGCAGCAGTATTAGAAATCTAAAAACTAGGATCCAGGAGCACATAAGGGCCATAAAAAACAAGGATGAACGCTATCCAGTAGCGATACACATCCACGAACATCACCCATTGAAAACAGATATATGGTTTCATGCATTGGAACACATAAAAATACCGGAGAGGGGTGGAAACAGAGAATCGATTCTAAGAAAAGCAGAAGCTGGTTGGATTTGCCGCTTAAGAACAGTAGCTATGGGTCTAAACACAAATGATGAACTTTATCATTTTTTGTGAATCCGAATGCCCTAAAATGATTACAGATGAATAGTTCCATCTCTGAATAAATCTTGTATGGATGATGATTGACATACATATAAGGGGTATGTAATTTTTTAAAAAAACTGGCCCCCTTGAACCTAAAGTTTTTTCTTTAAAAGGACTATTAAGAACTACCTGGGGTATAATGCCACGTATGGGAGAGAATCGGAATATGAACAAATGTCTTCACTCCCCTTGTGATAAGTGGTGCCGATAAATAGAATATTATTCAAAGATGGCAGAATCTGAAAAGAGCAATAATTGATGAATAATCCTTTAAAGAGATTCTAGTATATATTATATAACTACATAAAACAAGACAGGGAGCACTCAATAATAGTTATATAGAGAGCATGGCATTGGGAGCACAATATAGGATTGTCGAAATTGTGAGCATAAAATAGAAATCCTCAATACACCAAACCCTCGTAATGTAAAAAGTGGTGTGTATCCTCAAAAGATTAAAAAATTGTAAATTAACAAAATTTACCTGGTATTAGAAAAATTAGGATAGCTTAATATGAGACATAAAAGATTGCTGTATAATACTAAGATACGAGCACTAATGAAATGAGGAGTTTTTATATACATTGAAGCATTCCCTATTCGAAATGGTGGTATGCTTTCAATACAAATATAATAATATTATACAAACATAACAACTATTGACAATATGTTTTGAATAACAAAATATAGTATTCAGACACAAGCGAGTATGAAAAATCATGCAATTAAGAAGGTATGACTTAAAAAAGTGCTGTGGATATGCATAAAAAATAACATAGGGCATATGTACATACACGCCATTGAAACAATTCTGTTTCAAAAGGGTGTTTGGCCTTCTTAAAAAACCAAATACAATACGCTACACGATTGGGCACGATTTAGGAATGATTGACAATCAATAGAATATATGTCAAAAGATATATAAAAGGAGACGTTTTCAAAACGTGTGTTGATATATTAAAACATTTGAATTTGCTATTACGCTTATGGAAATCATTTAAAGATGGCGGTATGTAAATATCGGCAGACGTTTTGATAAAGATTGATATAATGTACTGTAAGATCTAATATAACCGACTAATGTTGATAAAATATAGAGCCATGTCACCAAGATTATAAAAATATATACCTTAAGGGAGCGTGTTTTGAACGCGTGTGGGTACACTAAAAGTTTCCAATTAGTTATATGGCAGCATGCTTTAGAATACCAATCCAAGATGGCGACATAAAAACATTGGGTGAGGTTTTGCGATAGGTTGATGATTATATGACTAGGCTTAAAGAACAGAAAGCGGATATTATATACACGCATAATATTATGCTTGAGCGTACCAAGAGAATAGGTTCTTTCAAGTAAAAGAAACGAGAATAATATATGGTAAAATACCCATTTTAAGATGGCGACCAAAATTCGAAATCGTCAATGGACGAAGCGCCGACTTGATACAGGTGCAGGTACGTGTTTCGGATTAAAGAATAGGAAATGGATATAATATATTTACACATAATACTGCGCAAGAGTTCACCATATAAATCAATTAAATGATTAAACAGATCTTTTTACGAAAAAAGACGAGGATAAGACATGTTAAAGTACCCATTCCAAAATGGCGACCGAGATTAGAATTTGTTAATAGACGAGTCGCCGATCTAACACAGGTGCTGTGCATTTCAATTAAAGCGGGGTATTTAAACCGGACGATCACACTGCTTTTTGCAACAATGACGCCACGCGATTAGCCGGCAGATAAAAAACGGAAAGGTAAGCCTATTGATATAAATATTGGAACTGACTTAAACTAATGGGGAACTAATAAAATACCAGGGAAATTGCTTTTATTTGTAGCTAAAACATTGGTGTGATATGCATATTGGAATTAGCTAGGACTAATGGGGAATTACTAGAATACCAGGGAACTTGCTTTTATTTTTAGTTAAAACATTTGTGTGATATAAAATTGAGGAGAAATATCCACTTTAGAAGTGAGGGTTGTGTTAGTATTGAATCCCTACAGCCTTTTTGAGCACGTTTAAATCATATCCATACAAAGACCTGGGACAAAAATTAAAATATACTCAGTTTTAGATTAACATTATATCCAAATTGAGATAATAACATAATAACATAGTAGCTTGTGTGCATGAAATAGAAAAGAGATAAAAAGAAGAAGAGGAAAACTAGGGAGAAATAAAAAAATATATGTACAATCCGGGCGCATGATTACCATGGATGGGGGTAGCAACTTACTTTTTGTTATTTACTTTCGGATAGATACTCACTGACTAAGGAAAGGCGGATTTTGACTAACCCAACGAACTGGGAAAATATAAGGAACTGAATTCTCCAATCGCCAGATCACTCTGTCAGGTAGGGATATGCAAATCCTTTTGAAATTGGCAACTTAGAAAGTCAATTTAAGTTTCTAAGTCTAAATAAATCCCTGTGTCCTAACTTTATTATCGCTTGCGAATAACACTACGAAGTCTGTATACATATTGCGCACCTTAAAAAATCCTAAAAAAACCTTTTTTTTTTAAAATGAAATATTTTTTTTTTGATAGATATTGCAAAAACGTACACAACAATTAGACTACCCACAATCGTAAGGAAAGAACACAGACCACAGAAAAACAAAGCTACTATTCAATGGTAAGGCTGATGGAATTGATACCCCTTTTTTCTATTTTTTCTATTTTAGCCAAGGTTCTTGAGATGCTCCAATATGACAGTATATATTCATGTGAAACATACACGGAATTGTAAACAAATGAAATGTTCAAGGAATAGTATATATAATTGTTCCTCTCTTGCAATTTGGAACTCAGCAGAGTGATTATGATCCCATAGGAGATGTTCTGGAAATGGGCAAAAGGAAGTAACGAGTTTTTGAGTACTTTTGCTTTATTCTTTCATGTTAAAGGAATTGTTAATTCATTGTCTTAATCATAAAGAATTGGGAACCCCGAACCACTATGGTCTATACATTCATTTTTATATCTAATTTTACTTAATAAGATGTTATGATTGTTTGAATTGTATATAGTGTAATATAAAAAGAAAAACTTCATGTAAATATTGTATATTAATTTTATGTACATATATGTATTGTTTATAGCCCTGAAGAAGTCCGCGAGGATGAAACGCGTTGGCTATGGTCTGTTTTAACATGTTGAAAGAACATTTCTGAATAAAGGATCAAAAAGGAAAAGAATCGTCTCTGCTGAAAGTCCATGTTTTTTGAAATACGAACTGTCGACAATTATTTATGTCATAAACAAATGTTTAATATCTGTTGCTCTTTGGGTGCTGGACCATTGAATTTTGCTTCGGCTAATTTTAGAGGAATATTTGTACGTTGCAAAAATGGACACAGAAACTTTTCTGGTGAAAACCACACAACGGATTCCTATGGAAGGAAATACAAGTTACTGGTAAATACACTTAGAATTACTTTTCAGGGTCAGTGCTGGTCTAAAAGATGCAGCCCTGGGTTCTCTCCTGATAACAGGTGAGTTAATCGGAATTCGTAGTTCAGCTGATTTTAGAGGAATATTTGGAAGTTTCACAAATGGAAACTTCGAAACTTTTCTGGTGAAAACCACACAATGGATTCCTATGGAAGGAAATACAAGTTGCTGGTAAGTCCGCTTAGAATTAAATTTCAGGGTCAGTGCTGGGCTAAAAGATGCAGCCCTGGGTTCTCTCCAGATAACAGGTGATTAAATCGGAATTCGTAGTTCGGTTGATTTTAGAGGTATATTTGTACGTTTCAAAAATTGTCACAGAAACTTTTCTGCTGAAAACCATACAATGGCTTCCTCTGGAAAGAAATACAAGTTACTGGTAAGTACGCTTAGAATTACTTTTCAGGGTCAGTGCTGGGCTTAAAGATGCAGCCCTGGGTTCTCGCCTGATAACAGGTGAGTAAATCGGAATTCGTAGTTCGGCTAATTTTTGGAGGAATATTTCTTTGTTTCAAAAATGGACACAGAACCTTTGCTGCTGAAAACCACACAATGGATTCCTATGGAAAGAAACACAAGTTACTGGTAAGGATGCTTCGAATTACTTTGCAGGGTCTGTGCTGGTCTAAAAGATGCAGCCCTGGGTTCTCTCTTGATTACAGGTGAGTAAATCGGAATTCGTAGTTGGGCTGATTTTAGAGGAATATTTGTACGTTTCAAAAATGGACATAGAAACTTTTCTGGTGAAAACCACACAATGGATTCCTATGAAAGGAAATACAAGTTACTGGTAAGTACGCTTAGAATTACTTTTCTGGGTCAGTGCTGGTCTAAAAGGTGCAGCACTGGGTTCTCTCCTGATAACAGGTGAGTAAATCGGAATTTGTAGTTCGGCTGATTTTAGAGGAATATTTGTAAGTTTCAAAAATGGACTCTTAGAAACTTTTCAGGTGAAAACCACACAATGGATTTCTAAGGAAGGAAATACAAGTTACTGATAAGTACGCTTAGAATTACTTTTCAGGGTCAGTGCTGGTCTAAAAGGTGCAGCACTGGGTTCTCTCCTGATACCAGGTGAGTAAATCGGAATTCGTAGTTCGGCTGATTTTAGAGGAATATTTGTAAGTTTCAAAAATGGACACAGAAACTTTTCTGGTGAAAACCACACAATGGATTCCTATGGAAGGAAATACAAGTTACTGGTAAATACACTTAGAATTACTTTTCAGGGTCAGTGCTGGTCTAAAAGATGCAGCCCTGGGTTCTCTCCTGATAACAGGTGAGTTAATCGGAATTCGTAGTTCAGCTGATTTTAGAGGAATATTTGAAAGTTTCACAAATGGAAACTTCGAAACTTTTCTGCTGAAAACCACACAATGGATTCCTATGGAAGGAAATACAAGTTGCTGGTAAGTCCGCTTAGAATTAAATTTCAGGGTCAGTGCTGGGCTAAAAGATGCAGCCCTGGGTTCTCTCCAGATAACAGGTGATTAAATCGGAATTCGTAGTTCG
This sequence comes from Triturus cristatus, assembly GCF_964204655.1. Taxonomy (NCBI): domain Eukaryota; kingdom Metazoa; phylum Chordata; class Amphibia; order Caudata; family Salamandridae; genus Triturus; species Triturus cristatus. Next base: position 946,923,213 of record NC_140579.1, read on the forward strand.
GTTGATTTTAGAGGTATATTTGTACGTTTCAAAAATTGTCACAGAAACTTTTCTGCTGAAAACCACACAATGGCTTCCTCTGGAAAGAAATACAAGTTACTGGTAAGTATGCTTAGAATTACTTTTCAGGGTCAGTGCTGGGCTTAAAGATGCAGCCCTGGGTTCTCTCTTGATTACAGGTGAGTAAATCGGAATTCGTAGTTCGGCTAATTTTTGGAGGAATATTTCTATGTTTCAAAAATGGACACAGAACCTTTGCTGCTGAAAACCACACAATGGATTCCTATGAAAAGAAACACAAGTTACTGGTAAGGACGCTTCGAATTACTTTGCAGGGTCTGTGCTGGTCTAAAAGATGCAGCCCTGGGTTCTCTCTTGATTACAGGTGAGTAAATCGGAATTCGTAGTTTGGCTGATTTTAGAGGAATATTTGTACGTTTCAAAAATGGACACAGAACCTTTTCTGGTGAAAACCACACAATGGATTCCTATGAAAGGAAATACAAGTTACTGGTAAGTACGCTTATAATTACTTTTCAGGGTCAGTGCTGGTCTAAAAGATGCAGCCCTGGGTTCTCTACTGATAACAGGTGTGTAAATCGGAATTCGTAGTTCAGCTGATTTTAGAGGAATATTTGTAAGTTTCAAAAATGAACACTTAGAAAATTTGCTGCTGAAAACCACACAATGGATTCCTATGGAAAGAAACACAAGTTACTGGTAAGTACGCTTCGAATTATTTTGCAGGGTCAGTGCTGGTCTAAAAGATTCAGCACTGGGTTCTCTCCTGATAACAGGTAAGTAAATCGGAATTCGTAGTGCGGCTGATTTTAGAGGAATATTTGTAAGTGTAAAAAATGGACACTTTGAAACTTTTCTGCTGAAAACCACACAATGGATTCCTATGGAAAGAAATACAAGTTACTGGTAAGTACGCTTCTAATGACTTTTCAGGGTCAGTGCTGGTCTAAAAGATGCAGCACTGGGTTCTCTACTGATAACAGGTGAGTAAATCGGAATTCGTAGTTCAGCTGATTTTAGAGGAATATTTGTAAGTTTAAAAAATGGACACTTAGAAACTTTGCTGCTGAAAACCACACAATGGATTCCTATGAAAAGAAACACAAGTTACTGGTAAGTACGCTTCGAATTACTTTGCAGGGTCAGTGCTGGTATAAGAGATGCAGCCCTGGGTTCTCTCCTGATAACAGGTGAGTAAATCGGAATTCGTAGTTCGGCTAATTTTAGAGGAATATTTGTACGTTGCAAAAATGGACACAGAAACTTTTTTGGTGAAAATCACACAATGGATTCCTACGAAAAAAAATACAAGTTACTTGTAAGTACGCTTAGAATTACTTTTCAGGGTCAGTGCTAGTCTAAAAGATGCAGCACTGGGTTCTCTCCTGATAACAGGTGAGTAAATCGGAATTCGTAGTTCGGCTAATTTTAGAGGAACATCTGTACATTTCAAAAATGGACACAGAAACTTTTCTGGTGAAAACCACACAATGGATTCCTATGGAAGGAAATACAAGTTACTGGTAAATACACTTAGAATTACTTTTCAGGGTCAGTGCTGGTCTAAAAGATGCAGCCCTGGGCTCTCTCCTGATAACAGGTGAGTTAATCGGAATTCGTAGTTCAGCTGATTTTAGAGGAATATTTGGAAGTTTCACAAACGGAAACTTCGAAACTTTTCTGCTGAAAACCACACAATGGATTCCTATGGAAGGAAATACAAGTTGCTGGTAAGTCCGCTTAGAATTAAATTTCAGGGTCAGTGCTGGGCTAAAAGATGCATCCCTGGGTTCTCTCCAGATAACAGGTGATTAAATCGGAATTCGTAGTTCGGTTGATTTTAGAGGTTTATTTGTACGTTTCAAAAATTGTCACAGAAACTTTTCTGCTGAAAACCACACAATGGCTTCCTCTGGAAAGAAATACAAGTTACTGGTAAGTACGCTTAGAATTACTTTTCAGGGTCAGTGCTGGGCTTAAAGATGCAGCCCTGGGTTCTCGCCTGATAACAGGTGAGTAAATCGGAATTCGTAGTTCGGCTAATTTTTGGAGGAATATTTCTACGTTTCAAAAATGGACACAGAACCTTTGCTGCTGAAAACCACACAATGGATTCCTATGGAAAGAAACACAAGTTACTGGTAAGGACGCTTCGAATTACTTTGCAGGGTCTGTGCTGGTCTAAAAGATGCAGCCCTGGGTTCTCTCTTGATTACAGGTGAGTAAATCAGAATTCGTAGTTCGGCTAATTTTAGAGGAATATTTTTACGTTTCAAAAATTGACACAGAAACTTTTCTGGTGAAAACCACACAATGGATTCCTATGGAAGGAAATACAAGTTACTGGTAAGTACGCTTAGAATTACTGTTTAGGGTCAGTGCTGGGCTTAAAGATGCAGCCGTGGGTTCTCTCCTGATAACATGGGAATAAATCGGAATTCGTAGTTTGGCTGATTTTAGAGGTATATTTGTACGTTTCAAAAATGGACACTTAGAAACTTTTCTGCTGAAAACCACACAATGGATTCCTATGGAAAGAAATACAAGTTACTGGTTAGTACGCTTAGAATTACTTTTCAGTGTCAGTGCTGGTCTAAAAGATGCAGCACTGGCTTCTCTCCTGATAACATGGGAATAAATCGGAATTCGTAGTTTGGCTGATTTTAGAGAAATATTTGGAAGTTTCACAAATGGAAACTTCGAAACTTTTCTGCTGAAAACCACACAATGGATTCCTATGGAAGGAAATACAAGTTGCTGGTAAGTCCGCTTAGAATTAAATTTCAGGGTCAGTGCTGGGCTAAAAGATGCAGCCCTGGGTTCTCTCCAGATAACAGGTGATTAAATCGGAATTCGTAGTTCGGTTGATTTTAGAGGTTTATTTGTACGTTTCAAAAATTGTCACAGAAACTTTTCTGCTGAAAACCACACAATGGCTTCCTCTGGAAAGAAATACAAGTTACTGGTAAGTACGCTTAGAATTACTTTTCAGGGTCAGTGCTGGGCTTAAAGATGCAGCCCTGGGTTCTCGCCTGATGACAGGTGAGTAAATCAGAATTCGTAGTTCGGCTAATTTTAGAGGAATATTTGTACATTTAAATAATGGACACAGAACCTTTGCTGCTGAAAACCACACAATGGATTCCGATGAAAAGAAACACAAGTTACTGGTAAGGACGCTTCGAATTACTTTGCAGGGTCTGTGCTGGTCTAAAAGATGCAGCCCTGGGTTCTCTCTTGATTACAGGTGAGTAAATCGGAATTCGTAGTTTGGCTGATTTTAGAGGAATATTTGTACGTTTCAAAAATGGACACAGAACCTTTTCTGGTGAAAACCACACAATGGATTCCTATGAAAGGAAATACAAGTTACTGGTAAGTACGCTTAGAATTACTTTTCAGGGTCAGTGCTGGTCTAAAAGATGCAGCCCTGGGTTCTCTACTGATAACAGGTGTGTAAATCGGAATTCGTAGTTCAGCTGATTTTAGAGGAATATTTGTAAGTTTCAAAAATGGACACTTAGAAACTTTGCTGCTGAAAACCACACAATGGATTCCTATGGAAAGAAACACAAGTTACTGGTAAGTACGCTTCGAATTAATTTGCAGGGTCAGTGCTGGTCTAAAAGATTCAGCACTGGTTTCTCTCCTGATAACAGGTAAGTAAATCGGAATTCGTAGTGCGGCTGATTTTAGAGGAATATTTGTAAGTGTAAAAAATGGACACTTTGAAACTTTTCTGCTGAAAACCACACAATGGATTCCTATGGAAAGAAATACAAGTTACTGGTAAGTACGCTTCTAATGACTTTTCAGGGTCAGTGCTGGTCTAAAAGATGCAGCCCTGGGTTCTCTCTTGATTACAGGTGAGTAAATCGGAATTCGTAGTTCGGCTAATTTTTGGAGGAATATTTCTATGTTTCAAAAATGGACACAGAACCTTTGCTGCTGAAAACAACACAATGGATTCCTATGAAAAGAAACACAAGTTACTGGTAAGGACGCTTCAAATTACTTTGCAGGGTCTGTGCTGGTCTAAAAGATGCAGCCCTGGGTTCTCTCTTGATTACAGGTGAGTAAATCGGAATTCGTAGTTTGGCTGATTTTAGAGGAATATTTGTACGTTTCAAAAATGAACACAGAACGTTTTCTGGTGAAAACCACACAATGGATTCCTATGAAAGGAAATACAAGTTACTGGTAAGTACGCTTAGATTTACTTTTCAGGGTCAGTGCTGGTCTAAAAGATGCAGCCCTGGATTCTCTACTGATAACAGGTGTGTAAATCGGAATTCGTAGTTCAGCTGATTTTAGAGGAATATTTGTAAGTTTCAAAAATGAACACTTAGAAACTTTGCTGCTGAAAACCACACAATGGATTCCTATGGAAAGAAACACAAGTTACTGGTAAGTACGCTTCGAATTATTTTGCAGGGTCAGTGCTGGTCTAAAAGATTCAGCACTGGGTTCTCTCCTGATAACAGGTAAGTAAATCGGAATTCGTAGTGCGGCTGATTTTAGAGGAATATTTGTAAGTGTAAAAAATGGACACTTTGAAACTTTTCTGCTGAAAACCACACAATGGATTCCTATGGAAAGAAATACAAGTTACTGGTAAGTACGCTTCTAATGACTTTTCAGGGTCAGTGCTGGTCTAAAAGATGCAGCACTGGATTCTCTACTGATAACAGGTGAGTAAATCGGAATTCGTAGTTCAGCTGATTTTAGAGGAATATTTGTAAGTTTAAAAAATGGACACTTAGAAACTTTGCTGCTGAAAACCACACAATGGATTCCTATGAAAAGAAACACAAGTTACTGGTAAGTACGCTTCGAATTACTTTGCAGGGTCAGTGCTGGTATAAGAGATGCAGCCCTGGGTTCTCTCCTGATAACAGGTGAGTAAATCGGAATTCGTAGTTCGGCTAATTTTAGAGGAATATTTGTACGTTGCAAAAATGGACACAGAAACTTTTTTGGTGAAAATCACACAATGGATTCCTACGAAAAAAAATACAAGTTACTTGTAAGTACGCTTAGAATTACTTTTCAGGGTCAGTGCTAGTCTAAAAGATGCAGCACTGGGTTCTCTCCTGATAACAGGTGAGTAAATCGGAATTCGTAGTTCGGCTAATTTTAGAGGAACATCTGTACATTTCAAAAATGGACACAGAAACTTTTCTGGTGAAAACCACACAATGGATTCCTATGGAAGGAAATACAAGTTACTGGTAAATACACTTAGAATTACTTTTCAGGGTCAGTGCTGGTCTAAAAGATGCAGCCCTGGGTTCTCTCCTGATAACAGGTGAGTTAATCGGAATTCGTAGTTCAGCTGATTTTAGAGGAATATTTGGAAGTTTCACAAAAGGAAACTTCGAAACTTTTCTGCTGAAAACCACACAATGGATTCCTATGGAAGGAAATACAAGTTGCTGGTAAGTCCGCTTAGAATTAAATTTCAGGGTCAGTGCTGGGCTAAAAGATGCATCCCTGGGTTCTCTCCAGATAACAGGTGATTAAATCGGAATTCGTAGTTCGGTTGATTGTAGAGGTTTATTTGTACGTTTCAAAAATTGTCACAGAAACTTTTCTGCTGAAAACCACACAATGGCTTCCTCTGGAAAGAAATACAAGTTACTGGTAAGTACGCTTAGAATTACTTTTCAGGGTCAGTGCTGGGCTTAAAGATGCAGCCCTGGGTTCTCGCCTGATAACAGGTGAGTAAATCGGAATTCGTAGTTCGGCTAATTTTTGGAGGAATATTTCTACGTTTCAAAAATGGACACAGAACCTTTGCTGCTGAAAACCACACAATGGATTCCTATGGAAAGAAACACAAGTTACTGGTAAGGACGCTTCGAATTACTTTGCAGGGTCTGTGCTGGTCTAAAAGATGCAGCCCTGGGTTCTCTCTTGATTACAGGTGAGTAAATCAGAATTCGTAGTTCGGCTAATTTTAGAGGAATATTTTTACGTTTCAAAAATTGACACAGAAACTTTTCTGGTGAAAACCACACAATGGATTCCTATGGAAGGAAATACAAGTTACTGGTAAGTACGCTTAGAATTACTGTTTAGGGTCAGTGCTGGGCTTAAATATGCAGCCGTGGGTTCTCTCCTGATAACATGGGAATAAATCGGAATTCGTAGTTTGGCTGATTTTAGAGGTATATTTGTACGTTTCAAAAATGGACACTTAGAAACTTTTCTGCTGAAAACCACACAATGGATTCCTATGGAAAGAAATACAAGTTACTGGTTAGTACGCTTAGAATTACTTTTCAGTGTCAGTGCTGGTCTAAAAGATGCAGCCCTGGGTTCTCTCCTGATAACAGGTGAGTTAATCGGAATTCGTAGTTCAGCTGATTTTAGAGGAATATTTGGAAGTTTCACAAAAGGAAACTTCGAAACTTTTCTGCTGAAAACCACACAATGGATTCCTATGGAAGGAAATACAAGTTGCTGGTAAGTCCGCTTAGAATTAAATTTCAGGGTCAGTGCTGGGCTAAAAGATGCATCCCTGGGTTCTCTCCAGATAACAGGTGATTAAATCGGAATTCGTAGTTCGGTTGATTTTAGAGGTTTATTTGTACGTTTCAAAAATTGTCACAGAAACTTTTCTGCTGAAAACCACACAATGGCTTCCTCTGGAAAGAAATACAAGTTACTGGTAAGTACGCTTAGAATTACTTTTCAGGGTCAGTGCTGGGCTTAAAGATGCAGCCCTGGGTTCTCGCCTGATAACAGGTGAGTAAATCGGAATTCGTAGTTCGGCTAATTTTTGGAGGAATATTTCTATGTTTCAAAAATGGACACAGAACCTTTGCTGCTGAAAACCACACAATGGATTCCTATGGAAAGAAACACAAGTTACTGGTAACGACGCTTCGAATTACTTTGCAGGGTCTGTGCTGGTCTAAAAGATGCAGCCCTGGGTTCTCTCTTGATTACAGGTGAGTAAATCGGAATTCGTAGTTCGGCTAATTTTAGAGGAATATTTTTACGTTTCAAAAATTGACACAGAAACTTTTCTGGTGAAAACCACACAATGGATTCCTATGGATGGAAATACAAGTTACTGGTAAGTACGCTTAGAATTACTGTTTAGGGTCAGTGCTGGGCTTAAAGATGCAGCCGTGGGTTCTCTCCTGATAACATGGGAATAAATCGGAACTTGTAGTTTGGATGATTTTAGAGGTATATTTGTAAGTTTCAAAAATGGACATTTAGACATTTTTCTGCAGAAAACCACACAATGGATTCCTATGGAAATAAATACAAGTTACTGGAAAGTACGCTTTTAATTACTTTTCAGGGCCAGTGCTGGTCTAAAAGGTGCAGCACTGGGTTCTCTCCTGATAACAGGTGAGTAAATCGGAATTCGTAGTTCGGCTAATTTTAGAGGAATATTTGTACGTTGCAAAAATGGACACAGAAACTTTTCAGGTGAAAACCACACAATGGATTTCTAAGGAAGGAAATACAAGTTACTGGTAAGAACGCTTAGAATTACTTTTCAGGGTCAGTGCTGGGCTAAAAGATGCAGCCCTGGGTTCTCTCCTGATAACAGGTGAGTAAATCGGAATTCGTAGTTCGGCTAATTTTAGAGGAATATTTGTACGTTGCAAAAATGGACACAGAAACTTTTCTGGTGAAAACCACACAATGGATTCCTATGGAAGGAAATATAAGTTACTGGTAAATACACTTAGAATTACTTTTCAGGGTCAGTGCTGGTCTAAAAGATGCATCCCTGGGTTCTCTCCTGATAACAGGTGAGTTAATCGGAATTCGTAGTTCGGCTAATTTTTGGAGGAATATTTCTATGTTTCAAAAATGGACACAGAACCTTTGCTGCTGAAAACCACACAATGGATTCCTATGGAAAGAAACACAAGTTACTGGTAAGGATGCTTCGAATTACTTTGCAGGGTCTATGCTGGTCTAAAAGATGCAGCCCTGGGTTCTCTCTTGATTACAGGTGAGTAAATCGGAATTCGTAGTTCGGCTAATTTTAGAGGAATATTTTTACGTTTCAAAAATGGACACAGAAACTTTTCTGGTGAAAACCACACAATGGATTCCTATGGAAGGAAAAACAAGTTACTGGTAAGTACGCTTAGAATTACTTTTCAGGGTCATTGCTGGGCTAAAAGATGCAGCCCTGGGTTCTCTCCTGATAACAGGTGAGATAATCGGAATTCGTACTTCAGCTGATTTTAGAGGAATATTTGGAAGTTTCACAAATGGAAACTTCGAAACTTTTCTGCTGAAAACCACACAATGGATTCCTATGGAAGGAAATACAAGTTGCTGGTAAGTCCGCTTAGAATTAAATTTCAGGGTCAGTGCTGGGCTAAAAGATGCAGCCCTGGGTTCTCTCCAGATAACAGGTGATTAATTCGGAATTCGTAGTTTGGTTGATTTTAGAGGTATATTTGTCCGTTTCAAAAATTGTCACAGAAACTTTTCTGCTGAAAACCACACAATGGATTCCTCTGGAAAGAAATACAAGTTACTGGTAAGTACGCTTAGAATTACTTTTCAGGGTCAGTGCTGGGCTTAAAGATGCAGCCCTGGGTTCTCTCCTGATAACAGGTGAGTAAATCGGAATTCGTAGTTCGGCTAATTTTTGGAGGAATATTTCTACGTTTCAAAAATGGACACAGAACCTTTGCTGCTGAAAACCACACAATGGATTCCTATGGAAGGAAATACAAGTTACTTGTAAGTACGCTTAGAATTACTTTTCAGGGTCAGTGCTGGTCTAAAAGATGCAGTACTGGGTTCTCTCCTGATAACAGGTGAGTAAATCGGAATTCGTAGTTCAGCTAATTTTAGAGGAATATTTGTACGTTTCAAAAATGGACACAGAACCTTTGCTGCTGAAAACCACACAATGGATTCCTATGGAAAGAAACACAAGTTACTGGTAAGGATGCTTCGAATTACTTTGCAGGGTCTATGCTGGTCTAAAAGATGCAGCCCTGGGTTCTCTCTTGATTACAGGTGAGTAAATCGGAATTCGTAGTTCGGCTAATTTTAGAGGAATATTTTTACGTTTCAAAAATGGACACAGAAACTTTTCTGGTGAAAACCACACAATGGATTCCTATGGAAGGAAAAACAAGTTACTGGTAAGTACGCTTAGAATTACTTTTCAGGGTCATTGCTGGGCTAAAAGATGCAGCCCTGGGTTCTCTCCTGATAACAGGTGAGATAATCGGAATTCGTAGTTCAGCTGATTTTAGAGGAATATTTGGAAGTTTCACAAATGGAAACTTCGAAACTTTTCTGCTGAAAACCACACAATGGATTCCTATGGAAAGAAACACAAGTTACTCGTCAGTACACTTAGAATTACTTTGCAGGGTCAGTGCTGGTCTAAAAGATGCAGCACTGGGTTCTCTCCTGATAACAGGTGAGTAAATCAGAATTCGTAGTTCGGCTGATTTTAGAGGATTATTTGTAAGTTTCAAAAATTGACTCAGAAACTTTTCTGGTGAAAACCACACAATGGATTCTTATGGAAGGAAATACAAGTTACTGGTAAGTACGCTTAGAATTACTTTTCAGGGTCAGTGCTGGTCTAAAAGATGCAGCCCTGGGTTCTCTCCTGATAAAAGGTGAGTGAATCGGAATTCGTAGTTGTCCTAATTTTATAGGAATATTTGTACGTTGCAAAAATGGACACAGAAACTTTTCTGGTGAAAACCACACAATGGATTCCTATGGAAGGAAATACAAGTTACTGGTAAGTACGCTTAGAATTACTTTTCAGGGTCAGTGCTGGGCTTAAAGATGCAGCCCTGGGTTCTCTCCTAATAACAGGTGAGTAAATCGGAATTCTTTGTTCGGCTAAGTTTTGGAGGAATATTTGTACGTTTCAAAAATGGACACAGAACCTTTGCTGCTGAGAACCACAAATTGGAGAACTATGGAAAGAAACATTAGTTACTGGTAAGTACGCTTCAAATTACTTTGCAGGGTCAGTGCTGGTCTAAAAGATGCAGCACTGGGTTCTCTCCTGATAACAGGTGAGTAATCGGAATTCGTAGTTCGGCTGATTTTAGAGGAATATTTGTACGTTTCAAAAATGGACACTTCGAAACTTTTCTGCCGAAAACCACACAATGGATTCCTATGGAAAGAAATACAAGTTACTGGTAAGTACGCTTCGAATTACTTTGCAGGGTCAGTGCTGGTCTAAAAGATGCAGCACTGGGTTCTCTCCTGATAACAGGTGAGTAATCGGAATTCGTAGTTCGGCTGATTTTAGAGGAATATTTGTACGTTTCAAAAATGGACACTTAGAAACTTTTCTGCCGAAAACCACACAATGGATTCCAATGGAAAGAAATACAAGTTACTGGTTAGTACGCTTAGAATTACTTTTCAGTGTCAGTGCTGGTCTAAAAGATGCAGCACTGGCTTCTCTCCTGATAACATGTGAATTAATTGGAATTCGTAGTTCGGCTGATTTTAGAGGAATATTTGTACGTTGCAAAAATGGACACAGAACCTTTTCTGGTGAAAACCACACAATGGATTCCTATGGAAGGAAATACAAGTTACTTGTAAGTACGCTTAGAATTACTTTTCAGGGTCAGTGCTGGTCTAAAAGATGCAGTACTGGGTTCTCTCCTGATAACAGGTGAGTAAATCGGAATTCGTAGTTCAGCTAATTTTAGAGGAATATTTGTACGTTTCAAAAATGGACACAGAAACTTTTTTGGTGAAAACCACACAATGGATTCCTATGAAAAAAAATACAAGTTACTGGTAAGTACGCTTAGAATTACCATTCAGGGTCAGTGCTGGTCTAAAAGATGCAGCCATGGGTTCTTTCCTGATAACAGGTGAGTAAATCGGAATTCGCACTTCAGATGATTTTAGAGGATTATTTGTAAGTTTAAAAAATGGACACTTAAAAACTTTTGTGCTGAAAACCGCCCAATGGATTCCTATGGAAGGAAATACAAGTTACTGGTAAGTACGCTTAGAATTACTTTTCAGGGTCAGTGCTGGGCTTAAAGATTGCAGCCCTGGGTTCTCTCCTGATAACAGATGAGTAAATCAGAATTCGTAGTTCGGCTGATTTTAGGGGAATATTTGTAAGTTTCAAAAATGGACACTTAGAAACGTTTCTGCTAAACACCACACAATGGATACCTATGGAAGGAAATACAAGTTACTGGTAAGTACGCTTAGAATTACTTTTCAGTGTCAGTGCTGGTATAAAAGATGCAGTCCTGGGTTCTCTCCTGATAACAGGTGAGTAAATCGGAATCCGTGGTTCGGCTGATTTTAGAGCACTATTTGTACGTTTCAAAAATGGACACTTTGAAACTTTTCTGCTGAAAACCACACAATGGATTCGTATGGAAGGAAATACAAGTTACTGGTAAGTACGCTTAGAATTACTTTTCAGTGTCATTGCTGGGCTAAAAGATGCAGCCCTGGGTTCTCTCCTGATAACAGGTGAGTAAATCGGAATTCGTAGTTCGGCTAATTTTAGAGGAATATTTGTATGTTTAAAAAATGGACGCAGAAACTTTTCTGGTGAAAACCACACAATGGCCTACTATGGAAGGAAATACAAGTTACTGGTAAGTACGCTTAGAATTACTTTTCAGGGTCAGTGCTGGGCTAAAAGATGCAGCCCTGGGTTCTCTCCTGATGACAGGTGAGTAAATCGGAATTCGTAGTTCGGCTAATTTTAGAGGAATATTTGTACATTTAAATAATGGACACAGAAACTTTTCTGGTGAAAACCACACAATGGATTCCTATGGAAGGAAATACAAGTTACTGGTAAGTACGCTTAGAATTACCTTTCAGGGTCAGTGCTGGGCTAAAAGATGCAGCCCTGGGTTCTCTCCTGATAACATGTGAGTAAATAGGAGTTCGTAGTTCGGCTGATTTTAGAGGAATATTTGTACGTTGCAAAAATGAACACAGAACCTTTTCTGGTGAAAACCACACAATGGATTCCTATGGAAGGAAATACAAGTTGCTGGTAAGTCCGCTTAGAATTAAATTTCATGGTCAGTGCTGGGCTAAAAGATGCAGCCCTGGGTTCTCTCCGGATAACAGGTGATTAAATCGGAATTCATAGTTCGGTTGATTTTAGATGTATATTTGTACGTTTCAAAAATTGTCACAGAAACTTTTCTGCTGAAAACCACACAATGGATTCCTCTGGAAAGAAATACAAGTTACTGGTAAGTAGGCTTAGAATTACTTTTCTGGGTCAGTGCTGGGCTTAAAGATGCAGCCCTGGGTTCTCTCCTGATAACAGGTGAGTAAATCGGAATTCGTGGTTCGGCTAATTTTTGGAGGAAGATTTCTACGTTTCAAAAATGGACACAGAACCTTTGCTGCTGAAAACCACACAATGGATTCCTATGGAAAGAAACACAAGTTACTGGTAAGGACGCTTTGAATTACTTTGCAGGGTCTGTGCTGGACTAAAAGATGCAGCACAGGGTTCTCTACTGATAACAGGTGAGTAAATCGGAATTCGTAGTTCGGCTGATTTTAGAGGAATATGTGTACGTTTCAAAAATGGACACAGAACCTTTTCTGGTGAAAACCACACAATGGATTCCTATGGAAGGAAATACAAGTTACTGGTAAGTACGATTAGAATTACTATTCAGGGTCAGTGCTGGTCTAAAGGATGCAGCCCTGGGTTCTCTCCTGATAGCAGGTGAGTAAATCGGAATTCATAGTTCAGCTGATTTTAGAGGAATATTTGTAAGTTTCAAAAATGGACACTTAGAAACTTTTCTGCTGAAAACCACACAATTGATTCCTATGGAAGGAAATACAAGTTACTGGTAAGTCAGCTTAGAATTACTTTTCAAGGTCAGTGCTGGTCTAAAAGATGCAGCACTGGGTTCACTACTGATAACAGGTGTGTAAATCGGAATTTGTAGTTCGGCTGATTTTAGAGGAATATTTGTACGTTTAAAAAATGGACACAGAAACTTTTCTGGTGAAAACCACACAATGGATTACTATGGAAGGAAATACAAGTTACTGGTAAGTACGCTTAGAATTACTTTTCAGGGTCAGTGCTGGGCTAAAAGATGCAGCCCTGGGTTCTCTCCTGATGACAGGTGAGTAAATCGGAATTCGTAGATCGGCTAATTTTAGAGAAATATTTGTACGTTTAAAAAATGGACACAGAAACTTTTCTGGTGAAAACCACACAATGGATTCCTATGGAAGGAAATACAAGTTACTGGTAAGTACGCTTAGAATTACTTTTCACGGTCAGTGCTGGGCTAAAAGATGCAGCCCTGGGTTCTTTCCTGATAACAGGTGAGTAAATCGGAATTCGTACTTCAGATGATTTTAGAGGATTATTTGTAAGTTTAAAAAATGGACACTTACAAACTTTTGTGCTGAAAACCGCCCAATGGATTCCGATGGAAGGAAATACAAGTTACTGGTAAGTACGCTTAGAATTACTTTTCAGGGTCAGTGCTGGGCTTAAAGATGCAGCCCTGGGTTCTCTCCTGATGACAGGTGAGTAAATCGGAATTCGTAGTTTGGCTGATTTTAGGGGAATATTTGTAAGTTTCAAAAATGGACACTTAGAAACTTTTCTGCTGAACACCACACAATGGATTCCTATGGAAGGAAATACAAGTTACTGGTAAGTACGCCTAGAATTACTTCTCAGTGTCAGTGCTGGTATAAAAGATGCAGTCCTGGGTTCTCTCCTGATAACAGGTGAGTAAATCGGAATCCGTAGTTCGGCTGATTTTAGAGCACTATTTGTACGTTTCAAAAATGGATACTTTGAAACTTTTCTGCTGAAAACCACACAATGGATTCGTATGGAAGGAAATACAAGTTACTGGTAAGTACGCTTAGAATTACTTTTCAGGGTCAGTGCTGGGCTAAAAGATGCAGCCCTGGGTTCTTTCCTGATAACAGGTGAGTAAATCGGAATTCGTACTTCAGATGATTTTAGAGGATTATTTGTAAGTTTCAAAAATGGACACTTACAAACTTTTGTGCTGAAAACCGCCCAATGGATCCCTATGGAAGGAAATACAAGTTACTGGTAAGTACGCTTAGAATTACTTTTCAGGGTCAGTGCTGGGCTTAAAGATGCAGTCCTGGGTTCTCTCCTGATGACAGGTGAGTAAATCGGAATTCGTAGTTCGGCTGATTTTAGGGGAATATTTGTACGTTTAAAAAATGGACACTTAGAAACTTTTCTGCTGAACACCACACAATGGATTCCTATGGAAGGAAATACAAGTTACTGGTAAGTACGCTTAGAATTACTTTTCAGTGTCAGTGCTGGTATAAAAGATGCAGTCCTGGGTTCTCTCCTGATAACAGGTGAGTAAATCGGAATCCGTAGTTCGGCTGATTTTAGAGCACTATTTGTACGTTTCAAAAATGGACACTTTGAAACTTTTCTGCTGAAAACCACACAATGGATTCGTATGGAAGGAAATACAAGTTACTGGTAAGTACGCTTAGAATTACTTTTCAGGGTCATTGCTGGGCTAAAAGATGCAGCCCTGAGATCTCTCCTGAAAACAGGTGAGTAAATCGGAATTCGTAGTTCGGTTAATTTTAGAGGAATATTTGTACATTTAAAAAATGGACACAGAAACTTTTCAGGTGAAAACCACACAATGGATTTCTAAGGAAGGAAATACAAGTCACTTGTAATTACGCTTAGAATTACTTTTCAGGGTCAGTGCTGGTCTAAAAGATGCAGCCCTGGGTTCTCTACTGATAACAGGTGTGTAAATCGGAATTTGTAGTTCAGCTGATTTTAGAGGAATATTTGTAAGTTTCAAAAATGAACACTTAGAAACTTTGCTGCTGAAAACCACACAATGGATTCCTATGGAAAGAAACACAAGTTACTGGTAAGTACGCTTCGAATTATTTTGCAGGGTCAGTGCTGGTCTAAAAGATTCAGCACTGGGTTCTCTCCTGATAACAGGTAAGTAAATCGGAATTCGTAGTGCGGCTGATTTTAGAGGAATATTTGTAAGTGTAAAAAATGGACACTTTGAAACTTTTCTGCTGAAAACCACACAATGGATTCCTATGGAAAGAAATACAAGTTACTGGTAAGTACGCTTCTAATGACTTTTCAGGGTCAGTGCTGGTCTAAAAGATGCAGCACTGGATTCTCTACTGATAACAGGTGAGTAAATCGGAATTCGTAGTTCAGCTGATTTTAGAGGAATATTTGTAAGTTTAAAAAATGGACACTTAGAAACTTTGCTGCTGAAAACCACACAATGGATTCCTATGAAAAGAAACACAAGTTACTGGTAAGTACGCTTCGAATTACTTTGCAGGGTCAGTGCTGGTATAAGAGATGCAGCCCTGGGTTCTCTCCTGATAACAGGTGAGTAAATCGGAATTCGTAGTTCGGCTAATTTTAGAGGAATATTTGTACGTTGCAAAAATGGACATAGAAACTTTTTTGGTGAAAATCACACAATGGATTCCTACGAAAAAAAATACAAGTTACTTGTAAGTACGCTTAGAATTACTTTTCAGGGTCAGTGCTAGTCTAAAAGATGCAGCACTGGGTTCTCTCCTGATAACAGGTGAGTAAATCGGAATTCGTAGTTCGGCTAATTTTAGAGGAACATCTGTACATTTCAAAAATGGACACAGAAACTTTTCTGGTGAAAACCACACAATGGATTCCTATGGAAGGAAATACAAGTTACTGGTAAATACACTTAGAATTACTTTTCAGGGTCAGTGCTGGTCTAAAAGATGCAGCCCTGGGTTCTCTCCTGATAACAGGTGAGTTAATCGGAATTCGTAGTTCAGCTGATTTTAGAGGAATATTTGGAAGTTTCACAAAAGGAAACTTCGAAACTTTTCTGCTGAAAACCACTCAATGGATTCCTATGGAAGGAAATACAAGTTGCTGGTAAGTCCGCTTAGAATTAAATTTCAGGGTCAGTGCTGGGCTAAAAGATGCATCCCTGGGTTCTCTCCAGATAACAGGTGATTAAATCGGAATTCGTAGTTCGGTTGATTTTAGAGGTTTATTTGTACGTTTCAAAAATTGTCACAGAAACTTTTCTGCTGAAAACCACACAATGGCTTCCTCTGGAAAGAAATACAAGTTACTGGTAAGTACGCTTAGAATTACTTTTCAGGGTCAGTGCTGGGCTTAAAGATGCAGCCCTGGGTTCTCGCCTGATAACAGGTGAGTAAATCGGAATTCGTAGTTCGGCTAATTTTTGGAGGAATATTTCTACGTTTCAAAAATGGACACAGAACCTTTGCTGCTGAAAACCACACAATGGATTCCTATGGAAAGAAACACAAGTTACTGGTAAGGACGCTTCGAATTACTTTGCAGGGTCTGTGCTGGTCTAAAAGATGCAGCCCTGGGTTCTCTCTTGATTACAGGTGAGTAAATCAGAATTCGTAGTTCGGCTAATTTTAGAGGAATATTTTTACGTTTCAAAAATTGACACAGAAACTTTTCTGGTGAAAACCACACAATGGATTCCTATGGAAGGAAATACAAGTTACTGGTAAGTACGCTTAGAATTACTGTTTAGGGTCAGTGCTGGGCTTAAAGATGCAGCCGTGGGTGCTCTCCTGATAACATGGGAATAAATCGGAATTCGTAGTTTGGCTGATTTTAGAGGTATATTTGTACGTTTCAAAAATGGACACTTAGAAACTTTTCTGCTGAAAACCACACAATGGATTCCTATGGAAAGAAATACAAGTTACTGGTTAGTACGCTTAGAATTACTTTTCAGTGTCAGTGCTGGTCTAAAAGATGCAGCACTGGCTTCTCTCCTGATAACATGGGAATAAATCGGAATTCGTAGTTTGGCTGATTTTAGAGGAATATTTGGAAGTTTCACAAATGGAAACTTCGAAACTTTTCTGCTGAAAACCACACAATGGATTCCTATGGAAGGAAATACATGTTGCTGGTAAGTCCGCTTAGAATTAAATTTCAGGGTCAGTGCTGGGCTAAAAGATGCAGCCCTGGGTTCTCTCCAGATAACAGGTGATTAAATCGGAATTCGTAGTTCGGTTGATTTTAGAGGTTTATTTGTACGTTTCAAAAATTGTCACAGAAACTTTTCTGCTGAAAACCACACAATGGCTTCCTCTGGAAAGAAATACAAGTTACTGGTAAGTACGCTTAGAATTACTTTTCAGGGTCAGTGCTGGGCTTAAAGATGCAGCCCTGGGTTCTCGCCTGATAACAGGTGAGTAAATCGGAATTCGTAGTTCGGCTAATTTTTGGAGGAATATTTCTACGTTTCAAAAATGGACACAGAACCTTTGCTGCTGAAAACCACACAATGGATTCCTATGGAAAGAAACACAAGTTACTGGTAACGACGCTTCGAATTACTTTGCAGGGTCTGTGCTGGTCTAAAAGATGCAGCCCTGGGTTCTCTCTTGATTACAGGTGAGTAAATCGGAATTCGTAGTTCGGCTAATTTTAGAGGAATATTTTTACGTTTCAAAAATTGACACAGAAACTTTTCTGGTGAAAACCACACAATGGATTCCTATGGAAGGAAATACAAGTTACTGGTAAGTACGCTTAGAATTACTGTTTAGGGTCAGTGCTGGGCTTAAAGATGCAGCCGTGGGTTCTCTCCTGATAACATGGGAATAAATCGGAATTCGTAGTTTGGATGATTTTAGAGGTATATTTGTAAGTTTCAAAAATGGACATTTAGACATTTTTCTGCAGAAAACCACACAATGGATTCCTATGGAAATAAATACAAGTTACTGGAAAGTACGCTTTTAATTACTTTTCAGGGCCAGTGCTGGTCTAAAAGGTGCAGCACTGGGTTCTCTCCTGATAACAGGTGAGTGAATCGGAATTCGTAGTTCGGCTAATTTTAGAGGAATATTTGTACGTTGCAAAAATGGACACAGAAACTTTTCAGGTGAAAACCACACAATGGATTTCTAAGGAAAGAAATACAAGTTACTGGTAAGAACGCTTAGAATTACTTTTCAGGGTCAGTGCTGGGCTAAAAGATGCAGCCCTGGGTTCTCTCCTGATAACAGGTGAGTAAATCGGAATTCGTAGTTCGGCTAATTTTACAGGAATATTTGTACGTTGCAAAAATGGACACAGAAACTTTTCTGGTGAAAACCACACAATGGATTCCTATGGAAGGAAAAACAAGTTACTGGTAAGTACGCTTAGAATTACTTTTCAGGGTCATTGCTGGGCTAAAAGATGCAGCCCTGGGTTCTCTCCTGATAACAGGTGAGATAATCGGAATTCGTAGTTCAGCTGATTTTAGAGGAATATTTGGAAGTTTCACAAATGGAAACTTCGAAACTTTTCTGCTGAAAACCACACAATGGATTCCTATGGAAGGAAATACAAGTTGCTGGTAAGTACGCTTAGAATTAAATTTCAGGGTCAGTGCTGGGCTAAAAGATGCAGCCCTGGGTTCTCTCCAGATAACAGGTGATTAATTCGGAATTCGTAGTTTGGTTGATTTTAGAGGTATATTTGTACGTTTCAAAAATTGTCACAGAAACGTTTCTGCTGAAAACCACACAATGGATTCCTCTGGAAAGAAATACAAGTTACTGGTAAGTACGCTTAGAATTACTTTTCAGGGTCAGTGCTGGGCTTAAAGATGCAGCCCTGGGTTCTCTCCTGATAACAGGTGAGTAAATCGGAATTCGTAGTTCGGCTAATTTTTGGAGGAATATTTCTACGTTTCAAAAATGGACACAGAACCTTTGCTGCTGAAAACCACACAATGGATTCCTATGGAAAGAAACACAAGTTACTGGTAAGGACGCTTCAAATTACTTTGCAGGGTCTGTGCTGGACTAAAAGATGCAGCACTGGGTTCTCTCCTGATAACAGGTGAGTAAATCGGAATTCGTAGTTCGGCTGATTTTAGAGGAATATGTGTACGTTTCAAAAATGGACACAGAACCTTTTCTGGTGAAAACCAGACAATGGATTCCTATGAAAGGAAATACAATTTACTGGTAAGTATGCTTAGAATTACTTTTCAGGGTCAGTGCTGGTCTAAAAGATGCAGCCCTGGGTTCTCTCCTGATTACAGGTAAGTAAATCGGAATTCGTAGTTCGGCTTATTTTAGAGGAATATTTTTACGTTTCAAAAATGGACACAGAAATGTTTCTGGTGAAAACCACACAATGGATTCCTATGGAAGGAAATACAAGTTACTGGTAAGTCCACTTAGAATTACTTTTCAGGGTCAGTGCTGGTCTAAAAGATGCAGCACTGGGTTCTCTACTGATAACAGGTGTGTAAATCGGAATTCGTAGTTCGGCTGATTTTAGAGGAATATTTGTAAGTTTCAAAAATGGACACAGAAACTTTGCTGCTGAAAACCACACAATGGATTCCTATGGAAAGAAACACAAGTTACTCGTAAGTACACTTAGAATTACTTTGCAGGGTCAGTGCTGGTCTAAAAGATGCAGCACTGGGTTCTCTCCTGATAACAGGTGAGTAAATCAGAATTCGTAGTTCGGCTGATTTTAGAGGATTATTTGTAAGTTTCAAAAATTGACAGAAACTTTTCTGGTGAAAACCACACAATGGATTCTTATGGAAGGAAATACAAGTTACTGGTAAGTACGCTTAGAATTACTTTTCAGGGTCAGTGCTGGTCTAAAAGATGCAGCCCTGGGTTCTCTCCTGATAACAGGTGAGTGAATCGGAATTCGTAGTTGTCCTAATTTTATAGGAATATTTGTACGTTGCAAAAATGGACACAGAACCTTTTCTCGTGAAAACTACACAATGGATTCCTATGGAAAGAAACACAAGTTACTGGTAAGTACGCTTCGAATTACTTTGCAGGGTCAGTGCTGGTCTAAGAGATGCAGCACTGGGTTCTCTCCTGATAACAGGTGAGTAAATCAGAATTCGTAGTTCGGCTATTTTTAGAGGTATATTTGTACGTTTCAAAAATTGACACAGAAACTTTTCTGGTGAAAACCACACAATGGATTCCTATGGAAGGAAATACAAGTTACTGGTAAGTACGCTTAGAATTACTTTTCAGGGTCAGTGCTGGGCTTAAAGATGCAGCCCTGGGTTCTCTCCTGATAACAGGTGAGTAAATCGGAATTCTTTGTTCGGCTAAGTTTTGGAGGAATATTTGTACGTTTCAAAAATGGACACAGAACCTTTGCTGCTGAGAACCACAAATTGGAGAACCATGGAAAGAAACATTAGTTACTGGTAAGTACGCTTCGAATTACTTTGCAGGGTCAGTGCTGGTCTAAAAGATGCAGCACTGGGTTCTCTCCTGATAACAGGTGAGTAATCGGAATTCGTAGTTCGGCTGATTTTAGAGGAATATTTGTACGTTTCAAAAATGGACACTTCGAAACTTTTCTGCCGAAAACCACACAATGGATTCCTATGGAAAGAAATACAAGTTACTGGTAAGTACGCTTCGAATTACTTTGCAGGGTCAGTGCTGGTCTAAAAGATGTAGCACTGGGTTCTCTCCTGATAACAGGTGAGTAATCGGAATTCGTAGTTCGGCTGATTTTAGAGGAATATTTGTACGTTTCAAAAATGGACACTTAGAAACTTTTCTGCCGAAAACCACACAATGGATTCCAATGGAAAGAAATACAAGTTACTGGTTAGTACGCTTAGAATTACTTTTCAGTGTCAGTGCTGGTCTAAAAGATGCAGCACTGGCTTCTCTCCTGATAACATGTGAATAAATTGGAATTCGTAGTTCGGCTGATTTTAGAGGAATATTTGTACGTTGCAAAAATGGACACAGAACCTTTTCTGGTGAAAACCACACAATGGATTCCTATGGAAGGAAATACAAGTTACTTGTAAGTACGCTTAGAATTACTTTTCAGGGTCAGTGCTGGTCTAAAAGATGCAGTACTGGGTTCTCTCCTGATAACAGGTGAGTAAATCGGAATTCGTAGTTCAGCTAATTTTAGAGGAATATTTGTACGTTTCAAAAATGGACACAGAAACTTTTTTGGTGAAAACCACACAATGGATTCCTATGAAAAAAAATACAAGTTACTGGTAAGTACGCTTAGAATTACCATTCAGGGTCAGTGCTGGTCTAAAAGATGCAGCCATGGGTTCTTTCCTGATAACAGGTGAGTAAATCGGAATTCGCACTTCAGATGATTTTAGAGGATTATTTGTAAGTTTAAAAAATGGACACTTAGAAACTTTTGTGCTGAAAACCGCCCAATGGATTCCTATGGAAGGAAATACAAGTTACTGGTAAGTACGCTTAGAATTACTTTTCAGGGTCAGTGCTGGGCTTAAAGATTGCAGCCCTGGGTTCTCTCCTGATAACAGATGAGTAAATCGGAATTCGTAGTTCAGCTGATTTTAGGGGAATATTTGTAAGTTTCAAAAATGGACACTTAGAAACGTTTCTGCTAAACACCACACAATGGATACCTATGGAAGGAAATACAAGTTACTGGTAAGTACGCTTAGAATTACTTTTCAGTGTCAGTGCTGGTATAAAAGATGCAGTCCTGGGTTCTCTCCTGATAACAGGTGAGTAAATCGGAATCCGTGGTTCGGCTGATTTTAGAGCACTATTTGTACGTTTCAAAAATGGACACTTTGAAACTTTTCTGCTGAAAACCACACAATGGATTCGTATGGAAGGAAATACAAGTTACTGGTAAGTACGCTTAGAATTACTTTTCAGTGTCATTGCTGGGCTAAAAGATGCAGCCCTGGGTTCTCTCCTGATAACAGGTGAGTAAATCGGAATTCGTAGTTCGGCTAATTTTAGAGGAATATTTGTATGTTTAAAAAATGGACGCAGAAACTTTTCTGGTGAAAACCACACAATGGCCTACTATGGAAGGAAATACAAGTTACTGGTAAGTACGCTTAAAATTACTTTTCAGGGTCAGTGCTGGGCTAAAAGATGCAGCCCTGGGTTCTCTCCTGATGACAGGTGAGTAAATCGGAATTCGTAGTTCGGCTAATTTTAGAGGAATATTTGTACATTTAAATAATGGACACAGAAACTTTTCTGGTGAAAACCACACAATGGATTCCTATGGAAGGAAATACAAGTTACTGGTAAGTACGCTTAGAATTACCTTTCAGGGTCAGTGCTGGGCTAAAAGATGCAGCCCTGGGTTCTCTCCTGATAACATGTGAGTAAATAGGAGTTCGTAGTTCGGCTGATTTTAGAGGAATATTTGTACGTTGCAAAAATGAACACAGAACCTTTTCTGGTGAAAACCACACAATGGATTCCTATGGAAGGAAATACAAGTTGCTGGTAAGTCCGCTTAGAATTAAATTTCATGGTCAGTGCTGGGCTAAAAGATGCAGCCCTGAGTTCTCTCCGGATAACAGGTGATTAAATCGGAATTCATAGTTCGGTTGATTTTAGATGTATATTTGTACGTTTCAAAAATTGTCACAGAAACTTTTCTGCTGAAAACCACACAATGGATTCCTCTGGAAAGAAATACAAGTTACTGGTAAGTAGGCTTAGAATTAATTTTCTGGGTCAGTGCTGGGCTTAAAGATGCAGCCCTGGGTTCTCTCCTGATAACAGGTGAGTAAATCGGAATTCGTGGTTCGGCTAATTTTTGGAGGAATATTTCTACATTTCAAAAATGGACACAGAACCTTTGCTGCTGAAAACCACACAATGGATTCCTATGGAAAGAAACACAAGTTACTGGTAAGGACGCTTTGAATTACTTTGCAGGGTCTGTGCTGGACTAAAAGATGCAGCACAGGGTTCTCTACTGATAACAGGTGAGTAAATCGGAATTCGTAGTTCGGCTGATTTTAGAGGAATATGTGTACGTTTCAAAAATGGACACAGAACCTTTTCTGGTGAAAACTACACAATGGATTCCTATGAAAGGAAATACAAGTTACTGGTAAGTACGCTTAGAATTACTTTTCAGGGTCAGTGCTGGTCTAAAAGATGCAGCCCTGGGTTCTCTCCTGATTACAGGTGAGTAAATCGGAATTCGTAGTTAGGCTAATTTTAGAGAAATATTTTTACGTTTCAGAAATGGACACAGAAATGTTTCTGGTGAAAACCACACAATGGATTCCTATGGAAGGAAATACAAGTTACTGGTAAGTACGATTAGAATTACTATTCAGGGTCAGTGCTGGTCTAAAGGATGCAGCCCTGGGTTCTCTCCTGATAGCAGGTGAGTAAATCGGAATTCATAGTTCAGCTGATTTTAGAGGAATATTTGTAAGTTTCAAAAATGGACACTTAGAAACTTTTCTGCTGAAAACCACACAATTGATTCCTATGGAAGGAAATACAAGTTACTGGTAAGTCAGCTTAGAATTACTTTTCAAGGTCAGTGCTGGTCTAAAAGATGCAGCACTGGGTTCACTACTGATAACAGGTGTGTAAATCGGAATTTGTAGTTCGGCTGATTTTAGAGGAATATTTGTACGTTTAAAAAATGGACACAGAAACTTTTCTGGTGAAAACCAAACAATGGATTACTATGGAAGGAAATACAAGTTACTGGTAAGTACGCTTAGAATTACTTTTCAGGGTCAGTGCTGGGCTAAAAGATGCAGCCCTGGGTTCTCTCCTGATGACAGGTGAGTAAATCGGAATTCGTAGTTCGGCTAATTTTAGAGGAATATATGTACGTTTAAAAAATGGACACAGAAACTTTTCTGGTGAAAACCACACAATGGATTCCTATGGAAGGAAATACAAGTTACTGGTAAGTACGCTTAGAATTACTTTTCATGGTCAGTGCTGGGCTAAAAGATGCAGCCCTGGGTTCTTTCCTGATAACAGGTGAGTAAATCGGAATTCGTACTTCAGATGATTTTAGAGGATTATTTGTAAGTTTAAATAATGGACACTTACAAACTTTTGTGCTGAAAACCGCCCAATGGATTCCGATGGAAGGAAATACAAGTTACTGGTAAGTACGCTTAGAATTACTTTTCAGGGTCAGTGCTGGGCTTAAAGATGCAGCCCTGGGTTCTCTCCTGATGACAGGTGAGTAAATCGGAATTCGTAGTTTGGCTGATTTTAGGGGAATATTTGTAAGTTTCAAAAATGGACACTTAGATTCTTTTCTGCTGAACACCACACAATGGATTCCTATGGAAGGAAATACAAGTTACTGGTAAGTACGCCTAGAATTACTTTTCAGTGTCAGTGCTGGTATAAAAGATGCAGTCCTGGGTTCTCTCCTGATAACAGGTGAGTAAATCGGAATCCGAAGTTCGGCTGATTTTAGAGCACTATTTGTACGTTTCAAAAATGGACACTTTGAAACTTTTCTGCTGAACACCACACAATGGATTCGTATGGAAGGAAATACAAGTTACTGGTAAGTACGCTTAGAATTACTTTTCAGGGTCATTGCTGGGCTAAAAGATGCAGCCCTGGGATCTCTCCTGAAAACAGGTGAGTAAATCGGAATTCGTAGTTCGGTTAATTTTAGAGGAATATTTGTACGTTTAAAAAATGGACACAGAAACTTTTCTGGTGAAAACCACACAATGGATTCCTATGGAAGGAAGTACAAGTTACTGGTAAGTACGCTTAGAATTACTTTTCAGGGTCAGTGCTGGGCTAAAAGATGCAGCCCTGGGTTCTTTCCTGATAACAGGTGAGTAAATCGGAATTCGTACTTCAGATGATTTTAGAGGATTATTTGTAAGTTTCAAAAATGGACACTTACAAACTTTTGTGCTGAAAACCGCCCAATGGATCCCTATGGAAGGAAATACAAGTTACTGGTAAGTACGCTTAGAATTACTTTTCAGGGTCAGTGCTGGGCTTAAAGATGCAGTCCTGGGTTCTCTCCTGATGACAGGTGAGTAAATCGGAATTCGTAGTTCGGCTGATTTTAGGGGAATATTTGTACGTTTAAAAAATGGACACTTAGAAACTTTTCTGCTGAACACCACACAATGGATTCCTATGGAAGGAAATACAAGTTACTGGTAAGTACGCTTAGAATTACTTTTCAGTGTCAGTGCTGGTATAAAAGATGCAGTCCTGGGTTCTCTCCTGATAACAGGTGAGTAAATCGGAATCCGTAGTTCGGCTGATTTTAGAGCACTATTTGTACGTTTCAAAAATGGACACTTTGAAACTTTTCTGCTGAAAACCACACAATGGATTCGTATGGAAGGAAATACAAGTTACTGGTAAGTACGCTTAGAATTACTTTTCAGGGTCATTGCTGGGCTAAAAGATGCAGCCCTGAGATCTCTCCTGAAAACAGGTGAGTAAATCGGAATTCGTAGTTCGGTTAATTTTAGAGGAATATTTGTACATTTAAAAAATGGACACAGAAACTTTTCAGGTGAAAACCACACAATGGATTTCTAAGGAAGGAAATACAAGTCACTTGTAATTACGCTTAGAATTACTTTTCAGGGTCAGTGCTGGTCTAAAAGATGCAGCACTGGGTTCTCTCCTGATAACAGGTGAGTAAATCGGAATTCGTAGTTCGGCTAATTTTAGAGGAATATTTGTACGTTTCAAAAATGGACACAGAAACTTTTTTGGTGAAAACCACACAATGGATTCCTATGAAAAAAAATACAAGTTACTGGTAAGTAAGCTTAGAATTACTTTTCAGGGTCAGTGCTGGTCTAAAAGATGCAGCCCTGGGTTCTTTCCTGATAACAGGTGAGTAAATCGGAATTCGTAGTTCGGCTGATTTTAGGGGAATATTTGTAAGTTTCAAAAATGGACACTTAGAAACGTTTCTGCTGAACACCACACAATGGATTCCTAAGGAAGGAAATACAAGTTACTGGTAAGTACGCTTAGAATTACTTTTCAGGGTCAGTGCTGGGCTAGAAGATGCAGCCCTGGGTTCTCTCCTGATAACATGTGAGTAAATCAGAATTCGTAGTTCGGCTGATTTTAGAGGAATATTTGTAAGTTTCAAAAATGGACACTTAGAAACTTTTCTGCTGAAAACCACACAATGGATTCCTATGGAAAGAAATACAAGTTACTGGTAAGTACACTTCTAATTACTTTTCAGGACCAGTGTTGGTCTAAAAGATGCAGCACTGGGTTCTCTCCTGATAACAGGTGAGTAAATCGGAATTTGTAGTTCGGCTGGTTTCAGAGGAATATTTGTACGTTTCAAAAATGGACACTTAGAAACTTTTCAGGTGAAAACCACACAATGGATTCCTATGGAAGGAAATACAAGTTACTGGTAAGTACGCTTAGAATTACTTTTCAGGGTCAGTGCTGGGCTAAAAGATGCAGCCCTGGGTTCTCTCCTGATAACAGGTGAGTAAATCGGAATTCGTATTTTGGCTAATTTTAGAGTAATATTTGTACGTTTCAAAAATGGACACAGAACCTTTTCTGGTGAAAACCACACAATGGATTCCTATGGAAGGAAATACAAGTTACTGGTAAGTACGCTTAGAATTACTTTTCAGGGTCAGTGCTGGTCTAAAAGATGCAGCACTGGGTTCTCTCCTGATAACAGGTGAGTAAATCGGAATTCGTAGTTCGGCTAATTTTAGAGGAATATTTGTATGTTTGAAAAATGGACACAGAAACTTTTCTGGTGAAAACCACACAATGGATTCCTATGGAAGGAAAAACAAGTTACTGGTAAGTACGCTTAGAATTACTTTTCAGGGTCATTGCTGGGCTAAAAGATGCAGCCCTGGGTTCTCTCCTGATAACAGGTGAGTAAATCGGAATTCATAGTTCAGCTAATTTTAGAGGAATATCTGTACGTTTCAAAAATGGACACAGAATCTTTTCTGGTGAAAACCACACAATGGATTCCTATGGAAGGAAATACAAGTTACTGGTAAGTACGCTTAGAATTACTTTTTTCGGTCAGTGCTGGTCTAAAAGATGCAGCCCTGGGTTCTCTCCTGATAACAGGTGAGTAAATCGGAATTCGTAGTTCTGCTAATTTTATAGGAATATTTGTACATTTCAAAAATGGACACAGAACCTTTTCTGGTGAAAACTACACAATGGATTCCTATGGAAGGAAATACAAGTTACAGGTAAGTACGCTTAGAATTAATTTTCAGGGCCATCAATTAAGCAGGCCCACAGGAGGCCTAATTAATTTAAGCAGGAAGTTGGAACTGTGGCAGCGCGAAATGCTTGTGTGTTCTGGTGCCTTCAAAAAAGGAGCATGAAGCTCTGAGACACGTCAGGCTGAAGGATGGAAAAGATCGGTATGAAATGCCAGTTTCCTGTTGGATTAAAGATTTGTGAAAATCATCGGCTTGGGAGTGTGTCCTCATTGCATGGGCAATTTTGGGAACATATATATATATATATATATATATCAATCCAAGATCCTCCTGTACGTGCCCTCAATCCTTAAGGGGTGGCGCGAGCCCGGCGGAGCAGAACCGGTAATCCATATGTTCAAAAAACGAAATACCACTCGCGCTCTCAGAAAGTATCTGACACAGAAACACCGGACCTAATTTCAAATAAATTTGGGGGTTTATTTCAGTCATAAACAGGCCGTGACATGTTTCGCCAGTGTAGCGGCTTGTTCACACAGCGTTCGTAAACATAAAGATGCCATTACATACTTTTTCGAATCATGAAAATGAACAAAGGACTTTCAATTTCCTATCCTCGCTTAATGCATTACGGGTGCCATCTTTGCACATGCAATTGTTGCCCGTTTTGTCATCTGTACATCGCTTCACAAAATAATTATTACATGTATTGTTTAAGTAATCGGTATCATCACACTTATAAAATATTTGTAAATTACCGAACAGAAAAATAACAAACCTGTCTCCCATTTGAAAAGGATCCACATTTACGTGGTATTACCCAGTTATCATGTTCCCGACATCATTGCATCTGAAAATGTGCCAGTCCCTTACATTTAGGTACATAAATTTTTATATGACATCGCTCTGTAATTGTCAATCGGGAACCTTTTCAGAGGAATTCTGGTCTATGTAGTGCAGTACGTCTATTCTATATTCCGCCATTACTGCATTGAGCACCTAATAGTGCATTCCATTCTACTACATCGTTATGGTCACGTTGCATAGTTCAAAAAAAGTTTATCAACTTTTCTTACTCCTGATATTACCCTTTACTAGTGGGTGATTACATGATGATAACGACAATTGTATGCAAATATGGAAAGTCCATGAACATCTCATTATGTCCTATAAACTGATACTAGATGAATGGCATCTCATTTACCCCCGTATCTCACGTTTGTCATTTATGTGTTAGAATGCCCATGCAAACTTCGTTATGTGGGCAGCACTACACATATGGCAAAAAAACGCGTGCTGGAACATATGAGGGCGAGCCTAACCACACATCTCATCGTGAGATCTGATTGGCT
This sequence comes from Triturus cristatus, assembly GCF_964204655.1. NCBI lineage: Eukaryota > Metazoa > Chordata > Amphibia > Caudata > Salamandridae > Triturus > Triturus cristatus. The sequence continues at coordinate 946,951,612 of NC_140579.1, forward strand.
GTCAGCACTTCATCCAAGAAGTGTTGGCAGCCATCTTCGGACCAATATACATGATAGCACCTCATTAAAAAGCATTGCAGTTAATAGAAGGTTTTTAGCCTTTAGTTACATTATAAATCATTTGTTGATGGTACCATACTCATTTTTGGAATTGTGGTGTGTTCTAAGGTGATTTTACCATATGAAAAAACCTTCTGCTGTGATATCATGAATCATGGTTGAGAGAAAACTATTTTCTCATGCTTTCCCACAGAGGTTTGGAAGGTGATGTATAAGCTAAACTGAGAGCATATTTTCTGTAGATTCACATTATCTTTCTCAGTCATGTGAGAATGATATCTGACATTCTCAGTAAAACATGTACATCCAACAAGGGCAGAGACTGTCAGTTTATTCCTTTGTGTTCTACTGCAGCTTCCCAGAGTGTTCTAAAGAACAACTAGAGCGCTAACAGTCCTACTTATGACGAACATATTGCACACCTGAAGCCATCTTGATTGGAATAAAGTGGTAACTCTTAAAACATTTTATGTAAAAAGGAACAAAATGAGGGGGTTCATTTTGCCATAGGAAGTATGATTAGTGCTGCAGAAAGAAAAATTAGGGCACATTTTGAGTGACTTCTCAAATCCTCTTCTATTTCATTAAAAAATGCTGACATGCAGACTGAAACATGCACTTTCAATACCAGCAGCAGACGTCCCTGGTGAGCAGTAGCTTTACTACAGTGATCTAATAAGCAACTAGAGTGCTAACATTCTGAATTTATGGCAAATGTGTGACACATCTGAATGCCTTCTTGATGGAATCAAGTAAAAAACTGAAAGTATTTCCTACTGAGGAGACTGTAATAAATGAGGAAATTAGGAAACTTCATAACAAATAAGTCTCCCAAAATGGCCACCAGAGACAAAAGAGCCCAAATGTAGCCCAAATATCACCCAGATGTTGCCCAAGTATAGCCCAATGTCAGAATGTCCCAGAGTGTTCTAACGAACAACTAGAGCGCTAACAGTCTTACTTATGACAAAAGTATGGCACACCTGAAGCCATCTTGATTGGAATAAAGTGGTAACACTTAAAACATTTAATTTACAAAGGAACAAAATGAGGGGGTTCATTTTGCCATAGAAATTATGATTAGTGCTGCAGAAAGAAAAATTAGGGCACATTTTGACTTCTCAAATCCTCTTCTATTTCATAAAGAAATTCTGACATGCAGACTGAAACATGCACTTTGAATACCAGCAGCAGACTTCCGTGGTGAGCAGTAGCTTTACTACAGTGATCTAATGAGCAACTAGAGTGCTAACGTTCCGAATTTATGGCAAATGTGTGACACATCTGAATGCCTTCTTGATGGAACCAAAATAAAAAACTGAAAGTATTTCCTACTGAGGAGACTGCAGTAAATGAGGAAATTAGGAAACTTCATAACTAATAAATCTCCCAAGATGGCCACCAGAGACAAAAGAGCCCAAATGTAGCCCAAATATCACCCAGGTGTAGCCCAAGTATAGCCCAATGACAGAATGTCCCAGAGTGTTCTTTAGAACAACTAGAGCGCTTACTGTCTTACTTATGACAAAAGTATGGCACACCTGAAGCCATCTTGATTGGAATAAAGTGGTAACACTTAAAACATTTAATTTAAAAAGGAACACAATGAGGGGGTTCATTTTGCCATAGAAATTATGATTAGTGCTGAAGAAAGAAAAATTAGGGCACATTTTGAGTGACTTCTCAAATCCTCTTCTATTTCATTAAAAAATTCTGATATGTAGACTGAAACATGCACTTTTAATACCAGCAGCAGACTTCCGTGGTGAGCGGTAGCTTTACTACAGTGATCTAATGAGCAACTAGGGTGCTAACATTCAGAATGTATGGCAAATGTGTGACATATCTGAATACTTTCTTGATGGAATCAAAGTAAAAAACTGAAAGCATTTCCTGCTGAGGAGACTGCAGTAAATGAGGAAATTAAGAAACTTCATAACAAATAAATCTCCCAAGATGGCCACCAGAGACAAAAGACCCCAAATGCAGCACAAATATCACCCAGATGTAGCCCACATGTAGCCCAATGACAGAAGTGTGCAAAACAATTATTTTTTGTGTATTTGCAGTTTTATATAGTGCAGACTTGTCAGGTATTGGAGTGCTTTACATGAGCATTGGTTACATCACACAAGATCAAATTCATTTTGGTTGTAGACATGGGGAGATTAAGTGATTTGACCAGAATCACAGAATGTTGAGCTGAAGCAGAAACTCCAACCTGGTTCCCCAGTTGCAAAGTCTGCAGCTCTGGATGTAACACCACATCCTCTCCCCTAGGTGCAACATTTAATCAAGTGGTCAACTGGATAAAAAAGCATAAAGATTACAAATAATTTAAAAGTTCTTTGTCGCTATTTGAAAATGCAGAAAATATGTCCTCATTTTAGTTTTTTAGAGTACTAACCATAACTTTGATGCAAATAAGACCCTCTCATATATGCAATTTCTAAATGAAATGCTCTAGGTATTACAGTTTTGATTACATCAAGATGACGTCAGGCGTTCCACACTTTTGTAATAAATATATAATGTTAGCAATCTAGTTGTTCATTGGGATACTGTTGAGAGGCAGAGGCCAGGGGCACGGACTCTGAAAATTGAAGGCAGGTAGGAGAGTGCAGAGGCAACAATTTGACCACACTGGGCAGGCAGGAAGGGCAGTGGCAGCACAACAGACTATGGAGGGCAGTGGAAAGGGGGACAGGGGCAACAAACCAACAATACAGGACTGGCAAGAGAGGCTGTGGCAATATAATAGACCATTGTGGGCAGAAGGAAGAGGCAGTGGTAGTACAACCATACATGCCAACAGACCCGTTTCAGCCAGGAAACGTCCAATGTTTTTGAGCTCAAATGTGCTTTATTTGATCTGTCTCCTGTCTACAATCTCCTCTTTTTCAATGTAACTCAAAGGGAAAAATCAATACCCCAGTTTTTTTTCAAAATCTTCCTCTTACCAAGTTCAAAATGTTCGCAAGTATGGTACATTGGATCATAGTAGGCAGAAGGAATTGGGGTAGGGACATGGACTCGGATAACAGAGGACAGGAGGGACATGGAGAGGTGCACCAAACTGACCCTACAGGGCAGGCATCAGGGTTTGCAGCAGCACAATACACCACACAGGGCATGCGGGACGGGACAGCAGCACAACAATCCAAAGAAAGCAATGGGGAGGGGACAGGACCATGCACATGGACAACAGAGAACAGAGGGGAAAGAGGCAATGGTAGCTAGCTGACCATAATGGACAGGCAGGATAGAAAGCTGCAGCATAACAGACCATAAAGGGCAGGAGGGACGGATCAGGGGCATTACAATGGAACAGACAAGCCAGGAGGGAGGAAATAGGGGTCTGCACATGGAAACAGAGGGCTTGGGGCAAGGGGGCAGGGCAGGAGCAGCAAGATGACCATGGAGGTCAGGCAGAATGGGCACTAGAAACAAGAAACACCATGGAGAGCAACAATGAGACTATGATGGCATATACACAGACCATGGAGGGAAGGTGGGAGGGGGTCAGGGGCAGCTAGCTGACCACACAGGGAAGGTGGGAGGGGCCATGGCAGCACAGAAGACCATGCATGGCAAGCGGGAGGGTTAGTGGCAGCACAATGGCTATGATGGGCAGAAGAAGGAGGGTGCAGGGGCATGCACAAAGGACCAAGAAGGATAGAAGGGAGGGTCAGGACCTGGGCACAGACAAGAGAGTTCAGGGGAAGGGGCCTCACAACAGACCACGCAGGGCAGGCAGGAGGAGCAGTTGCAGCACAACAGACCAGGGAGAGTAGAAGGGTGTGGCAGTAAAATGGACCATGGAGGACAGGAGGAAGGGGATAGGGGCATGGCATGTGGACAGGCAGGGTGGAGGTGGCAGGGACAGGTTACAGTCATCTGACAATGCTAGGCAGGTGGAAGGGGAGTGGCAGCTCAACAGAACACTCAGAGTAGATAGGAGTGGCAGCCCCATGGAACATGGTGGGCAAAAAGGATGGAGCAGGGGCATGCACAAAGACATCGGAGGGCAGGCGGAAGGAGAATAGGGGCAGCAAGCTAAGCACAGAGGCTAAGCAGGAGGTCAATGATGGGTCATATAATTGGGCAATGGAGGGCAGGAGGTGTGGACTGGTACATCATGCTAAATGGAGGGCAGTGGCATCACACCAGACCATGCATGACAGGAGGGAGGAGGCTAGTCCATGGATTCAGACAACAGAGGATAGCGAGGAGGTGGATGGGGCAGCAAGCTAACTGTTCAGAGAAGGTGGATATTAGGAACTTTATTGTTTTTAAAACGTGTGTCTGTGCGAACTACTTAAAATATGAGCAAGTATGCTGCATAATCTAACTTTTATTCAGGAAGAAGAGGACGTTTGTGACTGTGACTATGGGCTCACTTGGCAGAAACACCCCCTGACCCTCCACCCCCCATCGCAAAATGTAATGCCCGTGAAAAGGGTAGGTGGACGCAGTGTTATATAGAACATAGTCCTGAGAGCACGATTGAAAATGAAAACTAGATATAGTATATGGTATAAACTATGCACCAAAAAGTGTGATATAAGATGAACCGGGGTGTGAAATATAATATGCAATACTTTGTGCGCAATGACGGATTCATTGGAGAGCGCGAGATAGCACAGGCACTAGCGCGTGCTATGCGATATGCGCCTTGGAGTGTAATATGCACAGGGCAGTGTTGTGTAACCTAACTAGTCTCTAAAGTTGTAATATAAAATATGTGCTGGGGAGTGTAACTTTGCATATGCACTGTGACAAAGATATGGATCCCAGATTGTAATATGTATGGCATAGCGCTGTGCGTTATAACATAGGCATTGAGGAAGGCACGTTAGATGGGGCAATATAACCCGTGCGAAGGCAAGTGCGGCATGACATATTCACGGGGTGGTGTCACAGTGCACATGGGCTAGAGAGTGTGTGGCACTCGGCGGGCACTGGTGGGTGTAACACAGCATTGGGCTCAGCCAGGAGCACGCTGTGATTCTCAAGTGAGGGTCGTCTCCTTTCCAGAGAGTAAAATAAAAAGTATTACACATCCGGCGGTGGATGTGTGTTTTATTAACCATGAGAGGGGTTTCTTGCATAGTTTGGCAGAATTTTTGTCTAATCCCCTTTGAATGGCTTGGTGTGCGTGTGTATTAAATGTGCCCGTCAATAGCTACCCATGTTTGTATAAATAAACAACAAGGGTGTCTACTTGGAGAGTACCCACCGGCGGGGGCACCGGGATTAGTCACGGTAGGGCGTCAGACACGTCAGAGCTTCACTAGCGGTGTAAATACATTCCATGTAGATTCATTGTATGCATAGTCGCCTTTTAATGAATATCAAGCAAATCGTCATGGTGATCGGTACATACGGTGTGTCCAGCATGTCCTAGGTGTTTCTATAAATATATATTTTTAAAAAATAAAAAAAAACAAAGGCTGGCTCTGGGGGATGGGGTCCCCGGGGGCATAAGTGGCCTGAGGAAGGGGGCAACGCAGCACCCATCCTAAAGAATAAAAAAAAAAAAAGGCCATGACTCGGGTTTTGGTCGCATGGGTCGATTAAGGCCTTGAGAGGGCCAAATTTATTTTTTTCAACAAAAAAAATTAGGGTGCAGGCCCTGGGGGATGGTGTCCCCAGGGCCAATAAATTAGAAAAAGAAGGGGGTCACACAGCCCTCCTTCTTAAAAAAAGAAAATAAATAAAAGACCGGCATCGCGCCGGAGGCCATGCCCCCTCCTTGCAGCACTCTGCAAACGTGCCCCCTGGCCAGTTGTACGTTGGGGAATTAATTCCCCTTCAATACTGAGGGTCCCTGAGGGCCAACTAGCCCAACAGGTATCTCCAGTATGTGCCAGGGAGCTGCGTTGCAGACAGGTGTTCTGGGCCACGCCCCTTTTTACAGCTCTATGCAACGCAGCTCTGTGGCGCTTACTGGAGGTACCTAGTGGGCTAGTTTGACCCTAGGGACCCTAAGGATTCAAGGGGACTTAATCTCCCAACTTAAAAAACGGCCACAGGGCGTGTTTACACAGTGGGGAAGGGAGGGGACGGGCCTGAGGTGACGTGTGCAAACACGCCCTATGGCACGTTTTAAGTTGGGGAAATAATTCCCTTTCAATCCTGAGGGCCCTTGGGGGCTAACTAGCCCACCAGGTGCTTCCAGTAAGCGCCACTGAGCTGCGTTGCAGAGAGGTGGTCCAGGCCGTGCCACTTTTTACACCTCTCTGCAACGCAGCTCTGTGACGCTTACTGGAGGTACCTAGTGGGCTAGTTGGACCCTAGGGACCCTCAGGATTCAAATGAACTTAATTTCCCAACTAAAAACAGCCACAGGGCGTGTTTACACAGTGGTGAAGAGAGGGGACGGGGCCTGAGGTGACGTGTGCAAACACGCCCTGTGGCGCATTTTAAGTTGGGGAAATAATTCCCTTTCAATCCTGAGGGACCCTGGGGGCCAACTAGCCCACCAGGTGCTTCCAGTAAGCGCCACTGCTCTGCGTTGCAGAGAGGTGGTGCAGGCCGTGCCCCTTTTTACACCTCTCTGGAATGGCGCTTACTGGACGTACCTAGTGGGCTATTTTGCCCCTAGGGACCCTCAGGATTCAAGGAGACTTAATCTCCCAACTTAAAAAACGGCCAAAGGGCATGTTTACACAGTGGGGAAGGGAGGGGACGGGGCCTGAGGTGACGTGTGCAAACACGCCCTATGGCGCGTTTTAAGTTGGGGAAATAATTCCCTTGCCATCCTGAGGGCCCCTGGGGGCCAACTAGCCCACCAGGTGCTTCCAGTAAGTGCCACTGCTCTGCGTTGCAGAGAGGTGGTGCAGGCCGTGCCCCTTTTTACACCTCTCTGCAATGGCGCTTACTGGACGTACCTAGTGGGCTATTTTGCCCCTAGGGACCCTCAGGATTCAAGGGGACTTAATCTCCCAACTTAAAAAACGGCCACAGGGCGTGTTTACACAGTGGGGAAGGGAGGGGACGGGGCCTGAGGTGACGTGTGCAAACACGCCCTATGGCGCGTTTTAAGTTGGGGAAATAATTCCCTTTCCATCCTGAGGGCCCCTGGGGGCCAACTAGCCCACCAGGTGCTTCCAGTAAGCGCCACTGTGCTGCGTTGCAGAGGTGGTCTAGGCCGTGCCCATTTTTACATCTCTCTGCAACGCAGCTCTGTGGCGCTTACTGGAGGTACCTAGTGGTGTAGTTGGGCCCTAGGGACCCTCAGGATTCAAGGGGGCTTAATCTCCCAACTTAAAACGGCCACAGGGCGTGTTTACACAGTGGGGAAAGGAGGGGACGGGGCCTGAGGTGTCGTGTGCAAACATGCCCTGTGGCACGTTTTAAGAGGTAGTTTTAATCCCCTGCCCTATTATATACTAGGGGCTTACAGAGGAGGTCATGCTAATCACAGGGGGACCCCAACGCATAGTGTTCCCTAGTGTATGTAGGTGTTTTCACTGTATTCTGAGTGTCTTTTAACATAGCACTGGCTCTAGGACTGGTTAGTCAGACTCAGTTACCACCAGTATCTGTCTGAAAAAGTTGAGGGTACAGGATGATTTTGCAACAAGGCTTCTTTCTGCTCTTCTGTTTGTTCTTTCTGCACGTTATCCTTCTTCCTGCACTTTTCTTCGTCTTTGAGGGCTTCTGTTGCTTTTTTCTGCATTTCTTTTTTTTCTTTCTGTGCGTTTATTTTTCTTTCTTCACATGTCCTATTTCTGTAGGCATAGTTAGAAATTAGCATTTAAAAAACCATTGAAATTCACTGAAAAAACCATAGGTTTCAGGCACGTTATAGTTAGGAATTAGCATTTAATAAACCTTAGAAATTCACTGAAAAAAACAGAGGTTTCAGGGGCGTTATAGTTAGCTGGACTTTTCACTCGTACAAAACCATTGAAATTCCCCCGTTATAGTTAGTTCAGCTAACTATAACTCACGCGCCCGCAATGCACTTCTGATGACGTCACATATTACATCACTCATGACATGGTCAGTGACATCACATATGCCAAATTTGGTGTAATTCTATTCAGCACTTCGGGCTGTAGCTGCATCAACAGGTCCTATGGGAAAATGCATGGGGAAAATGTGTTTTGGGACCCCCCTTTTTTCTCGGCCCCCGCTTGACGAATCACCGTGAAATTTTCAGGATAGGAGCGGACTGGAGCTGGCCAAACGTTTGGAAAATTTCGTGAAGATTCATCAATCTACGCCAACGTTATTCCAAATATAATATTGCGGATTTCCTATGGAAAATAGGTCCTAACTATAACTACCTACTGGCGACTGCCAGTAGGTAATATATATATATATATATCTACAAAGTTCCAGCCCCGCTTTACGTAGTCAAGGGGGATCCTCTGCCACGGACCTTTTAGCAATCTCCTTCAAAGATGAGAATGAAACACTGCAGGATTGCAGTGTGCAGTGCAGATTTTTATTCCAGCAATTAAATCCAGAAATGCTCGGGCTTAGTGCCCGCCACTGCCGCGTTCCGCTCGCCTGCGCGACCTTGATCACATGACGAATGGGAAGCACTAAATACAAAAAAATGCACTAATAGTTGTGGAAAGTGATGACCATGTGGCTAAATATGAAAGACAGACTATGGACATGCATGTTTGGCGATAAACTACCCACAGATCTTCGAAACAAGGAAACATAAGGGCGTTGAAAATTAAACCGAATAGTGAAACAAACATTCAAATTCAATCCTGAATCAGAAACTCGCACATTGCAGAATGTATCATGTAGCATAATTTCAAAATTAGATGCACATTGGTGCACATTAGTTGTGCATTCAAACATTACAGAATTCACATTTATGAAAGTCAGCTGCCTGTGCAAATACTCGCAATTAACAATATCCAAATGACATTTTGGCAAAATATTTTTCAATCTTTTAGAAAAAATAAATATATATATATATATATATATCGCAGCTCCAAGGTGTGCATCAGTTATCCATGCACTCGTGAACGGGTGCTTTAACGCGGGAAATGCGCCCGCTAGTATAAACGCTGCCAACCTCGCACTTTTAAGCACAAAGAATGAAGCACTCATGGGGGTGAGTACAAATTGTTTATTCCCGGACTCTCGCTACAACCAGACACGTTTTGGCAGTCGCCTTCCTTGATGGTAATCAGGCATGCCGGAAACGGCCATTGTTTATATGTCAGTCACTTCCTGTATCCCGATATAATTAACAACAGTAAAGATGGGCAGGGTTTTATGTGAAAAACATATCGCCATTTTGTAACACTTACTTAGGACCTCGTTTCTATTCAAAAAGCGTTTTTTCTCATGCCAATATCTTTGGTGCCATTTGACGAATCTTCACGACATTTGCAGAGTGGTGTAAAAAGGGGGTGTGGCCTTGGACCACCTCTCTGCAATTCAGCTGTGTGGCGCTTACTGGAGGTACTTGGTGGGCTAGTTGGCCCCCAGGGACCCTCAGTATTCAAGGGGACTTAATTCTGCAACTTAGAACGCGCCAGGGGGCTTATTTGCAGAGTGGTGGAGAAAGGGGGCATGGCCAGTGTCCACCTCTCAGCAATCCCACTGTGTGGGGCTTACTGGAGGTAAGAGGTAGGCTAGTTTGCCCCTAAAGGACCACCAGAAGTGAAGGGGACTTCAATCCCCATCCAAGAGCACGCCAGGGAGCACGTTTGCAGAGTAGTGGGGAAGGGGGCGTGGCCTGTTATGAGAACCTAGCAATCCTGCTATGAGGTACTTACTGGAGGTAATAGGAGGGTTAGTTTGCCCCCAAGGATATCCTTGGGGGCCAAGTACCCCTCTTGTTGCCTCCAAAAAGTCCCACACAGTAGGATTGCTAAGATGTCTTCGAAGGCTATGCCCCCTTTCTTCACCACTCCGCAAACGTACATCCTTGCAGACTGCGAGATGGGGATGAAGTCCACTTTACTCCTGAGGGACTTTGGGGGACAAGAAGCCCTTCAGGTACCTCCTGTAAATCCTACACAGCAGAAATCATGAGCGCTGGTCGGAGGCCCAGCACCCTTTCTACACCACTCTGCAAACATGACTAAATGTAAACGTTTTTTACTAATGTTTTTTTGAGTGGAGTGGATGTACATTGTGTGTAGTCGAATTATGTGGTATGTTGTGCAGTGAAATTATGTGGATAGAAAGTATGTGGTATTAAGTGTATAGGAATTATATAGAGTGGGATTATGTGTTATGGAGAGTAATTATGTGGTATGGTAGTCTGTGTTGTGGATTGGTAACCTCAGGTTTAGTCTTCCTCGTTTCCATAGAAGCTCAACTATGAACTCAGTCAGACAAAAAAAGAAGGAATCACTGAGGAGCACTTGTGGACCTAGTCAGAGGTATGAGCAGGGCCACTGGAATTATGCAACTGCTTGGCTGCACCGACTTTCGCACAATTATACATATCTGCATTAGCCATATAATTTATCATCTGCTTCCTAATCTGCAGATCTGAGCAAAAAAAGCCTTGCTTCTATCTGAAACGGCTCAAACGTTACCAACAATGCAGTGACAAGTGTTACAGCGTGGTGGAAGGCCCTTTGCAACCCAAGAATGGTCACCTGTTACTTATTGCTAAATGTGGGTGTTAAATTGGTACTAATGGTGTGCAAGCCACTCTTGCTTCCTTCTGCGCCTCTCTTGCCTCTTTCTGAATTTCTGTTGATTCTTTCTGCACATTTCTTTCTTTTTCTGCACTTCTCTTGCCTCTTTCTGTAAATCTCTTCTACTTTATTTACCACTCTTGCCTCTTTCTGCACCCTTCTACCCTCTTTCTGTACCTCTCTTGCCTTTTTCTATATCCCTCTTGCATCTTTATGCACCCCTCTTGCCTCTTTCTGCACCTCTTTCACTTCTTTCTGCAGTTCTCTTCCTTCTTTCTACACCTCTCTTGCTTCTGTCTACACCTCACTTGCCTCTTTCAGCACCTCTGTTGCTTTTTTCTGCAGATCTGTTGCATCTTTCTACACCTTACTTACCTCTTTCAACACCTCTGTTGATTCTTTCTGCACTGCTCTTGCTTCTTTCTGTACCTCACTTGCTTCTTTCTGCACTTCTATTGCTTATTTTTACACCTCTGTTGCTTCTTTCAGCAATTCTATTGCCTCTTTCTGCACTTTTCTTCTTTCTTTTTGCACCCCAACTGCCTCTTTCGGTATCTCTCTTCCTTCTTTGTGTACTTCTCTTACCTCTTTCTGCACCCCTCTTGCCTTTTTTTGCACCTCTGTTGGTTCTTTCTGCACTTCTCTTGCTTCTTTCTGAACCTCTCTTGCTTCTTTCTGCACATCTCTTGCCTCTTTCTGCACTTTTCTTGCTTCTTTCTAAAACTCTGTTGTTTATTTCAGCAATTCTCATCTCTCTTTCTGCACTTCTCTTTCTTCTTTCTGCACCTCTCTTGCTTCTTTCTGTACCTCACTTGCCTCTTTCAGCACCTCTGTTGCTTTTTTCTGCAGATCTCTTGCCTCTTTCTGCTCCTCGCTTTCCTCTTTCAGCACCCCTGTTGGTTCTTTCTGCACTACTCTTGCTTCTTTCTGCACCTCAATTGCCTCTTTCAGCAATTCTATTGCTTCTTTCTGTACTTTTCTTCCTTCTTTCTGTGCCCCTCCTGCCACTTTCTGTACCTGTCTTGCCTCGTTGTGCACCCCTCCTACCTTTTTCTGCACCCTTGCCTCTTTTTTACCTCTGTTGGTTCTTTCTGCACTCCTTTTGCTTCTTTCTGCACCTCACTTGCCTCTTTCTGCACCTTTCTTGCTTCTTTCTACACTTCTGTTGCTTTTATCAGCAATTCTCTTGTCTCTTTCTGCACCTATCTTCCTTCTTTTTGCACCCCTCCTGCCTCTTTCTGTATATCTTACTTCTTTGTGCACTTCTCTTACCTCTTTCTGCACCCCTCTTGCCTCTTTTTGCACCTCTGTTGGTTCTTTCTGCACTTCTCTTGCTTCTTTCTGTACCTCACTTGCCTCTTTTTGCACTTCTCTTGCTTCTTTCTAAACCTCTGTTGTTTCTTTCAGCAATTTTCATCCCTCTTTCTGCACTTCTCTTCCTTCTTTCTGTACCTCACTAGCCTTTTTCAGCACCTCTGTTGCTTTTTTCTACAGATCTCTTGCCTCTTCCTGCACCTCACTTGCCTCTTTCAGCACCCCTGTTGGTTCTTTCTGCACTGCTCTTGCTTCTTTCTGCACCTCACTTGTCTCTTTCTGCACTTCTCTTGCTTCTTTCTATACCTCTATCGCTTCTTTCAGCAATTCTCTTGCCTCTTTCTGCACATTTCTTCCTTCTTTCTGCACCTCTCCTGCCTCTTTCTGTACCTCTCTTGCCTCTTTGTGCACCCCTCCTGCCTTTATCTACACTCCTCTTGCCTCTTTTTGCACATCTGTTGGTTTTTTCTGCACTGCTCTTACTTCTTTATGTACCTCACTTGCATTTTCTGCACTTCTCTTGCTCCTTTCTACACTTTTGTTGCTTCTTTCACAATTCTCTTGCCTCTTTCTGTACTTCTCTTCCGTCTTTTTGCACCCCTCTTGCCTCTTTCTGTACCTCTCTTGCTTCTTCGTGCATCTCTCCTACCTCTTTCTGCACCCCACTTACCTCTTTTTTTACTTCTGTTGGTTCTTTCTGTACTGTTCTTGCTTCTTTCTGTACCTCACTTGCATCTTTCTGCACCTCACTTGCTTTTTTCTGCACTTCTCTTGCTTCTTTCTAAACCTCTGTTGCTTCTTTCAGCAATTCTCTTGCCTCTTTCTGCACTTTTCTTGCTTGTTTCTGCACCTCTCTTGCATTTTTATGCACCTCTGTTGCTTCTTTTGCAATTCTCTTGCATCTTGATGCACTTCTCTTCCTTTTTGCACACCTTTTGCCTCTTTCTTCACCTCTCTTGCCTCCTTGTGCACCTCTCCTACCTCTTTCTGTACCCCACTTGCCTCTTTTTTTACCTCTGTTGGTTCTTCCTGCACTGTTCTTGCTTCTTTCTGCACCTCACTTGCCTCTTTCTGCACTTCTCTTGCTTCCTTCTAAACCTATGTTGCTTCTTTCAGCAATTCTCTTGCCTCTTTCTGCACTTTTCTTGCTTGTTTCTGCACCTCTCTTGCATTTTTATGCACCTCTGCTGCCTCTTTCTGCACTTCACTTGCTTCTTTCCGCACCTCTCTTGCCTCGTTCGACACCTGTTAATTCTTTCTGCACCCCTCCTGCATCTTTCTGCACCTCTCTTCCCTATTTGTGCAACTCTCTTGCCTCTTTTCACACCTCTCTTCCCTCTTTCTGTACCACTCTTGCCTCTTTCTGTCCCTCTGTTACTTCTTTCTGCACTTCTTTTGCCTCTTTCTGCACCCTTCGTGCCTCTTTCAGCACCTCTGTTGCTTCTTTCTGCACTTCTCAACCTTTTTCTGCACCCCTCGTGACTCTTTCAGCACCTCTGTTGCTTCATTCTGCACCTCTGTTGGTTCTTTCTGCACTGCTCTTGCTTCATTCTGTACCTCACTTGCCTCTTTCTGCACTTCTCTTGCCTCTTTCTACACCTCTGTTGCTTCTTTCAGAAATTCTCTTGCCTCTTTCTGTACTTCTCTTCCTTCTTTTTCTACCCCTCCTGCCTCTTTCTGTACCTCTCTTACCTCTTTGTGTACCTCTCCTACCTATTTCTGCACCCCTCTTGCCTCTTGTTGCACCTCTGTTGGTTCTTTCTGCACTGCTCTTGCTTATTTCTGTACCTCACTTGCCTCTTTCTGCACTTCTCTTGCTTCTTTCTAAACCTCTGTTATTTCCTTCAGCAATTCTCTTGCCTCTTTCTGTACTTTTCTTGCTTGTTTCTGCACCTCTCCCTCTTTCTGCAGCACTTGTGCCTCCTTATGCACCTCTGTTGCTTCTTTCAGCGCTTCTCTTGGTTCTTTCTGCAGTGCTGTTGCCTCTTTCTGCACCCCTCATGCTTCCTTTTGCACCTCGGTTGCTTCTTTCTGCTCTTACCTCTTTCTGCATCCCTCTTGCCTCTTCGAGCACCTCTTTTGCTTCTTTCTGCACTTCTCTCTCTTTCTGCACTCCTATTGCCTCTTTCTGTACCTCTCTTGCTTCTTTCTGCACCTCACTTGCCTCTTTCAGCACCTCTGTTGCTTTTTTCTGTAGATCTCTAGCCTCTTTCTGCACCTCACTTGCATCTTTCAGCACCTCTGTTGCTTTTTTCTGCAGATCTCTTACCCTTTTTGAACCCCTCTTTTCTCTTTCTGCACCTCTCTTGCCTCTTTCTGCAACTCTGTTCCCTGTTTCTGCAGCTTTGCTGCCTGTTTCTGCATCTCACTTGCCTCTTTCAGTACCTCTGTTGCTTTTTTAAGCAGATCTTTTGCCTCTTTCTGCACCTCACTTGCGTCTTTCAGCACCTCTCTTGTTTTTTTCTGCAGATCTCTTACCTTTTTGCACCCCTCTTTTCTCTTTCTGCACTTCTCTTGCCTCTCTCTGCAACTCTGTTCCCTGTTTCTGCAGCTTTGCTGCCTGTTTCTGCATCTCACTTGCCTCTTTCAGTACCTCTCTTGCTTTTTTAAGCAGATCTCTTGCCACTTTCTGTACCTCTCTTGCCTCTTTCTGAACCCCTGTTCCCTGTTTCTTCACCACTCTTGCTTCTTTCTGTACCTCACTTGCCTCTTTCAGCACCTCTCTTGCTTTTGTCTACAGATCTCTTGCCTCTTTCTTCACCTCACTTGCCTCTTTCAGCACCCCTGTTGGTTCTTTCTGCACTGCTCTTGCTTCTTTCTGCACCTCACTTGCCTCTTTCTGCACTTCTCTTGCTTTTTTCTACACCTCTATCGCTTCTTTCAGCAATTCTCTTGACTCTTTCTGCACTTTTCTTCCTTCTTTCAGCACCCCTCCTGCCTCTTTCTGTCCCTCTCTTGCCTTTTTGTGCACCCCGCCTGCCTTTTTCTGCACTCCTCTATCTTCCTTTTGCACCTCTGTTGTTTTTTTCTGCACTGCTCTTGCTTCTTTATGCACCTCATTTGCCTCTTTCTGCCATTCTCTTGCTCCTTTCTACACTTCTGTTGCTTCTCTCACAATTCTCTTTCCTGTTTCTGTACTTCTCTTCCCTTTTTTGCACCCCTCTTGCTTCTTGCTGTACCTCTCTTGCTTCTTTGTGCACCTCTCCTACCTCTTTCTGCACCCTACTTGTCTCTTTGTTTACCTCTGTTGGTTCTTTCTGTACTGTTCTTGCTTCTTTCTGCACCTCACTTGCCTCTTTCTGCACTTCTCTTGCTTTTTTCTACACCTCTATCGCTTCTTTCAGCAATTCTCTTGACTCTTTCTGCACTTTTCTTCCTTCTTTCTGCACCCCTCCTGCCTCTTTCGGTCCCTCTCTTGCCTTTTTGTACAGCCCTCATGCCTTTTTCTGTACTCCACTATCTTCCTTTTGCACCATTGTTGGTTCTTTCTGCACTGCTCTTGCTTCTTTATGCACCTCACTTGCCTCCTTCTGCACTTCTCTTGCTCCTTTCTACACTTCTGTTGCTTCTTTCACAATTCTCTTGCCTCTTTCTGCACTTCTCTTCTGTCTTTTTGCACCCCTCTTGCCTCTTTCTGTACCTCTCTTGCTTCTTTGTGCACCTCTCCTACCTCTTTCTGCACCCCACTTACCTCTTATTTTACCTCTGTTGGTTCTTTCTGTACTGTTCTTGCTTCTTTCTGCACCTCACTTGCCTCTTTCTGCACTTCTCTTGTTTCTTTCTAAACCTCTGTTGCTTCTTTAGGCAATTCTCTTGCCTCTTTCTGCACTTTTCTTGCTTGTTTCTGGTCCTCTCTTGCATTTTTCTGCACCTCTGTTGCCTCGTTCGACACCTCTGTTAAATCTTTCTGCACCCCTCCTGCCTATTTCTGCATCTCTCTTCGCAATTTGAGCAACTCTCTTGCCTCTTTTCACACCTCTCTTCCCTCTTTCTCTACCACTCTTGCCTCTTTCTGTCCCTCTGTTGCTTCTTTATGCACTTCTTTTGCCTCTTTCTGCACCCCTCTTGCCTCCTTTTGTACCTCTATTGCTTCTGTCTACACCTCTTTGTCTTCTTTCTGCAACCCTTGTGCCACCTTTTGCACCTCTGTTGCTTATTTCTGCTCTTACCTCTTTCTGCATCCCTCTTGTCTCTTTGAGCACCTCTTTTGCTCCTTTCTGCACTTCTCTCTCTTTCTGCACTCCTATTGCCTCTTTCTGCACCTCTCTTGCTTCTTTCTGAAGCTCACTTGCCTCTTTCAGCACCTCTGTTGCTTTTTTCGGTAGATCTCTTACCCTTTTTGCACCCTTCTTTTCTCTTTCTGCACCTCTCTTGCCTCTTCCTGCAACTCTGCTCCCTGTTTCTGCAGCTTTGCTGCCTGTTTCTGCATCTCACTTGCCTCTTTCAGTACCTCTGTTGCTTTTTTAAGTAGATCTTTTGCCTCTTTCTGCACCTCAATTGCGTCTTTCAGCACCTCTCTTGCTTTTTTCTGCAGATCTCTTACCCATTTTGCACCCCTCTTTTCTCTTTCTGCACCTCTCTTGCCTCTTTCTGCAACTCTGTTCCCTGTTTCTGCAGCGTTGCTGCCTGTTTCTGCATCTCACTTGCCTCTTTCAGTACCTCTCTTGCTTTTTGAAGCAGATCTCTTGCCTCTTTCTGCACCTCACTTGCCTCTTTAAGCACCTCTGTTGTTTTTCTGCAGATCTCTTTCCTCTTTCTGCACCCCTCTTTTCTCTTTCTGTACCTCTCTTGACTCTTTCTGAACCCCTGTTCCCTGTTCCCGCACCTCTCTTGCTTCTTTCTGTACCCCACTTGCCTCTTTCAGCACCTCTCATGCTTTTTTCTTCAGATCTCTTGCCTCTTTCTTCACCTCATTTGCCTATTTCTGCACCCCTGTTGGTTCTTTCTGCACTGCTCTTGCTTCTTTCTGCACCTCACTTGTCTCTTTCTGCACTTCTCTTGCTTCTTTTTATACCTATATCGCTTCTTTCAGCAAATCTCTTGCCTCTTTCTGCTCTTTTCTTCCTTCTTTCAGCACCCCTCCTGCCTCTTTCTGTGCCTCTCTTGCCTTTTTGTGCACCCCGCCTGCCTTTTTCTGCACTCCGCCTGCATTTTTCTGCACTCCTCTTGCCTCTTTTTGCACATCTGTTGGTTTTTTCTGCACTGCTCTTACTTCTTTATGTACCTCACTTGCTCTTTCTGCACTTCTCTTGCTCCTTTCTACACTTCTGTTGCTTCTTTCACAATTCTCTTGCCTCTTTCCGCAATTCTCTTCTGTCTTTTTGCACCCCTCTTGCATCTTTCTGTACCTCTCTTGCTTCTTTGTGCACCTCTCCTTCCTCTTTCTGCACACCACTTACCTCTTTTTTACCTCTGTTGGTTCTTTCTGTACTGTTCTTGCTTCTTTCTGTACCTCAATTGCACTTTTCTGCACCTCACTTGCTTTTCTCTGCACTTCTCTTGCTTCTTTCTAAACCTCTGTTGCTTCTTTCAGCAATTCTCTTGCCTCTTTCTGCACTTTTCTTGCTTGTTTCTGCACCACTCTTGCATTTTTCTGCCCCTCTGTTGCTTCTTTTGCAATTCTCTTGCATCTTGATGCACTTCTCTTCCTTCTTTTTGCACCCCTTTTGCCTCTTTCTTGACCTTTCTTGCCTCCTTGTGCACCTCTCCTACCTCTTTCTGCACCCCACTTGCCTCTTTTTTTATCTCTGTTGGTTCTTCCTGCACTGTTCTTACTTCTTTCTGCACCTCACTTGCCTCTTTCTGCACTTCTCTTGCTTCCTTCTAAACCTCTGTTGCTTCTTTCAGCAATTCTCTTGCCTCTTTCGGCCCTTTTCTTGCTTGTTTCTGTACCTCTCTTGCATTTTTATGCACCTCTATTGCCTCTTTCTGCACTTCACTTGCTTCTTTCCGCACCTCTCCTGCCTCGTTCGGCACCTGTTAGTTCTTTCTGCACCCCTCCGGCATCTTTCTGACCCTCTCTTCCCTATTTGTACAACTCTCTTGCCTCTTTTCACACCTCTCTTCCCTCTTTCTGTACCACTCTTGCCTCTTTCTGTCCCTCTGTTACTTCTTTCTGCACTTCTTTTGCCTCTTTCTGCACCCTTCGTGCCTCTTTCAGCACCTCTGTTGCTTCTTTCTGTACTTCTCTACCTTTTTCTGCACCCCTCGTGACTCTTTCAGCACCTCTGTTGCTTCATTCTGCACCTCTGTTGGTTCTTTCTGCACTGCTCTTGCTTCATTCTGTACCTCACTTGCCTCTTTCTGCACTTCTCTTGCTTCTTTCTGCACCTCTGTTGCTTCTTTCAGAAATTCTCTTGCCTCTTTCTGTACTTCTCTTCCTTCTTTTTCTACCCCTCCTGCCTCTTTCTGTACCTCTCTTACCTCTTTGTGTACCTCTCCTACCTCTTTCTGCACCCCTCTTGCCTCTTGTTGCATCTCTGTTGGTTCTTTCTGCACTGCTCTTGCTTCTTTCTGTACCTCACTTGCCTCTTTCTGCACTTCTCTTGCTCCTTTCTACACTTCTGTTGCTTCTTTCACAATTCTCTTGCCTCTTTCTGCACTTCTCTTCCGTCTTTTTGCACCCCTCTTGCCTCTTTCTGTACCTCTCTTGCTTCTTTGTGCACCTCTCCTACCTCTTTCTGCACCCCACTTGCCTCTTTTTTTACCTCTGTTGGTTCTTCCTGCACTGTTCTTGCTTCTTTCTACACCTCACTTGCCTCTTTCTGCACTTCTCTTGCTTCCTTCTAATCCTCTGTTGCTTCTTTCAGCAATATTCTTGCCTCTTTCGGCACTTTTCTTGCTTGTTTCTGCACCTCTCTTGCATTTTCTGCACCTCTGTTTCTTCTTTTGCAATTCTCTTGCATCTTGATGCGCTTCTCTTCCTTCTTTTTGCACCCCTTTTGCCTCTTTCTTGACCTCTCTTGCCTCTTTGTGCACCTCTCCTACCTCTTTCTGCACCCCACTTGCCTCTTTTTTTTACCTCTGTTGGTTCTTCCTGCACTGTTCTTGCTTCTTTCTGCACCTCACTTGCCTCTTTCTGCACTTCTCTTGCTTCCTTCTAAACCTCTGTTGCTTCTTTCAGCAATTCTCTTGCCTCTTTCGGTACTTTTCTTGCTTGTTTCTGCACCTCTCTTGCATTTTTATGCACCTCTGTTGCCTCTTTCTGCACTTCACTCGCTTCTTTCCGCACCTCTCCTGCCTCGTTCGGTACCTGTTAATTCTTTCTGCACCCCTCCTGCATCTTTCTGCACCTCTCTTCCCTATTTGTACAACTCTCTTGCCTCTTTTCACACCTCTCTTCCCTCTTTCTGTACCACTCTTGCCTCTTTCTGTCCCTCTGTTACTTCTTTCTGCACTTCTTTTGCCTCTTTCTGCACCCTTCGTGCTTCTTTCAGCACCTCTGTTGCTTCTTTCTGCACTTCTCTACCTTTTTCTGCACCCCTCGTGACTCTTTCAGCACCTCTGTTGCTTCATTCTGCACCTCTGTTGGTACTTTCAGCACTGCTCTTGCTTCATTCTGTACCTCACTTGCCTCTTTCTGCACTTCTCTTGCTTCTTTCTACACCTCTTTTGCTTCTTTCAGAAATTCTCATGCCTCTTTCTGTACTTCTCTTCCTTCTTTTTCTACCCCTCCTGCCTCTTTCTGTACCTCTCTTATCTCTTTGTGTACCTCTCCTACCTCTATCTGCACCCCTCTTGCCTCTTGTTGCACCTCTGTTGGTTCTTTCTGCACTGCTCTTGCTTCTTTCTGTACTTCACTTGCCTCTTTCTGCACTTCTCTTGCTTCGTTCTATACCTCTTTTATTTCCTTCAGCAATTCTCTTGCCTCTTTCTGTACTTTTCTTGCTTGTTTCTGCACCTCGCCCTCTTTCTGCAGCACTTGTGCCTCCTTATGCACCTCTTTTGCTTCTTTCTGCACTTCCCTCTCTTTCTGCACCCTCTTGCCTCTTTCTGCACCTCTGTTGCTTCTCCCTGCACCTCAATTGCCTCTTTCAGCACCTCTGTTGCCTTTTTCTGCAGATCTCTTGCCTCTTTCTGCACCCCTCTTTTCTATTTCTGTACCTCTCTTGCATTTTTCTGCACCCCTGTTCCCTGTTTCTGCACCTCTCTTGCTTCTTTCTGTACCTCACTTGCCTCTTTCAGCACCTCTGTTGCTTTCTTCTGCAGATCTCTTGCCACTTTCTTCACCTCACTTGCCTCTTTAACCCCTTGAATGCCCATGACGAGCTGGACTCGTCATGGCACACAGTTTTCATGTGCCCATGACGAGTCCAGCTCGTCATGAGGCATTCCCTGGGAAATCCCTCTGGTGCGGGCACCAGAGGGATGCCCTTGAATTCAAAATTGCCTCGGGAGCTGGGGAAGAGCTCCCCTGCTTTCCATGTAATGACGATCGGCGCGCACGTCGCGCCGACGTCATTACACTGAAACAGAAACTGAAATGAGCCAAGAGGCTGATTTCGGATTCACTTTCTACGTGCTCAGGGGACTATCTCAGCCCCCTGAGCACGTAGAAAGACGGGAGAGGAATCGTTGGAAAGGGGAGAATCTCCCCTTTCCAATGGTACCCCTCCTTGGAGGGTGATCCCCAAGCAGGGATCCACCCACTAGACACCAGGGAGTGGGGAGCAGCCCCTTGGTGACTTTGGCACCATTGAGTATTTTTGCCCCCCCTGGGGGTCAGATTGGGTCAGTAGTCCCTAATCTGCCCCCCTGGGGGGCAAAAAGCCCACTAGACACCAGGGAATAAAAAAAATAGGGGTGGGGGCTGCCCAAAACGGGCAAGCCCATGCCCCCACCCCACCCCCCAATTATTACAGTCTTTCTGCCCCCCCTGGGGGGCAGATGGGGCATTGGACCCTAATCTGCCCCTTTGGGGGGGCAGAAAGCCCACTAAAGACCAGGGATTTGTTTTTAGTTTTTTTTTGTGTGGGGGTTGCCCGAAATGGGCACACCAATGCTCCCACCCACCCACCACCATTACAGCTTTTCTGCCCCCCCCAGGGGCCGATGGGGCATTGGCCCCCAATCTGCCCCCCCGGGGGGGCAGAAAGCCCACTAGACACCAGGAAATTATAAAAAATAGGGGTGGGGGTTGCCCAAAATGGGCAGGCCCGTGCCCCCACCCCACCCCCCAATTATTACAGTCTTTCTGCTCTCCCCGGGGGGCAGATGGAGCATTGGCCCCTAATCTGCCCCTTCGGTGGGGCAGAAAGCCCACTAAACACCAGGGATTTGTTTTTAGTTTTGTTATAGGGTTGGGGCTGCCCGAAACTGGCACGCCAATGCCCCCACTCACCTGCCATCATTACAGCCCTTCTACCCCCCCTGGGGGGCAGATGGGGCATTGGCCCCTAATCTGCCCCTTCGGGGGGCGGAAAGCCCACTAGAAACCAGGGATTGTTTTAGAAAGTAAAAATAAGGGTGGGGGCTGCCCAAAACAGGCATGCCCATGCCCCCAACCCCCGCCATCATTATTCTTTCTGCCCTCTCTGGGGGGCAGATGGGGCATTGGCCCCTAATCTGCCCCTGTGGGGGGGCAGAAAGCACACTAAATACCAGGGCCAGGGATTTGTTTTAAAAAGGTTTTTTTTAGGGTGGAGGCTGCCCGAAACGGGCACGCCAATGCTCCCACCCCCCACCAGTACAGCATTTCTGCCCCCCCTGGGGGGCAGATGGGGCAGTAGCCCCCAATCTGCCCCCCCCCAGAGGGGCAGAAAGCCCACTATCCTCCAGGGATTTTTTTTGCACAATTGTTTTTAGGGTGTGGGCTGCCCGAAACGGACACACCAATGCCCCCACCATCCCCCCAACAAAAATGACAGTCTTTCTGCCCCCCAGGAGGCAGATGGGAGCTTTAGCCCCCAATCTGGCCCCCCCCGAGGGGCGCAGAAAGCCCACTGGAAACCATGGATTTTTTTGTTTTATTAGTGTAGGGGTAGGGGCTCCCCAAAATGGGAATGACAATACCCCCACCCCACCCCCAGAGAAATTCCAGTCTTTCTGCCCCCCTGGGAGGGCAGATGGTGGCAGTGGCCCCTGATCTGCTCCCTGGGGGGGCAGAAAGCCCACTAGGCAACAGCGAGTACGCAGGCTTTTTTTATGCGTGGGGATGGGGGCTGCCCAAAATGGTCATACCAATGCCCCCATCCCCACAAAAAATAGCCACAGTCTTTCTGCCCCTTTAGGGGCATATCGGGATGAAACCCCCTTTCCCAATTCCCCCCCAGGGCGGCAGAAAGCCCACTGGGCTCCGACTTTTTTTTAGCAATGTGCATACCTGTGGATTTTGGGCCCTAGCGCAGTTGGCACGTAGGAAAACCTAGCAAACTTGTACATTTTTGAAAACTAGACACCGAGGGGAATCCAGGATGGGGTGACTTGACTGGCTCTCACCAGGTTCTGTTACCCAGAATCCATTGTAAACCTAAAAATTTGTCCAAAATAACACATTTTCCTCACATTTCTGTGGTGGAAAGTTCTGGAATCTGCGTGGGTCCACAAAATTCCAACCACCCTGCGTTCCCCAAAGTCTTCTGAGAAATATGGTACCTCACTTGTGTGGGTAAGCCTAGTGCCCGCTTCGGGCAAGGGCCCAAAACCTATTGAGGAGACATCAAAATTACCTATCACAAAACAACCTGGTTTTGCAAAGGGGGTCCCATGAGTTTTTGGCCCCGGGCTTGGCGGCCATCTAGGGAAACCTACCAGACCCACACATTTCTGAAAACTAGACACCCGGGGGATTCCAGGGAGGTATGGCTTGCGTGGATCCCCCAAAGTTTCCTTATCCAGAATGCCCTGCAAACCTCAAATTTAGCTGAAAAAATCACCTTTTTCACACATTTTTGTGTGGGAAAGTTGTGGCATCAATGGGCTGACACAAATTTCCTACCACCCAGCGTTGCCCCGGGTCTCCAGATAAAAATGGTGCCTCACTTGTGTGGGAGGCCCAAGTACCCACGACAGGCAAGGGCCCACAACGTAGTGAGGCGACATGAAAATTACCTATCTCAAAACGACCTGGTTTTGCAAGGGGGGGTCACTTGGGTTTTTGGCCCGGTGCTCGGCGGCCACCTATGGAAGCCTACCAAACCCACACATTTCTGAAAACTAGACACCCGGGGAATTCCAGGGAGGTATGGCTTGCGTGGATCCCCCAATGTTTCCTTACCCAGAATGCCCTGCAAACCTCAAATTTAGCTGAAAAAATCACCTTTTTCACACATTTTTGTGTGGGAAAGTTGTGGCATCACCGGGCTGACACAAATTTCCTACCACCCAGCGTTCCCCTGGGTCTCCCGATAAAAACTGTGCCTCACTTGGACTTTGCCAAAAAAGGGTCATTTTTCACTGCGAAATTGAGGTGTGTCCACGATGCGTTTTGCGCCATTTCCTGTCGCGGGCACTAGGCCGACCCACACCAGTGAGGTACCATTTTTCTTTGAAGACTTTGGGGAACACGGGTGGGTGAAAATTTGTGGATCCACGCAGATTCCAGAACTTTCCACAAGAGAAATGTGGGGAAAATGTGTTTTTTGGCAATTTTTTAGATTTGCAAGGGATTCTGGGTAACAGAACCTGGTGGGAGGCAGTCAAATCACCCCATCCTGGATTCCCCTGGGTGTCTAGTTTTAAAAAATGTATAGGTTTGCTAGGTTTCCCTAGGTGCCGGCAGAGCTATGGTTCAAAAACTACAGCTAGGCACTTTGCCAAAAAAGGGTCATTTTTCACAGCGAAATTGAGGTGTGTCCACGTTGCATTTTGCGCCGTTTCCTGTCACGGGCACTAGGCCGACCCACACAAGTGAGGTACTATTTTTCTCGGAAGACTTTGGGGAATGCGGGGTGGGTGAAAATTTGTGGATCCATGCAGATTACAGAACTTTCCATGAGAGAAATGTGGGAAAAATGAGTTTTTTTGGGCAATTTTTTAGGTTTGCAAGGGATTCTGGGTAACATAACCGGGTGGGAGGCAGTCAAGTCACCCCATCCTGGATTCCCCTCGGTGTCTAGTGTTCAAAAATGTATAGGTTTGCTAGGTTTCCCTAGGTGCCAGCAGAGCTAGGGTTAAAAACTACAGCTAGGCACTTGCTAAAAAAGGGTAATTTTGCATTGGGTTTTGAGCCATTTCCTGTCGTGGGCACTATTCCTACTCATACAAGTGAGGTACCATTTTTATCGGGAGACTTAGGGTAATTCAGTTTTGTAAAGGAACTGTTATTACCTATTGACTTTCGATGCATTTCTGCCTTACAAATGAAAGACATTGTGTAAAAAAGAAGTCATTCTAAAAAATGACTGATAATTCTCATGCTAGTATGAGTATTCCCAATTTCGGAAATGTGCAAATATCTACTGTTTCTAAACTCTACATTTTGTTCCCATTTCAGAAATACATAGGTGTCTTTCATACCGATTTTTCCATGTACACATTTTTACAGAATAATTACTATATACCCGGTACATAATAAAAAACCATTGCAAGTTGCTGCTCAGTTTTTGGCTCTGGGTTCGTCGGGTTCTTGGTGAACCTACAAGTCCTATATATCTCCACAACCAGTATTGTCCAGCGGATGTAACGGTATATTGCTTTCAAAGAGCTGTCATAATTAGAAGAAGTTACAGGTGAAAATGTTGACACAAAAGGCTTTTTTTTCAATAAATGTTCAATTTATCCTATATTTAACTGTTAGTTTCTATAAAGAAACCTTGATGGATCTACACAAATGACCCCTTGCTGAATTCAGACTTTTTTCTACTTCTCTAAAATGTATAGCTTTCCAGAATCCATTATTGTTTTTGTACCCATTTCTACCATTAACTGGAAGGAGGTCGAAAGCACAAAAAATAGCAAAAATAGGCTATGTCCCAGGAAAATGCCAAAACTGTGTAAAAAATGTTGGGTTTCTGACAAAAGTCTGGTATCCCCAAAAATCTGGCAAAATTGTGATTTCAGCCCCACAACCCCTTT
This sequence comes from Triturus cristatus, assembly GCF_964204655.1. Lineage (NCBI taxonomy): Eukaryota > Metazoa > Chordata > Amphibia > Caudata > Salamandridae > Triturus > Triturus cristatus. The sequence continues at coordinate 946,976,634 of NC_140579.1, forward strand.
TTTTATAACATTTGCAGGGAAAAACCCAGATGCTTTCATTTGCAGCCCGTTTTTCCCATTTTTCCCCAAAAAAACAAAATTTTGCTGTATTTTGGCTCATTTCTGTGACCCCTCCTGGGGAATCCACAAACCCTGAGTACCTTTAGAATCCCCATGATGTTGGAAGAAAAGGACGCAAATTTGGCGTCGATACCTTATGTGGTCAAAAAGTTACAGGGGCCTCAGCATGCACTACCCCAAATAGACAAAAAAGGGCGTGGCACAGGAGGGGGAAAAGGCCAGGCAGCGAAGGGGTTAAGCACCCCTGTTGGTTCTTTCTGCACTGCTCTTGCTTCTTTCTGCACCTCACTTGCCTTTTTGTGCACCCCTCCTGCCTTTTTCTGCACTCCTGTATCTTCCTTTTGCACCTCTGTTGGTTCTTTCTGCACTGCTCTTGCTTCTTTATGCACCTCACTTGCCTCTTTCTGTACTTCTCTTGCTCCTTTCTACACTTCTGTTGCTTCTTTCACAATTCTCTTGCCTCGTTCTGCACTTCTCTTCCCTCTTCCTGCACCCCACTTGCCTCTTTATTTACCTCTGTTGGTTCCTTCTGTACTGTCCTTGCTTCTTTCTGTACCTCACTTGCCTCTTTCTGCACTTCTCTTGCTTCTTTCTAAACCTCTGTTGCTTCTTTCATCAATTCTCTTGCCACTTTCTGCACATTTCTTGCTTGTTTCTGCACCTCTCTTGCATCTTTCTGCACCTCTCTTGCCTCTTTCTGCACTTCACTCGCTTCTTTCCTCACCTCCCTTGCCTCTGTCGGCACCTGTTTTGTTTCATTCTGCACCTCTCCTGCCTCTTTCTGTACCCCTCTACCCTATTTGTGCAACTCTCTTGCCTCTTTCTACACCTCTCCCCCATCTTTCTGCAGCACTCGTGCCTCCATTTGCACCTCTGTTGCTTCTTTCTGCACATCTCTTTCTTCTTTCTGCAACCCTTGTGCCTCCTTTTGCACCCCCGTTGCTGCTTTCTGCTCTTACCGCTTTCTGCATCCCTCTTGCCTCTTCGAGCACCTCTTTTGCTTCTTTCTGCACTTCTCTCTCTTTCTGCACTCCTCTTGCCTCTTTCTGCACTCTGTTGCTTCTTTCTGCACTTCTATTGCCTCTTTCTGTACTTCTCCTGCTTCTTTCTGCACCTCACTTGCCTCTTTCGCACTTCTGTTGCTTTTTTTTCTGCAGATCTCTTGCCTCTTTCTGCACCTCATGTGCGTCTTTCAGCACCTCTGTTGTTTTCTTCTGCAGATCTCTTACCCATTTTTGCACCCCTCTTTTCTCTTTCTGCACCTCTCTTGCCTCTTTCTGCAACTCTGTACCCTGTTTCTGCAGCTTTCCTGCCTTTTCTGCATCTCACTTGCCTCTTTCAGCACCTCTGTTGCTTTTTTATGCAGATCTCTTGCCTCTTTCTGCACCTCGCTTGCCTCTTTCAGGACCTCTGTTGCTTTTTTCTGCAGATCTCTTGCCTCTTTCTGCATCCCTCTTTTCTCTTTCTGCACCTCACTTGCCTCTTTCAGCACCTCTGTTGCTTTTTTCTGAAGATCTCTTACCCCTTTTTGCACCCCTCTTTTCTCTTTCTGCACCTCTCTTGCCTCTTTCTGCAACTCTGTACCCTGTTTCTGCAGCTTTCCTGCCTTTTCTGCATCTCACTTGCCTCTTTCAGCACCTCTGTTGCTTTTTTCTGCAGATCTATTGCCTCTTTCTGCACCTCACTTGCGTCTTTCAGCACCTCTGTTGCTTTTTTCTGAAGATCTCTTACCCCTTTTTGCACCCCTCTTTTCTCTTTCTGCACCTCTCTTGCCTCTTTCTGCAACTCTGTTCCCTGTTTCTGCAGCTTTCCTGCCTGTTTCTGCATCTCACTTGCCTCTTTCAGCACCTCTGTTGCTTTTTTATGCAGATCTCTTGACTCTTTCTGCACCTCACTTGGCTCTTTCAGCACCTTTGTTGCTTTTTTTCTGCAGATCTCTTCCTCTTTCTGCACCCCTCTTTTCTCTTTCTGTACCTCTCTTGCCTCTTTCTGCACCCCTGTTCCCTGTTTAACCCCTTCCCTGCTCATGACGGAACCGTTCCGTCATGAGCCACGGTTGCCGTGTGCTCATGACGGAACGGTTCCGTCATGACAATCCTGTCGGCGGCCGCTCCGCCTGCGCGGCGCTGTTTCCCCGCCTGTGCGGGGCGACAACGCAAATGGGCGGAGTCATGACGGAACCGTTCCGTCATGAGCACAACTCAACTGTGGCTCATGACGGAGCGGCTCCGTCATGAGCACAGGCCCGCCGCGCTGCCCCCCTGCCCCCCCCAGCGCTGCAGCGGAATGTCCGCAGCAGCGAAGGGGTTAAGCACCTTTCCTGCCTGTTTCTGTATTTCTCTTGCCTCTTTCTGCAGATCTCCTGCTCTTTCTGCACCCTTCACGTCTGTTTCAGCACCTCTGTTGGTTCTTTCTGAACTGCTTTTGGTTTTTGCTGCACCTCACTTGCCTCTTTCTGCACTTCTCTTGCTTCTTTCTACACCTCAGTTGCTTCTTTCAGCAATTCACTTGCCTCTTTGTGCAGTTCTCTTCCTTCTTTCAGCACTCCTCCTGCCTCTTTCTGTAACACTCTTGCCTCTTTGTGCTCCCCTCCTACCTTTTTCTACACCCCTCTTGCCTCTTTTTGCACCTCTGTTGGTTCTTTCTATACTGCTCTTATTTCTTTCTGCACCTCACTTCCCTGTTTTTGCACCTTTCCTGCCTGTTTCTGCACCTCTCTTGCCTCTTTCTGCACCTCTGAGTTATTGGTACTTTTAATCCCCCTGCCCTATTACATACTAGGGCCTTAAAGGAGAGGTCATGCCAGTCACAGGGATACCCCAACCCATAGTGTAACCTAGGGTATGTAGGTGTTTTCACTGTATTCTAAGTGTCTTTCAGTATAGCACTGGCTCTGGGCCTGGTTAGGCAGAGTCAGTTACCACCCGTACCAGTCAGTAAAAAGTTGGGAGCACAGGATGACTTTGAAAAAAGTCCTCTTTCTGCACCACGGATGGTTCTTTCTGCATATCTCTTACTTCTTCCTCCACTTTATTTTCATCTTTCTGGACTTCTGGTGCCTTTTTCTGCATTTCTCGTGCTTCTTTCTGCACCTTTCTTCCTCTTTCTTCACATGTCCTACCTCTGTAGGCATAGTTAGAAATTAGCATTTGAAAAATCTTAGAAATTTACTGAAAAAACCATAGGTTTCAGGGTCGTTATAGTTAGAAATGATCATTTAAAAAACCTTTGAAATTAACTGAAAAAAACATAGGTTTCAGGACGTTATAGATAGAAATTATCATTTAAAAAACCTTTGAAATTCACTGAAAAAAACATGGGTTTCAGGGACGTTATAGTTAGAAATTAACCTTTAACACAACATAGAAATTCACTGAAAAGCCATAAGTTTCAGGGACGTTATAGTTAGTTGGACATTTCACTCATACAAAAGCAGAGAAATCTGTCTGTTATAGTCAGTTAAGCTAACTATAACTTGCGCCGCCGCAATGCACTGCTGATGACGTCACATATTACATCATTCATGACACGGTCAGTGACATCACTGATGAAATCACTAATGACATCTCAAATGCCATTACTGATGACATCATCCATGTGGTAATCTGATGCACCTCCTCACACCCTAATATAACCTTTGATACACCCACTCTAAAATGCAGACTACCATTTTCGAAACCATAGACACAACAATACCAGTTACTTCATACCCACTCACTGATTCCTAGGTCTACACACACATCCACTCATTCACCCATAGTTACTCATACAAGCAGTCACTCATAAATACAGCATTATCATATGCACTCATACACCTATACAGACACTCACACACCACCACTCACCCATAGATTTACTCGCACACCTAGTCAGTCATGCAAAGAATCAATCACACTCCCATGTACTCACTTATAGTTATACACACATCACTTCACTTATTCATACAGATACTAACACATACTTACTCTCTTCTACAATCACTGATACAAGCACACACTCATCCATACAGCCACTCTCTCAATCACTCACTCTCACATATAGTCATTTATATACTCCAACACTCACATATACTACCTTTCACATATGTGTTTACTCACACATGTACCACTAAGACATCCATTCACTCACCAACACATTCATACACACACTCACCCACCCATACAGCCCTTCACAGATGCACTCTTGAACCCATACAACCAGTGAATCATCTACTCACACATCTATGCACAGAGTCGACCACCCCCCACCCACCCACAGAGACACTCAGGCACCCATACAGATACTCAGACAACTAATCAATAACCCATATAGACACTCATGTAGCTACTCACCAACCCATGCAGCTGCTTACACACCAACTGACAGACTGATACAGACATTCACACAGTTTAGTCACTAACCCATGCATACAGTAAGACACATCTAATCACTCACTTATACAGTCAGTCACGCACCTACTAAATCATCCATTCAGACCCGTATACACCCACTCATCCCTCAATACACCTGGGCATATATATATAAAACATATTTAAACTTTACAGAAACACACATTTTCTGGATGATGTCATCAGTTATGTCATCAGTGATGTCATTTGAGATGTCATCAGTGATGTCACTGACCATGTCATGAAAGATGTAATATGTGAATTCATCAGCAGTGCATTGTGGGGGTGCGAGTTATTGTTAGCTCAACTAATGATAACGGCCACATTTCTCTGGTTTTGTATGAGTGAAATGTCCAACTAACTATAACATGCCTGAAACCTATGTTTTTTTAGTGAATTTCTATGTTTTTTTAAAGGCTAATTTCTAACTATAGCGTCCCTGAAACCTATGTTTTTTTCAGTGAATATATATATATAAATATACATAAATATATATATTATATATGTATACATATGCAGGAATATAAAACAAGGAAGTTATCATGTGTACTTCTACAATGCAAAGTGTGTAGGTGTACAGCCAAGAATCCCCCTAAGGGCCAATCCAACCCCATTACCTGATGGGGTAGAATGAAGGACCCTGTCTTGGTCACATACTGGACACCCCTCACGAGATGTCAGACTGATGTATGGTGAGTTCTCAGCATGCAAGGACCCTTGGTGTCGGCGGAAGTGCCACCACTGCTGATCTATTGGGATATTCATCTTTTATAATAGAAAGCAGCCTTGTTATGTGCGTAAAGATTAGTGATTTTATGGATATGTGGAAAGCCATGTCGCCCCGTGGATGAAGATAGAGATGACATTTGAGCATAGTGCAAAAAGAGACCATGCACATGATGTTCAGGGCATTGTAATAATGTTGTGCTAAGCTAGCTGTGTAAAAATGTTTAGTTTCAGGGAAACTAATCCAATATTTTTGTGCACGCAAATGTGTGCAAAAGATCACAGGTGATATTTTATTGTAAGGACAATGCAAGAAATAAGCTGCTTCACTACATGGGCCTAATCTGGGAATATAACAAGACATTTGCACATTATCCATCTAGTCTTATGGAAAAGATAATAGTCATTAAACCTCATACGCTAAGGAGTTTCAATTCCTCACTGAGATTTCATACGAGCCCTTGCCACAAAATATCTTTCTATAGTTATGAAGTCTTTATGGTACCTGGGCTGATCCTAAATGAGTGAGATGAAGTTATTCTGGTACCTGTCTTCATGTGGAGTAATTAGAAAATTGCTGACAATGCTGTGTCCAGCTACCAAGGTTTTCGTGAAAGTAATAGTTCTCACACTGCAAATCCAGAGAGAGAAAAGCATAGCCTTCCCAATTTTCAAAATGGTTTCCAGAACAGTCAATCATTATAACTGTTTGATAAATGACACACTGAAGAAATCCATCTCTTGCTGTGTTGTGTGTATTCTGAGTTAACTAGTGCCATCCTCCTCCTTTATAATCATAAATGGTCCTTGGTGTGCTTAGATGGGGATGAAGGCTTTACAAAAAAGATTTCAATAGGAAAATGTGTTAAAGAAGGCTGCAATTGTACCTTGTTGTTATTTACTTATTGCTCACATGTTTGTTATGCTATTGGAAATAAACAAGTTCTCTCCTAAAAATATCAAATTCCATATGCCAAAAATCTTTTTTATGTGGATGACATGATTTTGTTCATAGAACGCTCTCTGCAGCATTTGCAGAGATATTGCACCGCTACTCTCTTGTAAATTAACAAATCAAGAATTTAATGAGAACTGGACAACTGATTACCAAATATTCTTGAAAATATATGGGGAATTGCCCTAGCATCGCCAGTGAAAATTATTATTTGGGCCTATTGACTGATAATGGTGTGAATTAGAAATCTATGGCACACAGTCATGAGAGTATTCATGAAGTTTACTAACAGTATGGAATACATATTATTGTAAGTCTTAATATTTTGTTCCCTTTTTAATAACGTATAGATACCCTTTTTGGGCCAGTGCTTGAAGGCCAGGATACATTCTCATCTCGGCAATATTCCTGCAATTTTCCTTATCATTTGTAGAGCCATTCAAAATAGTTCACAGTTATAAGGTGGTTATGAGAATACATCCATAATTCCTTCCAAAAGTCATATACATTTTTAGGATCTATCAGACTACTACTCTACCCACTTTCTACCCCACTCCATTCACTGCAGCAAAATGCTTTCTCCATTCACTAGTCATTAGGAAGGTACTTCATTTCTATCACGAGAAAACTAACGATCTAAGCAAATAAATCCATTTCAGGGAACCATAAAGCTCATGCAACCAGAGGTAAAGGAGCCACTAAATATTGGCTTAAAAATTACCAAATTGCTAACAACTGAAAAGCAGCAACATGGAAATCAGTACACACCTTCACTACTGTCTAGGCTCAGGCACAAATCAATGCAATGTGTCGGGCTTACAACTTCCCTCCATGCTTACCGAGAAGCACTAAACTAAGTTTAGTTTCGTAGAAAAACATTTTTTTAAACGTGTTTATCTTTAGAGTTGTTGGTGTATTGCTGCAACACAACATGAAAGCTGATTAACATATTTTTTATGCGAGAACAGGCCAGGTAACCCTGAGAAAAGAATTTGAATAGAAAATCCCTTTTTAGGTCCAGCCTAAGGACAGCCGCATGCGCTGCTTGCTCTGCGAGGCATGTTTTATTGGAGTATGCTCTTGAAGTCCCACCCACTCTCCGCCCATATTTGTCATTGGCTTATGTCATTGCCCTCTGTAAATTCTGGCTTCTGATTTGTACATAGGTTTGTTAGTACTGCCTTGTCTTCAATTCTAACCTCCCACGAGCACTGACTCTTTTACTTCGGTTGTCACACGGTACTCTTTATAAGTTGTTAAGCACTATTTCTTTAATGCTCTTCCCCTATTCAACCCACGGCATCGGAGCACCCCACCCGTTTTGTTTTGGATTGTAATATATTTTATTCAAATTACATCACGCTTTAATATACGGTGTGGTCCATATTCACTTTAGCGGTCGCGCCTTTTTAATTATTTAATTACCAGCGCAGTCTGCTTTCACTTTAGCGGCTGCGCTACAAAGCTTTTCAAATAAATTTGTTTTAATTAACTTTGCGTGAAAGCACTATTTGTGCTTTCACTATAATGGTGGCCACGCCCCTTTGTTTAGACGCTGTTCACTGTAACCTGAATATGGGAGCAGCATTTGCAAGATTTTGAGCCCTCGGCATTAAAAACAATGCCTTTTATGTATGCGTTCCTTTTAAAAACACATAAATGAAAGGCATTGTCATTATCAATGCCAATAGCTTAAACTCTCGCAAATGCAAGACCTATTGCATTGAAAATGCTTATTTACTAAGTGTAGTCAGTGCCCTACAAGGTGTTTGTTTTCTTGCTGCCCAACTGCCACTTTCCATTGGATTTAATAGCTTGATACTCTATTCTAGCATTTATGACTATCAATGAAGATCCTTCAAAGCAGAAAAATAAGTTACTTGCTTGTAATCCATGGTCTGCTCCATATGAAACTTTTTTTGAAGTCATAAATGACCCACTGGCCTCCCAGCCTAGGTAGTGTTTGGTTCTTTAATGCACTAGCTCTGTGAGGCAACCGTCAGTGGGTCTATCAGACTGCATTTCCCCTTTTTATTATACACCTTCACTCCTTTTTGCACCTAAGATGCTGCAGTGCAGACTTGAAAATGGGTGTGTGGAGTCCAACAGAATTTATTCAGGAAAGACCTTTTCCTCTGATAGGCTATTAAAAGGTGCTGCTCATCATATGGATAAATGGAGACCTGCACCCTTTGGTCATAATTCAGTGAAAAATACATAAATGAAAAATTCTGTAAGTAAACTTTTATTTCTCATGTAATGTACTTTTTCATGATCACCAACTTTACATAATTTATTGTATACAGTTGACTTGTGTGGAAAATGTTATGTGTAATGTTTTAAATATTGGCTAACAGAGTGAAAATTATCCAGATGTAATTTTCTGTCACTGGAGACCAACTAATATTGTTAACTAATCTGTTTTATGGCATATGTAGACATAAATTAACTATTTATATACATAATAAAACATCCACTCAGGGGTGTAGTATCTTGAACAAAATGTAAGAAGGAACAGAAGAAGTTCTGAATATGTGGGATTTGGCCACAATAACTCATCCTTTTTTCCTCTCAGACTCTGCTTCCCTGTAAACATATCAATTTCTCATTCAGTAAAGTTATACATCAGTGCCAATGTGACTGTTGCAAGCCATTTATGACAATATTTGAATATGTAGTTGGTTAATTCAAATTGCTACATAATATTTCAATTCATACAAATAAAGTATACCAAAAAGCATAAGTAATTCTAAAAATAATATTTTGAGGTTGCGTCTTTCTTTTCTTTTCTTATGCAGTTTCACTCTGACAGATCCTCGGCTACTTCAGCTGCTAAACAATCTGAAGTGTAAGTTGCCCACAACTATTCTTTAAATTATGGTTTTCTTAATTTGAGTTTTGTTAATCTGCCCCACAGATATGTTCAACAATGAATTGTTTCTGCGACATGTACTATTTGGTAAGTAAGGTAGCTTAGTGGGTAAATGAAAAGATAGAAATTCCTGTAAAAAACGTCAGTTGCAGGTAGTCATTTTGTGATTTTCACTCATAAAAATGACTGATATTCAACTGATAATTACCACGGAGCAAATCATCCATAATTTTACTCCAGCAAAATGCTCCGGAGCTCAACACATGATATGACCTTATATGCATAATCTTATGTCTACATGCCTCTCTCTCTCTCTCTCTCTCTTTCTCTCTCTCTCCCTCTGCATATATATATTTATACATTAATTATGCCTATGCTTTGGAGACTTGCCCATCATGGATATGTTAAAAGTTGCATGTCAGTGGTTCTTTCTCTGGGGTAGTGTGAGCGGTTGACAATGGAGCTTTACATAGCATGGCTAAGTGGAAACTCTGTGGTTATGGTGTTTTACAATCTGGCATTCTTAGCAATACGTTCTCCACTTCTTTCTATTTGAACAGACACCCGGAACAATGAGCAGCCTTGGCCTAAGTGAGCACTGGTGATCACTACTGACACCCAGGCTCTTTGAGCACAACTCTGGCATAGTTGACTTGCAACATTGCAGTTTGACCCGTTGAACATTCAGTTATCAGTATCATCCAGCAATATTTTAGCACAATTTTAAAATAAAATTGTTAACACCCAGGAATATTACAGCAACACTCATGTATATTTTGACACCTGCTGGGCTGGTATTTGGAGTCTCCATGGCCTGGAGACATTGCCAATTACTGTTTACTGCCGTGCAACATGTTGATCCCTTCACTCGGTTCAATTTATAACTCTGATTTTAGGTCTGACAACAGACCTTTTTTTATGAACATGAAGAAAAAAATATATACTGGGCTGATGTTGTTTAAAATCAAAGCGATCCGTCGTTGATTGCTGTTCAGATTGTCGAGTGGGTGAATGTGAAAGTGTGTGAGAGCGTAGATGTATGAGTAAGTAATTGGATGCGCTGCAGGATGGATAAATGGGTGAGACTGCAGCAATAAGATGGATGAAATTACTGGTTTGTGAATGCATAAAAATGAATTGGCTGGCTGAATAGATGGGGTGGGGAACAGCCATTACAACGTGGTTTTTACCACGCGCAGCTTTTACATCGCATGCGTTACAACGCATGCGATGTTACAACGCAATGCCATTACAACGCAAGTCTTTACATCGACTTGCGCTAGATGGCGTGCTAACATTACAAATAGTGTAGTTTACTATCCCAACACCTTCCCTACTGTTACGTGGACTGGAGTTGGAATAGTAAATTACACTTTTCTAATGTTAGCATGCCATCTAGTGCAAGTCGATGTAAAGACTTGCGTTGTAATGGCATAGCGTTGTAACATCGCATGCGTTGTAACGCATGCGATGTAACTGCATGCGTTGTAATGACACGCGTTGTAATGTCATACATCCGATGGGGTTGGAAGGGATATGATGATCAGTGAGTGCATGGGCAGTTACAGTCATGTTGTCGATACCACAAGGCTAATCTCCACTCTCGCAGTGGATGAACAATCCACTACCCCATTCATCTTTCCCTGCACTTGTAACCCACTCAGCTATCCACAATAGCTCACATTCACCCTCTCACATGAACCCACATTCATTGTTTCCTACATACATACAACTTCAGCTGAACACATACACACACGAAATTACCAACCATTTTCAATATTAAAAAAAGCCCTACTGGCTTTGCCAGTGCTTGCCTATTTTGCAAAGGCTGCTTTTGGTTCTCGGGCTTGCACTGGGTGTTTACATCATCAGGAAGCATCATGAAACTTATATTTTGACTGTGCACTAAGCTGGCAAGTTTATATCAGATGTTCTGAATTTGAATGTTGAATTACTGGATTCACAGGGGTGTAGCTTGGTCAGTTAGATTCAGGGGGAGGCGGGGCTTGTGAGCTTCAGATTTCCCGACAATCTTGGTCGCAGATAATGTTCAAATACAGTATAGGATAAGCAGGGAGCATGAGACAGGCTTAAGAGGCAGTGGAAAAGGAGAGGAATGCGGATTGGTTGGAGAACTAACTGAGAGAAAGACAGTATTTGGTAAAATAATCAAAAATGTTAGGGCTTTCAAAACAGAGATGAGAGTGTGTGTGTTTTTGTCAGAGTGTGCATGCAAAAATCCCAGATGACACCTCATCATACCCAACTGAATCCACCTGTACCCAACTATTCATCAGAAAATACATTAAGGGGGGGTGTAACACCCCCAAACACCCCCCTGACGCTATGCCCCTGAGATTTCATGTATTTAATCTGTTTTCTTTAGGACTATTACTACTTGTATGGATTTCACTTCTTTAGGACTATCACTAGTTGTATGGATTTCTGTGGTGATGTCATCTGGTTAGATGACTGTCAGAACTTTCATATGTCATCTAGAGTGTTGGGGGGTTTCTGATGTTGAATGTTCTGAAGGTTGTCAGTTACTTTCTATGCCTTGGTCTCTCCAGGGACGGCTCTCTGTTTTACCTAATAAACCTTCATAATAACCTTATCCTGTCTACTCTTCACTTCATTGGCGACAGAAGATGGGATTTGGAACTCCAATCAACTTATACACTACAAGATATGAACTCATTGCAAGATTACATTGATGTGAGTTCTTTTCGTCAAGGTACTGCCTTTCTCGCTGTTTTCAATGGACTTCTCGGCTGTCTGTCGTCAAATCAACAGTGAGTACATTTTTTTTTTTAAATCTACACTATTGATCAAGGCATTTGTGTATTTGGATCATTCCACACAGAGAGCCGTGCCCTTCTCAAACTCAAGCCCGAGTTTGAATATTGACGTTTTTGACTATTTTCCCAGAGTCCACCCGCTTCAGCGCTCACATCGGGACACACGCGCTTCAGCATAATGAAATGTACAATCGTACTGAAATGTACGATAGAAATATAATACGTATTTGCAATTACGGGGAAATCTGAGACAAACAGTCAGACGCTCTCGCGCTTTACCTCGCTCGAGCCATCTCCACGCTCTAGCCTTCAAGCGCGCGATTCTGCATTATCTGCATTCTCCGGCTGGTGAATACGCCATTGTTCCTCTGCATGGTGATCAAGCTCTGTGACGTACTACACGTCGGCAAGGAACGTCTTCATTTTTTTTAACGCGCTGACGCGCACAGCATTTTCGTGTCAGTATCCATATTACACAGCGCTGATGCGCTCAGCTTCTGCATGTCAATTTATACTTTCGCTGGCACGCACAGCATTTATGCATCTAAAGGACAGTATCCATATTATACAGCGCTGATGCGCTCAGCTTCTGCGTGTCAAATTATACATTTGCTGGCACGCTCAGCTTTTGTTTGATCTGGTTTCACATAATTCTTGTGTGTCTACTTCCACAATTTCGCTGACACACACAGCTTTTACACAAAGAATTATTTGCAGCTTCTACACTCTGCTTCTATATTGCCAGAAACAGATTTTACATTGCCATCTCGTGGAATTTTTTTTTTTTTTTCTTCTATCATCTGGCTATCTTATTCAAAGGGCGCTGGAATTAATATATAGCGCTCGTATCATTCTTAACATCATTCATTCTCCATTCACTCAAAAAATTTCTTTTCCTCTTATTTCTTTCTTTTCTATTTCTTCTTCTTCTGTTTCATTTATTTATTTCAGTTTTTTGTTGACAAGCTCATTTACTGACATGCAGAGTGTTACTCCTCCTGCACCATTTTTACAAGAACCTGGAGAACCTCCACTTGAATGGAAATTATGGATCAGATCCTTCAAAGCATATCTTGGCGCAATAGATGGACAGAGATACAGGCCCGAAAGAAAAAAAAACTTAATGTACTACCATTTAGGAGTTTAGGGTCAAAACGTCTTTGATCATCTACCTGACTTTGAAGCACCTGAGGACCAAGATCCTGATGAGTTTGAAATAGCAGTAATGCAATTGGATAAATACTTTGCTAAAACAAAGAATATTGTTGTACATAGGTACAACTTTTTCACAAGAGTGCAGAAACCAAATGAAAGCATAAACACATTTATTACTGCGTTAAAAGTTCTTGCTGCGAAATGTGAATTTGACAATTTTACATCTCAACTTGTAAGGGATCAACTTGTTGCTCGCTGTTACTGTAAAAAAGTACAACAAAAATTACTCACCTGCAAAGATCCCACTCTTGATGAAGCGATAGATATCGCTAAGAGCATTGAAAGATCTATGGACGATGCAAAACAACTTGAATCTGCATTATCAAATTCAACTATTTCTGGCGCTGTGAATTCTAAACCTTCCTTTCCTTTTCCTTTGAATTCTATGAGAAGACCCACCACATTTAGGGGTGGAAGAAACTTTATGCCAAACAGAGGTCGAAAGACATTTACACCTAACAGACAAGCTAATTACGGAATAAGTTGCTATAGGTGTGGGTCATCCACACATGTATCTTCTTTCAAAAATTGCCCTGCTATTAACCGACAATATAGTAAATGTGGCAAAATGGGGCATTTTGGAAATATTTATATGGGTGGTAAAAGAGGCAATGTAAGATGTATACTAAATGATTCTGAATGTGTGCTTGATGACAATCAATTTGGTGAGGATGTCACTAATCAAGAATATCTTGTAGTAGTCAAGAATTGTTCAGAAAATTGTATTACGAAACATATTCCTGATCCAGAAGTTGAAGTCTCTATTGATAATAATCAGATTCAACTCCTTGTTGATACGGGTGCACGCATCACCATAGTATCACAAGATAAATATCATAAGTTTTGGTCCAACAAAAGTCTATTGCCTCCTGACATACTTACAGTAGCTTTTGAGGGTAGCAGGATTGACCTATTAGGTTACTTTTGGGCACAAATCAGTGTTTTCAACATAATTATTAACGGTAAAGTGTACGTAGCCAAACGGGGCATAAATGTTCTTGGTCTCATACATCAAGCGGAATTTGGTCTTACCATCAAACCTGGTCTGCCAAACCCTGTATTCATTGATCATCAAGATCATAGTAATTTTGTCAAGAATATTAGCTCTACATCAGATACCTGTTTAGCTTCCTCTTGGGAAAATAAATATGCAAAGATCTTTGAAGATCGTTTGGGTAAGATTACGATTATCAACATTTCATCAAGATCAAAGAAGGTACCATACCAATTAAACATAAACTTTGCAATGTTCCTTTAAGTATTAGAAGTGATCTCTCTAAGCATTTGCAATCTTTGTGTGAACAAGGCATAATAGAGAAAGTCGAATCCACACTTTGGCTTTCTCCCATTGTTTTAGCCAAAAAAAGATCTGGGGACTTGAGGATGTGTGTTGATTTGAGGAGTCTTAATGAAGCCATTTGGGTCAACGGTTTTCCTCTTCCGCGTATCGAAGATCTTATCGCAAAAGTAGGGTTCTCTTCCTGGTTCACAAAACTTGATCTTAAAGCTGCTTACCATCAAGTTGAACTACATCATCAATCCCGACATCTCACGGCTTTTGTGACTCCAGATGGTGTTTTTCAGTTTTGTCGCCTCCCCTTTGGTCTCGCATCAGCTGCAGCCGTTTTCCAAAGGTTAATGACTGAAATGTTCAAACATAATCCAAATGTAGTAGTCTTTCAAGACGATATACTCATTTTTACTCGAAATGAAGCTGAACATGATGCCGTCATTGACCAAGTGTTCAATGTCTTAACAAATAGAGGTGTAACTTTGCAAAAAAGTAAATGCATTTTCAAAGTAAGGGAGATTGAGTATTTAGGCCACGTGATCTCTGAACGTGGCATCAAACCGAGACCAGGCCTTATAAAAAGTATAGTTGATGCTCCTCCTCCTCAGAACAGAGAGCAACTAATGTCATTTTTAGGTCTTTGTGAGTTCTATTCTAAGTTTATGAAAGGCTTTGCCAGGACCACAGAATGTTTTAGAGCGCTGCTTAAGAAAGGAGCAAACTATGTATGGTCTGATGAATGCCAAAATGGCTTTCAAACTATCAAAGACCATATAGTTCAAGTGCCTGCTCTACAAGCGTTCATAGAAGGAAATCAAACTATCATTACTGTTGATGCTTCTGAGTATGGTCTAGGAGCTATTCTCTCGCAATATGCTAATGGTAAGGAATACACAGTTGGATTTGCTTCCAGGACTCTACGTCCGGTCGAACGGAAGTATTCCGTAATTGAAAAAGAGCTCTTAGCTTGTGTTTGGAGTGTAGAGAAGTTCAAACCATATGTATGGGGTAGGTCCTTCATCTTGAAAACTGACCATCGTCCTCTTGTAGCCATTCTCTCTGGTAAAAATGTCAAACGCACTACTGCACGCATAGCACGCTTGTCCACGAAACTTATTGAATATAGTTTTACTGTAGAGTACATCCCTGGAGGGAAAAATTGCAGGGCAGACTGTTTATCGAGACTTCCTATTTCAGATTTTGATGATCAAGAATGGGAGAGTGAGGTCGAGGAGTGTTTTGTAGCACTCATTGGTCAGGACAATTTATCTTTTGCAGAGGAAGATTGGATCATGCAAATTGATAAGGATCCTATCCTCAAGGAAGTTGCATCTTTAATAAAGAAAGGATGGCCAAAAGAGAAGTGTTTGTCACCCGAACTACAAATATTCTGGAAAGTTAGTAATGAACTTTCAGTAGAAGGTGGTAAAATAGTCAGGGGTGATAAACTCATTCCTCCTAATCCCTATCGTGAAAAGATTATTCTAGCGGCGCATTCTGGTCATCTGGGATCAACTATTACAAAAAGGAAAGTTAGAAATGATTTCTGGTGGCCCAGAATGGACTTTCAAATAGATAACATAGTAAATAATTGTTCACGTTGCAACACCAGCGACAAAGTGTTGGTACTTGAAGGTACCATTGAATCCCCTGTTCTTCCTCCCGGTAGAGCATGGCAAAAAATTGGTATGGATTTTCTGGGTCCATTTCATGTTCTCCCTTCCAGTTCAAGATACTTTTTAGTTCTTATTGACCATCTATCTAGATGGGTGGAAGTTGAACCCATTTCCGTGCCAAATTCAAAAAGTGTTATTAACTGTTTGAATACCATTTTCATAAGAGAAGGGTATCCTGAAGAAATTCTCACTGACAATGGGGTGCAATTTGTGTCACATGAAATGACTTCGTTTTTGCGTTCTTGTGGCATAAAACACACCAGAACTCCTCTATATCATCCGCAGAGTAATGGGAAAACAGAGAGGTTCAATAGGGTTGTAGTGGAATGCGTACAAGCAGCATTCAGATCTAAATCTTGTATTTTTCAAGCTGTTAAAGATCTTGTTTGGTCATATCGCACGTCACCTCATGTTGCAACCAACTTTTCTCCATTTGAACTTATGAGAGGCAGAAAAGCATCTTGTCAGGTGTACCCTTTTTGGATGGTAAAATCTTTCCATCAGGGCAGTGACATGAAATGTTTATGGGATTCTGCATGGAAAACTTCATGTGAAGTTTGTTCTAAATCTTGTCAATCCTCAACTAGAAAGGAACCTCACAGACTGTGCGTTGGAGACTGGGTTAGAGTCAAAAATCCAGTTTCAGTGAGAAAAGGTTTTTCAAAATTTCTTGAGTCACAGCAAATCATTGATGTACGAAAAAATGCTGTTAAATTGTCGAATGGTAACTGGTGGAGCACCTCTCGTATTGCAAAGGATCCATCTTTGGCTTCCAAAACTAGTAAATGTAATCATAATGTTTCAGGAGGGGATGGTGTTAGGAAAAGCACTAGAATTTGTTCTAGACCTCGACATTTACAAGACTATATTTAACTCATATGTTTTCTTAAGAGTTGTTTTATTTAAAGGGGGGAAGTGTGGTGATGTAATCTGGTTAGATGACTGTCAGAACTTTCATATGTCATCTAGAGTGTTGGGGGGTTTCTGATGTTGAATGTTCTGAAGGTTGTCAGTTACTTTCTATGCCTTGGTCTCTCCAGGGACGGCTCTCTGTTTTACCTAATAAACCTTCATAATAACCTTATCCTGTCTACTCTTCACTTCAATTTCACATTGTTTTACACCACGGGGTGATGTAAACAATGAATAGTATATTAGACAAGGCAGAGGTTGCAGTTTAGGGCAAAGCTGCTGACTTTGAACCTGAGTAACTGAGGTCGAAATCCAGTTTCTTCACTTGGTTCTAAATCTAGTGATTGTAGGCAAATCACTTTATTGCCCTGCGCCTAAATATGTGAAATGTATTTTAATTGCTTAATTCAAAGATTAAATAATGTACAGCGCTCTGTTGATCCCTATTAAGGTTTGTGATGTATTAAAATCATTACAGTACAATTGAATGTTTCGTGAATGATAACTAGGGAGTGGGGATTTTGCCTAAAGAAGCCACGCTCACCTTTCTTAAATAATTATTAATCTTACTTCAAAATTCTGTAAATTCCGAGGTTTATTTTTACATTTTTCATAAAGTTTTTGTTTATAAAACTGTCTTATGTTAGAGTTAAAATACAATGTTGCATGAACTATATGAATGTCATCGACATTGTATTTAACTCCAGGGGTTTCATTTGTCTAACATGCAAGGACAGTTTAGAGGAAGGCGGGGCCGGCAGTGACTGCTGCAAGGGTATTTTAGGTATTTTGTTTATCTTTGACTGTTCCTGTATGTTGACTTTTATTCTGATGCATTGTTGCTAAAATGGTGCTTGTTCTTGGTTCTGGCTTGTTACTGATGCATATTTGTTTTGATAACAGCAGTCTGCAGAATATGTGCATGCTGTTTCCTTAGCCACCAAAATGCATACTTTGCTACTAGAGCCTTATGGTTGAGATGGGAAAGTCGATCACACAGTCCACATTTGGCACTTGGAACTACAGGGGTTTCTTGCTAGAGTGGTCCTCTCCGCACAGAGGGTGGACGCACTTGAAAGGGTCCTGATGTACAAAGCCCAGGCTCGGGTGAACCCCCGGAGTCTTCTAAATTTCTCTGGCAGCTTGTGAAGTTTCTGTAACTTGGCTTCAGTTCAGCATTAGAAAGTCAGCACAGCACATCCTCCCTCTGCAGGAAGGCCATTATTATTTATCGGGGAGGTTTTTTGGTAAAACACAGATCACACCCAAGGCTTTGTATAGTAGGTCTGTCAATACATCTGAAGGCGAAGCATATAAACGCATAAATATTAAACATTGTTGAGTTAGAATTGGAACCTTGGAGGGGTGTCCATCTCACTGGAATATATGCATGCATATTCCTTGACACGGCTGTGACTAGATGCTGTGTGGCCATGGTAGATAGGTTCCTTTTAGTCTACCCTAAACAGACTTTCAAGTAGGTGGAACAAGGGTTGAGATCACTGGTGCCTACAGGCGTTACTTGCAGGAAGTGGCATCTGGCAGCAGTGGGTTGAGTGGAGGCGGTCTCCAGGTGCAGAAGGCACATAGTTGGCTGCGCTCTTCCATGCATGGCCAAACTAGTCTATGAGTAGACTAACGCTGAACTGCTCAGTTCTTTCCATCTGGATGGCTCCACTCTGTGGACATAGGACTGAAGCAAATGGTCATGTTCCAGACTCTGTTTCGAAGGGTTAGAACCATTCAGCATGCAGTGTTAGACAGGGTCCACTAAGGTACAATGAGGAGCACCCTTTCTTTCCAAACCTATAATTTAGTGAATTTTTCCCTGCTGCTGGGCAGCAGCGGTGGTGTGCTCTTAAAACGAATTAGCTCTTGTCAACAATGCACTTGCACCATCGGAAGCGGTTTTTGGGATCTATAGCTCGTGGGTGCGGGTTATTATGGCACTAGATTACATGGGCATTGATGCTGGGGGTATTACTTAAATGTGATTATAAAATGTAAAGTATCTGCAGCTATGGTGGGCATGGCTGATTTTTCCTTCATGATTTTAGCCACAACTTGTGTTTAAATATTACTTCACAGTGAACTTTGAGCACCTCGAACAAAGGGTGATATTTCCACCAATATTTCACGCATTTGATTCAAAGGATATATACAATTTATCTTCGGGGGGGTGCGTCTTGAGACCTACTGACTTTCGCCGTAACATGTAAACAATTGTGGGGAGGTTCCTCGCCAGACTGTTTTGTTATTCAGGCCTGTTTTTCTGGTCACTGTTGCCTTTTGTCATAAATGGCAGGGCTTTTGCATCCTTTTAGTCTATATATGTTCGGGTATTAAGATATCCATACAAGGAGGGTCTTGTTCAGCGGGCTGACCGATGTTAGATCTGGGGGTCTCTGGTTGGCGGGGTAGGTACTGCTGTCCAAGTTGGGACGCTCGCCTCTAGTCAGGGAAAGGGGGATACACAGTTAAGTTAACCCCTGCTCACCCTCTAGGTAGCTTGGCCTGAGCAGTCTAGGCTATCAAAGGCAATGTGTAAAGTATTTGTACCAACACTCACAGTAACACAGGGAAAAGGCCACAGATTTACTCCACACCAGTTTTAGAAAAATAAGGTATCTTTACTAAACACTTGCACAAGACCAAATTCTACAGAAAACCAACATACAATTAAAAATGATCTGCAGTGGGTGAGTGGCTAGGTAGTGTTTAGCCCGGGGATTTCTTGAATGCTCAGGTTAGGCAGCCGCAATTGGACCGCGGTTTCCCGGATGGTTCTATTTAAACAGCACCAAGGTGCTCAGATTCTAGGAGCTGGAATCTTAGAAGAATCTCTCACCGGGCAATTCTGGTAATACACCTTTAGCGTGACAAGGGGGGCCGGTGCTTGAGAATGCAAAGCGCTCAATGTTACATGCCCATACGTGTTTTTAGGGGTCACATAGAAAGGTGGCAGCGGCAAGGATTTTGGGGCACTAATGGCCTGGCCGGGGGGCATTTTTTGTTGCCATCAGAATGGCCAAATCATTGGCATTTGCAGTACAAAACGTGACTGGCCTTTCAGTGGCAATTCACATCCAGACTTCCAAGCTGTCATACGCTGAGGTCAGTCTTGCAAGGCGTGGGCCCGGGTGAGGTCACCCAAGCGCATTGCAATGACATCTATACATTAGCAACCCGTTAGGTCACAGGGGAGTGCAGCAATATATGCTGGTGGTTGTCACAGAGTACCGGTTCACCCATGTGCTCTACCTGTAGGTATGCATACTGCTAGGTTATGGTGTCATACAATAGCTCTGCACTCAGGTGCCAGCACACTGGTTCATGGGATATCGGTGTTGTGGCACTCGCTACCGGTCCGCCCTATATACCTGATCACGTATTAGAGGCCTATGGTTTGTCACGGGGTATCTCTGCACTCGTTTCTGTGATACACTATACCTACCGCTCATGGCTCGTGCATTTATAGTGTGGGGGATGCCTACGATGTCTTGCATTCGTTTGGTGTCACACATTGTATCACACTGTATCTTTTACAAAAACACTAATCATCTGTGTTTGATTTTCATTTATGTATGGCTGGATCCATGACGGTTACATGGGAGGCGCTCCACACCACAATGACTGCAAGATGTGGGCAGGCAGGTGGACCGAAAGATCCAGGACTGGAGTGGCCTGTCACGCAGGAAGAGAGGCAGCGACACCTCATCACGAAGAAGACACAACCACGACGAAAGTCGATTCTCTGGCCACCATGGTTGGAACGTCAGGCGTGTGTTTTCGGCCATTCGTATGTCTCCCGCCTAAGTAACCTTTTTATTGCAGGAAATGGGACAGCCCGCGCAAAGCGCTTAGGTTTCAGGGGCTCCTTTTTTGGGCACGGGGGGCTGCGTTTCGACAGGTTCAGGGAGCGGATAGGTCACATGCTTGCTTACATTGGCACTCCCGAGATTACAAGTGATTGCTCAGGGGTGCATAAAAGGGGACGTCTGCTACTGGCGAGATGGGGTTCACCTCTATCGGTTGGGGAACGAGATATTCCTGGGCAACATTTTAGCTTGGCTGGACCAATTTCAATGGTGAGTATGACCTTGGGTTTTGGGGGGGGCCTGATAGTCGGTCAACTATGCAGGCCTGTGCGGTAAGGTCATCGGTTGGACAGACTAAATTGACTAATCTTTTGGGGCGCCTTATTAAGTGGGGCGCCCAGAGGGGAGGGACATGTGGCTCTCACCAGACTCCAGGGGCAGTTACAACCGGTTGGTTGCAACGGTGCGGGGACAAACGGGGGTTACGCTTTCCATTGGCTGGTTGGCCACCCCGCACGCGGGCGTAAGTAAGCTGCGCTGTCTGCATGGCCCCTTTATGGAGTAAGTCTTGAACGTATGGGGGTTGCCTGGAAGGAACTACTTCCGGGTCAGCTGGGCCCCCTGCGCATGCACACCCTGATTGGGGGGCGTGGGACAAATATGGAGTAAGTCTTGAACGTATGGGGGTTGCCTGGAAAGAAGTGCTTCCGGGTCAGCTGGGCCCCCTGCGCATGCACACTCTGGTTAGGGTACGCGGGACAATTTAGATTAAAGAGGGAGGGGCCAGCGTATTGACCTTGCCGTAGGCCCAAAAGGAATACGCAGAAATGTGATCAGCAATATGTTTAGACTCGGATAGGAACATTATGTATTAGAGCTTGGTTAAAGCTAGGAATGAATCAAATGTACCGAATCCCGTCTTATCATTTCATTTCTGCGTAATTATATATTTGTGTGCAAATATGTATGTTTGTTGATAAAATACGATCGGGGGTCGACGACCCCCTATTCCAAACAAAAATGATTGTATTGGTTTCTGTCACAATAGAAGGGAGGAGGGGGCGGTAGGCCGTACCGGACCATATAAACGTTTCTACGCAACTGCTCTGCTTCCCTAGTAGGCCCACGGGGCACTGGTGACAATAGAAAGTGTAAGGCCTCGAGCGTTACAAAGACCAGGGAAACAAAGGGCGACAGTACTGACGGTACTGAAGTCAAACAATGGCGCTTTCAATCACAGCTAATTAAGGAGATGAGCCCTGTATGATATAAACCTGAAGTATTTCTTACCTGTTTACGGTAGGCCACAAGCCTTTCATCTGTTCCCTACCAAAGGCTGACCAAGCTACCTTTAAAGTGAGCCGGCTGCAGGATGCGTCATTCTGGGATTTTGCTCGCTGCTACAAAAGCAAAACAAGAATAGCACCCAGAAGTCGTAACCAATGAACTTTCAGCAAACGGTTTGCTGTGTACTGACAGATGAATTTAGCCATTTCAATTGCTAATTTGCAATTTATTAAAAATACACTTGAATATAATTTCGGACCCAGTGAGGCGACTCGGTTTATTCTTTCTGAAAACTCATTAGCTAGATGCATTTTCTTACAACGGACACTGTATATTGTAATTTATAATATAAGTGCACTCCACGCCTGGTATCTAGAACAGCAATAAAACAAGCACGGTTCATCTGACGTCATAGTCCGAAAGAGACACCTGGAAGCAGAGGAAGTTTAAACCGACATTTAAAAAACCAGGGCAGAAACAAGGACGTGCAGGAATCAAAATAAAATAGTTCGCCCATACAAAAGAAATGCACTGAATGACGCCATAGTCCGGAAGCGACACCTGGAACCAGAGTAAGTAAAGCGACATTTAAAAAACCGGGGCAGAACACGAACGTGCAGGAAACAAAAAGAAAATGAGTTCTCCTAAACAAAAGAAATGCACTGAAAGCGTAAGTAGACTGTACTTGGCTGGTGCTCCTCGGCCTTCAATAGAAGTGAGGGTAGTGGCTGCAGCAAACGAGTAAGAAGGCAGCAATGAAGAGCAACGCTGGAGTTACCATATGGTGAGCAGCAGGTGGGGATAATGTCGTTTTTAGTGAATACTACAGGTCTTACAGACAGCGCATGCGCGCTGCCTATGCTCAACCTAAAACAATGAAAAAGGGAGACAAGCATAGAAAGTGGAACCCATTTAGGGGCCGATTCCGATCCGGGTCGGAAAGCACTCTGACCGAGTCGGATCCAGAGTGTTTTCTGACCGAGCTGGACCCCTACAGTCTGACCGAGCGAGTACGATGCTCACGTATGCTGTCGGACTCGGTTCGGTCGGACTCCCATAGAAGTCAATGGGAGCCAGTTGTGCGATGCGTACATGTGCTCCCATTGACTGAATGGGTACGTCTTGAACAAGTGCACCCCCTACAGTGGGTACGCGTTGGTGCCATCCGTACCGTACATGCCTGTGTTGGGGAGACCCATAGGTCTCCCCCTGTGTGCGAATCGTACGTCTGCGGGTGTCGGGGGGTCCAACGCGGACCCCCGAAGTCCGATTCCTGGAGCTTTTGCGAGCCGGACACTCCGGCTCGCACAGGCTGTCCGATGCGTGCATCGTACTGGCTCGGTCGTGAATCGCATCCATTGCACGCCACGGTTAGCTTACGACCGAGACGCATGGAGCGGTTCGGACCCGGAAACGACTCGGTCGGTGAATTTCATGTAGCTCGCATCGTACTGGCTCACTCGTACAGCTGTACAAGTCGGTCGTAAAGCACGTGTACGGCTCTTAGTTTTTCCGGCCGGATCGCGTTCGGTGCCCTTCCGACCCAGATCGGAATCGGCCCCATAATCTCCAGCTTCATAGCATCCTGGTAACCATTTGAGGAGACGGCAACAGGGTGGGGTAGTGTCACCTGTATATGAACTGTTTGTTAGTGTCACCCCTTTCAATATGTAATGCTGCAAAATGTCATCACTCACTATCACAAACAGACCAAACACTGAATGTCTGTCCTGGAGGCTGAGCAAACTGTGAGTGGCAATGCCAACACAGCCAATTACTGAAATCTGTTAACCTATTGTCCCACATAATGTATTCTGGCCTGTGGGTGAACAAAAACATGAATGACACTTCCAGCATGGAATAGCAGAAAAGGGATAATCCCAAACCACTATTTATTTATATTATGTTTGTACGTTATTGATTATTCACAAGAGATCTGGTTTTACAGCTAAAGCTGTCTCTGGCCCAGACCAAATTAGTATTTAGTGTCCCAGAGAGTTTCAGAAAGATTTAAATGTTTTCGGCCCACTGTTTTAAAAAAAAAAAATTCAAGGTTAACTTTGTAGAAGCTTCTAACCCTAAACGTTTTTCCTGAGAATCGAAGATGTTCAGATTCCCACATATTCTTATGGTGACAATTTACTACTTATCGATACTTCTATATGATTGTAACATTTACTAACTTCATTTGATGAATGTAATACCAAGAAAAGATAAATATAATTACTTTTGGAAAGGGTAAAACGATTTTTGGTCAGTTGCTAAAATATATTCTCTGCCTGTGTTGCTGTGCTCCTAAGCATTTTAGATCCACAACCCAATTTTTAGAACTTCAAACTTTCATGACCTACCTAAC
Organism: Triturus cristatus; assembly: GCF_964204655.1. Taxonomy (NCBI): domain Eukaryota; kingdom Metazoa; phylum Chordata; class Amphibia; order Caudata; family Salamandridae; genus Triturus; species Triturus cristatus. The sequence goes on from NC_140579.1 coordinate 947,000,988, forward strand.
TTTAATGGACATGAGGTTGATTTTTATATGTAATAGTAGACATGCTTTCAAAATGCTGTGAATTACTAAAATAGCATACTCCACAACAAAAATTGTGTTCCTCCCTAACAGTTTTAGTTTGTAAATGTCACAACCTTAACCACATCCTTCAATATGCCTTTATCGGACTGTGGTCCAGATATTGAACTGCCCATAAAAGAGGCAGATTATGAACTGCACTGGAGCCAGAATACTTTTCAAAGCCTGTTGCTGGCCTGTGGCATCTGCTCACTAAAATGACAAGGTTTCTGATAAATCTTGGGGGCCTATTAGGACCGCCACCCTAACGGTGAACGGGACAGTCTGCCAGAGGTGTGGCAGTCCCGCTGAGGCCATTAGGATGCTACCGCCACCGTGGTGGTGGCATCCCCCATCCACAACATTGTGGCGGGCGGTGCTCACAGCACCGACCGCCACAATGCTGTGGATGCACGTTGTGCATTGGCATGCACAAGGTGACAGGCACCGCGCGGTGCCTGCCACCTTGTCTACGCCAATGTAGGGGGTACATGTGCACCCCCCACCTCCCCAACAGGCCCCAAATAGCAAAAACCGCATGCCTTTCGATGGCGCCGCCATGGAAAGGCTGCTCTCCGCCTGCATCATGATATGGATGGCGGTGTCTTGCAGACACCGTCACCATATCATGTCCCTTTTCCGCCCGATCAACGAGTCGACCGGCGAAAGACTGGCGATGTTAGAAATGGAACTTCTGGTTTGCTGAGGCTTGCGCCACAGCCAGGCAGAAACCACCACTCTAGTCAGGGTAAGGGGGAAACACACACTGTTGATAACCCCTGCTCACCCCCATGGTAGCTTGGCACAAGCAGACAGGCTTAGCCCCAAGGCAATGTGTAAAGTATTTGCACCAACACCCACAATAACACTGTGAAACACCACAAATTGACACCACACAGGTATTTATAAAAATAAATATCTTTATCTAAAATTAAGCATGACTCAAACGACAAAGATCCAACATACACAATTAATGCTATTTTTGAATGGCTCTTTGGAATGTTCTTTTCTACAACAAACTTGTAGATTCTGTATTTCACTGATGTTACCAAAAATAGCTTGTAGGTGTAGTCTTTTAAGCAAATAGAGTGTAATTAGAACAGTCTCAAAAATACGGCACTTGCAGGGACTGTATTTCTTCTATTTGATAAGTGACTGCTCATTAGTGCCTGTCACGCGGCACCGGGGTACAAGGCTGACTGTGCTGATCCCTTCAGTGTTTCCCCACCGCTGACTCCGCAGCCAGTGATAATAACCAAATGCCCCCCAAAATGCTCGCAACCAAATTGGGAGACCGGGACAGGACCTCGGTAAAGTAACCCCCAACTACGCTACTACGGGCTGTAATCCGGGCAAAGTTAAGAAAGTACAGTTCGGCTCGCCGCCTCAGACCGCTGAAGCGAGCCTTACCTGCGGTGGTGGGCTCTTTACTGCTGCCTGCACCTCGGGTTGGGAATGGATGAGCCCTCTCCTTGCACACGCTGCACATGTGGAATGGGACGGCCTTCTCCGACTCGAGCACTGCTCCACTCTCTACGGGGCGATGACGTCCTGCGTCTCTGGAGGAATCCCGGTTGCTAGGCAACGCCTCGCAGCCAGGGATCGCAGCACGGCTTTCCTTTCTTCTCACAACGGCCTCGCTGATTACTCGGGCCAGCAGGACACACACGCAGCACTTCGATGATTACACTGTCGGCCCCCACGAAGGTCACAGTGCTAGCCAGACTATGGGCAGACACACGCAAACAGCATTGTGGCGCTCTGGCTCCATGGAGCTCTTCAGTGCAGGCATTTCCGTGTGCAGGCACAGGCACACAGCGTCGAGGTTGGGTAAACTCACAATCTCCAAATAACACGGCAGGCTTCACAGAGATCACCATCTGTAGGCAGAGACACTCTTACAGCTTTGCAGGGACGGTTTTTGGGAACTTTGATATGCCTGAGTTCCCACAACAGGAGACCAGCTCTCCTCAGGCCCTTGGGGACGTTTTGCTTCAGGACACAGCACACAGCAAAGTCCCTTCTTCAAGCAGGTGGGGGGACACAGCACACAGCAAAGTCCCCCTTGTCCTCTTTCTCAGTGAAAACAGCAAACTGGAGGTCAGCCCCAGAACATACAGCAAGGGCAGTCCTCCTCAGTCTCTTCAGCTGATCTTCTTGGGCAAGGATTCCTCTTGATTGCAGCAGTAGTCTGATTTACAGGGTTTTCAGGTCTTACTTTTATACCCCAAACGTCTTTGTTCTCCATGTGTGAGGGGTCCAGGATCCAGTCCAAACCAGTTCTGGGTGTCCTCTGCCAGGGCATGTCTCCTTCCTTTGTGAGGGGAGGCCAGGGCCATCAGACACCCCGCAGGAGGTGAAGCCAGCATTGTGGAAGGCAGGCACAGTCCTTTTCAGGCCCAGGTGCAACTCCTCCCACCACTCTAAGTGTAGATAGGTCTATTCAGCCTAGTGCTGACTCACCCAGCCTCCTGCAGCCACCCCAGCCCCTGTCACTCACCAACCAGACAGTCAATACACAACCAGGCAGAGTCACACAGAAAGGTTGAACAGGAAAGTAGCCACTTTCTAAAAGTGCTATTTTCAAACACGGAATTTAAAAACCATCTTTTCTAAAAGATGCGTCTTCAAATTCTGAGTTCAGGGATACCAGACTCCATATGTCTATCTTGCCACTATGGGAAGATATGCAGGTAAACATGGTACACATCATTCTCCATGTTATCCTATGGGCAAGATAGCCTTTCAATAGTGAAAAACGAAATTGGCAGTATTTCACTATCAGGACATGTCACCCACATTAGTACATGTCCTACCTTTCACATACACTGCACCCTGCCCAGGGGGGTACTTTGGGCCTACCATAGGGGTGTCCAATGTGTACGAAAAGGGAAGGGTCAGGCTTGGTCAGTGTGTATCCTGGCCAGGACAACATGGCAGTTCACAGACTGCGCACAGGCACTGTGGTGGCAGGCCTGGGACACCATTTTAGGGCTACTCATGTGGGTGGCACAATCAGTGCTGCAGGCCCACTAGTAGCATTTGAATTACCAGCCCTGGCACTCTCAGTCCACTTTACTAGGAACCTACTGGTAAAACAAATATGCCAATCATGGATAACCAATCACAATACAAATTTAACAGAGAGCATATGCACTTTAGCACTGATTAGCAGTGGTAAAGTACCCAGAGTCCTATAGCCAACAACCACAGGTCAGGAAAACAGAGGCGGAAGAAGCAAAAAGTTTGTTGATAACCCTGCAAAAAGGGCCATTTCCAACACCGGCGGATGGTCTTTCTGTCCGCCGCGGGCCCCCCAGCCATGCTAATATGGTGGGGGGGTCATTCAGGTATGGATGGATGGCGGATCGTCCCCTGCCGGGCCAGCGGTGGCTACCTCCGGCCCGGCGGGAGCAATCCGCCTGCCATCCTAATAGACTCCTTGGTGTTTAACCAGTGATTTTAGCAATTTTGGAAAACCCCTCGACCTAAATGCTGCAAGTGGATGTCCTTATTCTATATGGTACCACAACCAACAAATTGTCTTCCCTGTTTAACCAGAAAGCCATTAATGAACCTAAACCAAGTTATTCCTGACCAAGGCTCCGACCCAGTCTCCTGGAGGGGAATGATCTTCCAAATTATCTTCGTACAAGGAAAATACAAAAAGCACCCTAGGAAGGAGAAACCCTTTTCTCTTCCAAGGGATACCCATCGATATTAAATCAAAACAGAGAACCCAATAAATATATATCTTTGATATCTCTCTTGTGTCAGAAAAAGCACTGTTTTTCTAGTAAAACCCTCACCCACAAGGGTTCCCCTTTCATGGCATGCTTCATCAATGGGTCCATCCCGAACAGCTGTGGATCTGGCATGCTACGACCGACGAACTACGTGGGAGCACTTGTTGGACTTTATATAATGATAAAGGAGATTTATATATGTAGAAGGGGAGGGTGTGGAGAAAGTTAAAAATGCCTGACTAGTAGGTATATCTATTTTATTCCTGCCTCTAGTAGGTATGATTAAAAATTAGGGGTGATTAAGAACACAAGGTTGGTAACGCACTTGCGGTCCTATAGGTGAACATGTTTTGAGCCGTGCCCCTATGGCTCTTCTTCATGACCATGGGACCCTAGTTCCTTGGTACCACTCCTGTATGCTTAATCACATAAAAAACGCTAGTTGTATGCTAGGACACTTAGTGAAAAAACATATATATACCACCTATTTGGTGTTCTTTGTTTCTGTGGGAATACAAGAGAGAGAGAATTATGGATGCATCATACTTTAAAATATATTTTTGCAGTCTAAAGGAAGGCCAAAAATTTACCAGATTTCATTGAATTTTCATTTACAAAAGGCAAATTCCATACAAATTAGTCACTGATAAAATGAGGCTATAGAAAATCTTTCACAAACTATTTTGAATCTTTGAAAGATAGACAGAAGGCTAGACTAAATGGGTTACAGCAAAGAAAGGAACATGAAATAGTTGCCAGTTCTTTTAGAAACCTTAGAGAAGAATAGTCTTCTACTAGAGGTTCTTCTTCCCATTCCAAGGACTCCATTGGAGGAGATCCAAGGAAAGAAGACACTTTCATCAATGTCGAGAGGACTTCTGAGACCACCTCCTTCAATGGTAAAGTCGTCAATGTTGAGATCACCTCCATCAATGCCAATGCCACCTTTGTTAACCTCGAGACCACCAAAGTTGACATAAAAAATATTGACTTCCAGTGCAAAATTTTTGTTATCGTCTATGCAGCTGCTTCCAAGACGGTTATGGGAACATCATTCACATAGACCTGCCATTCCAGGCTCTGATTACTCTCAAACACACTCTTCTTTACATCACACACACAAAATAGCAAAATAGCACTTTCTGATACACCTTCTCCATAGGGCGGTGGGGGCAACCCCACTTGACTTCTTTCCAGATTCCGTAACATCGACTAGGCTTTCCCCTAGGATCTACCCTATATCACTGTCTGTTCCCAAATGACCATAGGACTTTTCCACAGTTGTCATATTGACATTGCTTAAGATCCAGATCCGAATGTAGATCTTGAAGAAGCTGTAGAGACAGACACACATATTTTCACTCTAGATAAAGGAGTACAAGACATAGCTGGAGGTCATGATCTCGACACAGGACATGGTCTCCATTGTGCATGACTACCTCGAGATCTTCTCCAACTCTTTTAAATCCACCTCCATAAGAGTATCTCCAATTGATGACCTAACAACTTTAAATGAGGTGTTAGTAAGAGGTGACATTACATCAGAGAAGGCCGTTAAGAACTCTCCTTCCTCCAGTTCCGGGTCTTCTTGAGCATGCAATGTAGTTATGTTTAACACCTGCATGAACAAAATCAGCCCGAACTAGGCTGTTGAAGAAATATAAGCCTCTTGACCAAGAGCTTCTATTTTTCTTGTCAGATCTTCAACTGGATACAGTAATTGTGGCTGCAGCAAGGAAATCACATACAGTAGCACCATCTTCTTCCATACCAAAGACAAGGAGAGTAAGAATATAGACTCTTTGAGAAGGAAAATGTGTGGAACATCTGCTTCTTCAATTACAGCAGCGAATTCTAATGCCTTTTTAGGGAGGTATGGCTACTGTCATTGTATTTGTACTCATGGCTTAGACTAACAGGTCTAAAAATGGAAGTGCAACATATCATTCTGAATCTGCCATTCTCAGGAAGCATACTTGTCACAAATGTAAACTGAATTTGACACCTTCAATTCTGTTGGCCTTGAAAAGAAGAAAGAATTTAAAGGGGAGTGCATGCTCTATATGGGCACTATATAACAGGCGTTACTACCCTCAGAGGGTTCACACCCCTCACTTTTCGCATCACCAGCATAAACACCAATAAAAGCAGTTGTATCTCCAACGTAAAACCTCTAGAGGGAGAGGAGGTCAGCATCAACAATCTGCAGCAGGGAAGACTCCTACAAGACAATGAGTCACTTCTATCTCCAGCTCCTTTAGTCACCCCAGTGGGAGTAAGTATTCACGCTTTTCAGAGTGGCTGCTAATAACTGCAGGCAGATGGGTCTTTCTTTTTTACTACTGAAAAATGCAGTGGAGGAGCTTCATTTACATTAGAAAGGACTGGCAATCTATATCGGATACTTCCTGGTTCAAAAGAATGGGTCAAAGGAGGAGATCAGGCCCTTTCTTCAACCAAGGATACGGAACAAGTGTCTTAGAAAATAAAAATTCAGACTGCTTGCATTACACCAAATCTACCCTTAATTACATCAAGAAGACTGGATGTGTGGAAAAGATTTTCAAGATGCATATTTCCACTCTCCGATCATAAACAAATATTTGAATTTCTCAAGGTTCACATAGTAGATTCAAGACATTTTCAATAAAAATTCCACCCTTTCAGACTGACGTCAGCTCATTGAACATATAGAAAATGTATGGCTGTTATCTATCCTTATCTAAGCGACTGGCTAATAAAAGGAACATCTTCAGAGGAAACATTGATTCATTTTCAAATGTGCCTGTGCTGGATGTATGTCGTTACAACGCACACTTTTACAATGCATGCACTTACAACGCATTTTTTACAACGCAACATCCACTACAACGCATTCCATTACATAGCATGACACTACAACGCATGTTTAAAAACTACCTTTACAACGCATTCCATTACATCGCATACTACCTTTACAACGCATACCATTACAACGCATAGTATAGGGGTAAAAATTACTATTCTAACTCCAGGGGGTGCAACAGTAGGGTAAGTGTTGGATTGCGTTGTAATGGTATGCGTTGTAAAGGTAGTATGCGATGTAATGGAATGCGTTGTAAAGGTAGTTTTTAAACATGCGTTGTAGTGTCATGCTATGTAATGGAATGCGTTGTAGTGGATGTTGCGTTGTAAAAATGTTGTTGTAAGTGTAGTGCGTTGTAACAGTTGCGTTGTAAAGGTTGTTCACCCTCAACACTGACAACATTTGTTCTTCAGGTAAACCTCATAAAATCTATTAGGCTTCTAGTCCAAACAATATGCTGAATGGGAGCTATAATATATACACTGTCTGAAAAAGTGTATACTTCAGAGGAGAGACTATCATCAATTCAATTAAAATGTCACATCTTATTGCAAACTCCTCATCCAACTGCCCAGCTAATGTCATCCCTACTGGGTTCAATGGCGTTTGCATTTTCCAGGTTCTTCATGCCAGACTTCACTTGTGTAGAGGGCCAGTGGAACCAGTTGTCAAACAACTAGGAGAAAAAAATTGCCACAGTCACAATCAGCCATCCAATCACTTCCATGGTGGACCAAATCGCAAATATTGATGAAGGGGACCTCATTCTATCTGGCACTCCCATCTCTTCAGGGATGGGGAGCACACTTGGGCCATTTAAGAGCACACAGATTATGGCCACACAAGCAAAAAACCTACCACATCAACCTGCTAGAGTTGAGAGCAGTTTATCTGTCTTTAAAATGCTTTCTTCTGGCAATCAAAATGACACCTCTGCTTGTTCAGAAGGACAAAACAACAAAAGACCAATCTATTTGCTGAACAAGCAGTGAGGGAAGCATTCAAGACCTCTGTCTCTAGTGTCACCAACCATAGGTAAATGGCTTTTTGCAGGAACTGATTATCACAGCTGTCCATCTCCCAGGTGCGTAAAACATGAAAACAGACAACCTCTGTCGGACTTTCCAAGAAAATCATAAATGGATTCTAAATGACAAATTTGTGGAAGTAATTTTCAAGAATAGGGATGTCCTCAAATAGACTTGTTTGCCGATGTAAAAACAAAAAAATAGCAACATTTTGATTTCATAGTAAATGAGCCAGGGTCGAAGGGGAATGCCCTTTTGGCAGACTGGTCAAAGACATTTATTTACGTACTTCCACCAGTTCATCTCATTCCGACAGTTCTGATCAAATCTTACCCATCTAGAACCAGAATGAGAATGATAGTACCTGAATGGTCTCATCAGTGGTGCTTCACAGACCTCCTTCACCTATCAGAGTGACCACACAAGAGATTGCCATGCAGACAGGAACTCCTGTAGAGGTTTGGGGGCCAGATCCTGAACCCCATCCTTCCATCACTGAACCTAGCGGCCTGGCTCATGAATTCCTGCAAAATGGTAATATAGGTCTTCCATAACATGAACATTCTGTGAGAAGCTAAACGACTTTCCACAAGAAAACCATGTGCCTTTAAGTGGAAGAGATTTTATATTTATTCTATGTAAAATAGCCACAATCTGTCTTCTTGTCAAGAAGATGGAGTGATACCATGTCATCTTCATCTGGCTAGGTCTGGTTTACAATTGTCTTCTATAAAAGTATTCCTTGCAACTTTAACTGCCCATAGGAAGTCTTCATCTAAAGCCTCTTTCTTTAGAATGCCTGTGGTTAAAGACGCTTTAGAAGGTATTGAAAATGCATTCCACCAGTTAAGTCTGCGCATAGAGTTAATGAGGTTCAGACCCGATGCGCTACTGTACCATATACAGTATTTGATAGTAACAGAGTGGTAATCAGAACACACCCCAGTTTTCTTCCTAAGGTGGTTTCAGATTTCCACATTAATCAAACTATTTCTCTACCCACAATTGTACCTCATCCATCAATGCCAGTAGAGAAATCTTTGCATTCTCTGAATGTTTAAAGAGTTCTTAAATTCTATTTATATAAAACTAGACATAAGAAAATCAGATAATCTTTTCATAAATTATGCCCCAGTACGAACAGGCTTAGCTTCTTCAAAACAATCCATTTCTATATGGATAGTTTCTTGTATAATTCTTTCATACCAGATAGCTAAGAACCCCCTACCTGGTAAACCTAAAGCACATTCCGCGTGTGGAAAAGCTGGTACCATAGCCCTTCTTAGAAGTGTTTCCATTTCAGAAATATGTAAAGCAGCTACTTGGAGATAATCTGATAGACTTCTAGCTGCAGATTCCTTACCTTTGAATTTCCCAGGCGTCATGCTGGATCTGGAAGCTTTTGCTGAGCAATACCCCTTGCGCGTGCCATGGGGTGGCTCCAATCGGCACTGCCTGACGTCGTTGGCAGTGTCGATTATGTCGTCGCAGTACCTATATAGGTGCCATCCAGGCTCACGGACGTCAGTTCTTTTCTTTCCGTGCCACTTAAGCGCTTATTGAGGAAGAGCTACCCCTCTGTTGCGTTCTGACAGGATTTTTATTGACTTTTTGTCGAATAAAAAAAAAATAGTTTGCTTGCGAGAATGTCTTAGAGGAAGACAGGGTTCAAGCCATGCGGTTCATGTCACTACATGATGACGGTTACAGACTCCCCCCTCGTCTGCCTCTGGTGTCTCAAGCATGACCATGATTCGAATTTGTGCTCAGACTGTTGGACTATGGCTCCGAAGGCCTTGTGGAAGTGGGCTATTAAGTTCCTTGCGGTCCGGCAGTCGACACCATCCATCAAGACTCCACGGGGAGTCCCGGTTACGATCGGAGAAGAGGAGGTCGTGGGACTGCTCCCGAAGCCCAAACTCCCCTTCGTTCCACTCGAGGTCTTCGGGACACTTGGGGAAGAGTACAGGATGAAGAAGAAGTCCAAGTGGACTTCATCTTCACGTCAGCTGTTGTCCATCGATGAAAGAGGTAAGGAGCACCGATGCTCTAGGCACAGTTCTGCAGAGCCACAGCCAGGGTCGACGTTGCACAGCCCTTGCTTTCTGGGAGCTGAAGCGATCCAGCTCAAATATAAGAGTTTTACGAGGCCATGCACCGCGTATTTGAGCAGGCTAGCCTCTCGAGCCCCGTTGGGGTCAGAAGGGGCCCCATCAGGTTTGACGCTGTCGGCTCTGACCATGGCGCAGGTGAGGCCTCAGGAATCCGATCCCAGATCTGGGTCGATCGGTCATGTCTTAGTGACCTCCTCCGGCGTCGGACCCAAAGTTGGTGCCCACCGGCGTCACCCTCTCCATCCTTATCCCTGATGGCACGGAGTCTGAAAAAGGTTGCTTGTTGCCTATTCCGGCACCGATTGAACCCAGGGGTCCTATGTTGTTGTCTGAACACTTAGAGGATGTGTTAGGCTTCAGGGAGGAATGGGAGGGGCCTATGGACCCTTTGGAACACTAGGTTGACTCCGCAGAGCAGTTGGACTGGTATGGGGAACTTGGGAAAGCCAGTGGACTGGACACTTCTCCAGATACTAGCATCCTCTCTCCACCACCTGTGGCTATGGAGGAGGGGGCATCTTATGCCATGGTGGTTAAGAGGGCAGACGAAGTCCTTGGACTAGAGCTGCCCTCCGCGCATGACAGGACTAGTCTCCTGGCTGCAGTGCTTCAACCTGGGGATTCCACCTCCGAACCCCTTTTGCCCTTTAACAAAGCATTAACTGATGTCCTTCTAGGCACGTGGTCAAGCCTAGCACAGGGACTCCTGTAAATAGGATAATTGCACGCCACCATCGGCCAGCAAAGTTCCTCAACCAACACCCCACCCCAGGAAGTTTGGTGGTGCAGGCCTCTACATCCCAGGGCATGTTACCTTCCTTCACTCCAGGGAGGCAATCCAAGAGGCTGGATTCATTTTGAAAGAAGATGTTTTCTTCCTCCAGCCAGGCATGCTTATTGGGCCATTTTTCAGACTCCCTTTGGGAGACCATTGCGCAAGTGCTGCCACAAGTCCCATAGGAGGCCCAGGCTGTGCTCTCTCAAGAAGTTAAGGACAGGAGAGATGCAGCAAAATTCACCATTAGATGTGGCCTTGATAAGATGGACGGCCTGTGCAGATCAATTTCAATGACAGTGGACTTGAGGTGCCCAACTTGGCTTAGGACAGCTCAGGGTGATGCCCAGGTAAATTTGATGGACTTGCCCTTTGGCAAAAAGGCAGATTCGGCCCTAGTGGGGTTCAAGGACTCTCGCTGCGACCAGATCCTTGGGCCTCTCTTCTACTCCACGTGGCCGTCTACCTTTCACCCCTTTCATGGCAATGGAAGGGGTTTCCAACCGTATCGGCCCTATCCCAGCCATCATCCTCCGCAGGCTTCCCAAACCACGTGGGGACGTGGACGCAGTTCATTCCGAACTAGAAGTGGTAGGCAGAAGTCGTCGGCCATCCTGCCTTCGGCAGCCGCAGCCTCCAAGCACTCTTAATCTGACTCTGCAAGACCACACCACTCCAGTTGTCGGGAGAATCCATCTTCATCATCTCCCCCACTGGAGGGCCGTAACATCGGACAAGTGGTTCTTGCAGATCATTCAGGAAGGCTGTTTATTCCTTTCCTCCTCCCATTCTGCCAAATCAGGAACAGCAGATGGAGGATCATCTGAAATTGCTCCTAGAGGAAGCTACAGCTCTTATGGCCAAAAGAGCTATAGAAAGGGTCCTGGTTTCAGAAGTAGGCAGTGGCTGTTATTCCCGCTACTTTCTGATTCCGAAGAAGAACAAAGGGTTGTGGCTCATTTTAGATCTTCTGACCGTAAATCTGTTCCTCAAGAAGGAGAAGTTCAAGATGCTCACTCTAACTCAGGTCTTGTCCGCCCTAGACCAAGAAGACTGGATTGTAGCTTTGGACCTGCAGAATGCATATTTTCACATCCTCCATCCTGCCGGGCCACAGGTGTTACCTGCGGTTCAAGTTAGGCCACGAGCACTTTCCGTTTACCGTACTCCTCTTTTACATCTTAGGAACAGCATAGCTCTTCTCCCTGGAAAGGTCCCTCTCCAAGTGTGTGTGAAACCAACATGCAATCCCATAATATCAAAGTGCAGGTTTCCAGCAGCTGCAGATGTGTAACATGTTTTGTCTAAGTGCTAGGGACTGACGAGAACAGAATAACAAGGGGCATTGTTTATCGACCGTGCACATCTTGTTCAGACTAAACTCCAGGAACAGGCAGAGAATGCAGAAAGCAGAAAGTTCTCATGTGAAAGGTACAAACAGATGCTTGAATAATAAAGTCATGTAGTAAAAGCAGCATCATGGCAGTAGCGCTCATGCTAACTTAGCAATGTCGACCATGGCCCAATGGCCCAACGGTCATACAACAATACTTAAAACCTATATTCACCCCTAAGGCAGGCCTTTTAATCCTGAAGGCATGGTGCTCGGTTCTCACCGTGAGAGTGCCCCTGCATGAGCAGGGCACCCCAGCAACCTTCGGAGTCCAGTCTCCCGGGTTTTAAGTGCATCAGCCATTACGACATATAGAGTGGCAATGTGTCATTACGCGATAACCATCTCTAAACTAGCTGTAACAAACCCTGTCATGTTTGGTATCAAACATGTTGGAATCATACCCCCACACCATAAATGATGTGGAAGGTATGATTTCATGCACTTTAATGCTCCTCCAGAGGCCCTCAGTGCTCCCAGTACCAGTCTTCCATAACCGGACAGCAAGCTAGGGCTGCTGCCGTTCAGAGGCATGTTTCTGCCCTCCTGCTGCTGAATCAAGCTCAAGCTTGGGAAGGCAGAGCAATAGATATCCTGTCACAGGGAGGTGTGACAACCTCCCAGACAGGCCAGAGCCACTGAGACTGCTTGAAACCAGTTCAGCGAGCCACTGGCTCCCGCTCTGGCATGAAACTGGACAAAAACATGGGAGTATCCTCCCCACTGTCCAGCCCCTCCCCTGAATCCTCCCAACCCTTTCTTAAAGGTACTTAAGGGCTTATCTGTTGGGTCCCAGGATTCATCATGGGACAAGATTCAGATCCAAAACCACTTCGTCTTTGACTGGCTGGGCACTCTGGACTTCGCTGGACTTCACCGTGGACACTGAGACTGCAACTGGGAAGATTCCTGCTGTCCTGGTCTCATCCTGCAAGCCTGCTGCAACGTCTGTGCTCCATACAGGAACCTTCATCGTCACCGCATCCTTTGCACTGTGGGCCTGCATCTTTGGTGAGCTGCTCGAGGTCCTCTTGCGGCTCATGATCTTCTTTGGCTTCAGTGGGCTCCCCATCTTGCTCTGGGCCTCTTCCGACAGCCCTGCTTGTCCCGACACTGCACCTTTTTTTGCCTACCGCGTTGTTTGCGGTTGCCAAGGCTTCTTTGTGCTCCCGACGGACACCGACACTTCAGCTCTCGACATCCAGCGTGGGACAGCACGTGAATGGCTCCTGGTCTTCTTCAGCATCGCCTGGTCCACAGGGCTGCAGCTCCAAGGTCATTGTTAACACTCCTGCATCTCCTGACATCGGCGGGCAATAGTCTTCGTGCCTCCTGGTCAGTCCTGAGTGGCATAGACTCTATCCCCTCTGCTTGAAGGTACTTCACAACTTGACTTCACCTTTGGGCTCCACTGGACACTTTCACCTTCTTCCTCAGCGGCATCTTCCTGAAGTCCTCCATTGGGTTCGACTGCGGTTTCTGATGTAATTTCACACCTATGCACCCAACTTTCCTGGTGTGGGTATCCTGGTTCCTAGAGTATCAAAGAGTGGGGTGACTCTCCAACCTTCTGTCTTCGACTGGGTTTCTTTAGGGTCCACTGGGAAGGGTCCTTCTTTTTTTAAATTGCAACCGCAACTTACCCATTGGCTTGAATTGAGTGCACAATCATGTTCCCACTCTGCACACGACCTCAGTGAGGTTCCTAGATACTCACCTTGGATGGTTTCTTGGGTCCCCGGCTCTTCTATGTCTTCTGGGTCCTCTCTTGTCTTCAGTCGTGGTTCGTATTCACTATTTTAGTATTTGGTTTGGTCTCCACCTGGCGACTGCTGTGTATTTGTGTCACTTACCTGTTTTATTTGCAAAGTATCATGTGCATTGTGTTATATCTCCTGGCAGTAGATATTGTTAGGTGTTAGTAAGTGCATTATAATTAATAACTATTTTTATAAATATACTGTGTATTCCTTTTTCACTTAACCTATACCAATAAGATTAAGGGCTGGTCAAACAAGCTGCTTTAGACTCCTTCTTGACCAAGCCTGAAGACTGCTCTCCACAGCTACCACTTGGAGAGCTTTCTAAGGTTGTCTAAGACCTCTAAAATCACCATAAGGGCTGTCTGGATTAGTGCAAGGTGCTACACATATATAAGTGAGGACCATATACTAGCCAGCTTCTCACAGCAATCCACCGCCGGGATGGTATGGTTTGTACATATAATTCAAAGGTAAGGAATCTGCAGCTAGAAGTTTCTATCAGATGAAAAAGTTACTTGCCTTTGCTAACGCATTATTTGGTAGAGACTCGATCTAGTTGCAGATTCCTTACAGCCTCACCCATGCCTGCCCACTTTACAGACTGATTTCATTAGAGCTAGGGTTACTCCCTATTTCGTAGCTCCGTGCTTCTGGCATGAAAAAAACTAAAAGTACTGACAACCGCACTCCTGGGTGGCAATTATATAGGTACCGCAACATCATAACGAACTGAGCCGAATGGAGCAATCCAACAGGCATGGCACTTAAAAGAAAGTAATTAATAATTTGCAGCACTTTTCTTTATTGTGCAACAACTTGTGTTACATTTATTATACAGTCTGATAGCATTTGCAGCTAGTAGATCATTATTCTCCTTTTAGCTAGCAACAATGCCAAGGCTAAGAATCTTCAATTTATATTTCATTTTTTGTGTCTTGAATGCAAACCCAGTATACAATGTTCATGGGAGTGTGTTATAACATTCCATGGCAATCTTTTCTGGGAATCTGCTATCTGTTTCCAGTGTTGCCCCACCGCCAGCATGCCCATATAATGTGGGGAATGTCAATTCTGTTGTAGCAGCACCTTAGACATTCTTGTGATCTGGTGTATTTTGTTTAGTATCTATGGGGTCAGGTAAGTCCAAAGTAGAATTCTAAACTGAACGATTTGGAATTTGGCGTTGCTGGTCACTGCTTTGTGGTAATGTAGGAAACTTTCAAATGTACCATGGGATATGTAGTCTATTTTCATAAGTAAGTTGAGAGAGCTATGTGGGCAATAACTTGTCTGTTCTGTCAGTTCAAGCTGATAAGTTACCTCTTCTTGCCCTATGATCTAACACGGTGGTGGTCAATGGAAGTGCCTGATAACATAACAATGTTTGCCAACATGTCGGAAGATGTCCACGCTACTGAGATGGCTATGCCTTTTAGTGGCAAACAGCTTTTGGTGATAAAGCCTACTCTTTCACGCAGGACTATAAGAGTAGAAGGGCTAAGACCACTCGCTGGACATGGGCTCACTTCTGATGCAGTTCCATCAGCAATACAGAAAGATTAGGCCAGTCCAGACACCTCAGCAAATAATACCGAAGTAGAAATGGATTCAAATCTCATACGCAGCAGCAGATCCAGCCCTCTCTGTTTTGAGATGCATTTGCTGCCTCAAAACCTCTTTGATTCCCCACCACGTAATCCACCAGCTTCCTGAAGGGGGAGTATCTCACTTTCCCACCAACTGGGAGTCAATTATGAAGTTCCACTTAGTCATCCAGTTGATCTGTCTTGCCTATGAGACAGTTAGGAGTACACTCTTTTCCATACAGCTGACTGGTGAAAATTGAGTTACTGCCACTGCTTGAGGAACATTTTTTGTGCCAAGTGACTCTTTCCCATGATTTGGCTTCACCATCGATGAGAATGAGAAAAAGTGTCAGCTTAGTTCAGTTCAGAGTTTGACCTTCATTGTTGTGGTGCTAGACATAACTCGCATGAAGGCCTTCCTTTTCTACAGATGATTGTGTATATTCAGGAGATGATTCTGAAATTTCTGTCTCAAGTTCATCTCCTGGTCCTTTAGGACTTACATGCGTTCAGCGGATCACTGACATAATATCGACAGACAAAATATCGACATACCAAAATATCGGTACTAAAATTTCGATCACACTATTATTGACGAGCAATACTTATTTAACAAAATACACAAATATAGAAACCATATTATCGTCAATAACAAATATCGTTTTAAACATTATCGAACACACAAATATCGTAAAAGAAAATATCGACATTTTTTTAAACATTTACAAAATGTCCTAAATAAATCGAAATTAAAAATATAGACAGCAAAATTATTGTTTTAATACAAATATCGACTATTTAAAAATGACTAAAATCAACATATAGTTACACCAAAATCTATCTTTAAACTATAAACACTCTCTACACATTACTAAATATAATACGATCTTATTATAACATATAAACATATAAAAGCATAGAATAATAACAAAATACACTAATGAATGATAAATAAAATATTTTTAAATATAACACATACAGCATTCTACATTAAAAGCAATATTAAACATACTTAACTGACGAAATTAGTTAAAAAAAAACTTAGGACTAACAACTTCTTAATTAGCGTTTCCCATATAGGAAAACCAACTGTCAAAACCCCCAAATAATTAACAACGAATGAAAACCTCACACTAATAAAATACACCAATGAGATAAAACTACCAATTAACTCAGCACTACATAAACAACAAAAATGTATATTTAATTTATACTTCAACCCTACAATAAAAAAGAAGAGGAGACTCTGCCAGATTACTTCCAGAACGCAGATTTACATCACAGAAAAAAGCTTTGTAACTGCACTAAGTAAGTAAAACTGCATTTAGAATATAACACTACTTATAGTCCTCACCAAAAAATATATATAAAACATAATTCACTAATATGTCTCTCTTAAACTTATATCTCCTCTACAGATATATTTTAAAGCAGCCAAAAAATACTCCTCAGCATCAACAATAAAGTTACTAAGAAAGTGAGTATATTAATTTTTTATATTAAACAACTCCCTAAAAAACCCACCCAAAGACCCACTAACTCACAATGTCGCCACCACCTACAACACAATACAACAAAAATATTAAAATTATAGTTTTTTCTTCCCAACAGAAACATCTTCACCAAAACGAAAATACAAGCTTGAAAAAATTTCAACAGCATTATTTTTTACATCAACAGCAACATTGTAAGAATATACAAAGCAATGTATGTTTATTTACTTAAAAACTATACTGTCTTATTTTAATTCATATTTATATATATTTTCTTTAGCACTAAAAAGACCACCATGACTGAAGGCGCACAATTTATTACATCTCAAAAAGGGAAAATGTTATTATGATACATGGGTTATGTATATACACAAGAAAAACAAACTGGTTTAAAAGTCTTTTGGAAATGCAGAAAATATTATTTGAACAAATGTTATGAAAGAGCTATAACACAAGAAACCACTGTTGTATCTGTAAAATAACTTAACCACTCCCCAAATGTAACTGAGATTGAAGTAAGAGAGGCTCTTGAATCAATAAAAGAAGCAAGCACTAGTACAGATAGACCTACCACTGAAATACTAAAACAGCAGTTACTAACAGTACCCCAACATGCCTCTAGCCAATTACCCTCTATTGATTCATTAAAGAGAACAATAGCTAGACAGAAGAAAGCCACTACAACTACAACACGCGCCCCTAAAACCTTTCAAGAGGTAGAGATTCCCCCTGAACTAAGAATAACACACAATAATGAACCATTTATACTATTTGATAATAAATGAAACGATAAAAGAATCATTATGTTTGCTACTGCAAACAATTTACTTAAATTACAACAATGCGACACCTGGATGATGGATGGGACTTTCCAAATTTGTCCCAAACCATTTTATCAGTTGTACACAGTCCATGGTCTATTTCAAAATACTAATATTCCATTTATCTATACCCTTCTCCTCAATAAACAACAATCTACCTACCATGAAATTCTAAACCAAATAAAACAAGAAACATATAATTATTTTCCTCAGAAAAGAATTATAGATTTTGAACAAGCCATGATTAATTGTATACTTAAATCCTACCCACGTAAAGCAATCCAGGGTTGCTATTACCATTTTAACCAATGTCTATGGAGACACCTGCAAAAGTCAACGCTAAGGGACCCATTAGGATGGCGGGCGGAGGCACCACCATCTTCCATGCCATTTTCCACACGCGAGCAGCGGTCCTCACGCCCACCATATTACAATGGGCAAGCATAGTCCTTTCCCGTCTGCCGCGGTGCCACGTGAACCACCATAAAAATGCGCCCGCCACCGTGGTGGTGGTAGCCAATAGAGACCCACCACCGTGCAGAATGCCATCCCGACCGCCATACAAATCATGATGCCCCAAACAGCCAGCCACACCGCACAGAAGAAACCACCCAACCAGAGACGGCGGAAGCACGACAGAGGAGCGCGAAACCAGACTCCCCATCCCCTCCACCCGGTCCCGACCGCAATGGATCCAGCTTTACACGTCTTTACGGTGCTGTACCTGATACACTACCAGCCAGTAATGCACTGTCACGGACAATGCCACAAGTAAGCAATAATACAATTCTGCACACAACCACAACACACAACTCCTGGGCTGATATATGGTTCCTGTCCACCCCAAACACTCTCGTGGAGACAGTAACACGTCCTACCTGTCACAAAATCAACCCTCTGCATCCAGGTCACCCGTTAACCGCGAAATCACAGCAATCTCCCGGTCACATCACTGCAGCGGTGAAGATGCGGGAAAACATGCGCACAATGTAGTTGGCAGGGCCAACGCCTGGCATGGGCAGTCCACAAAGACTCAAAGGGCCACAACTACAGCCTTCACATACTAGGCCCCCCACATCCATCAGGGGATATGCTGTGTACCCCTCCTGTGCTCCCTTCTGCACAATTAACCAGCCAGGTGAACCCAGACCCTGCACCACACACCAAACAACCAGGGAGCCAGCCACAGCAGGTGGGGCTGAAGAGCAACACACAGCACAGAAGCACAGGGCTAGGGCAACCCTCGTCCCCACACTCCACTAATGTCAAGCAAACTTAGTCCAATCACAAAACGCTCACACTGAATATGAAGAATACCCTAACTGTACACACTGCCTGTCAAGCCACCCAGACACACCCCACACTGACACACATCCACATACACAAACCAGATGGCAGCAGCAATAGAGGACAAGAAATGGTGAAGACAAAAGTGAGGATGACAGTGATGGAAACACAAGGAGCTAGCCACAAAGCAACTGTACATCACATGCAAGAGAAGGAACAGATCACAACACCCGTAGGCCAACCAATGACACATGGCTGGCACAGTGAGTGAAATCAAACCATAGTGATCTCTGTGCAACAACTCAAGGAGACAGCAATGCAAGCCATGCATAGGCACAGGGATGATAGGAAGTGTCTGCAGTCAAAGAGTGAGCAGTCACACAACTGTACCTACTTACTTGACATGTGTATGTCATCAGCACAACACACAGGGCCCATTGACACACTTCATGACTGTCAAAAACAACTTGGACACTTCAAACACACCCCTCCTCCACCCACCTTACACCTGTACCACTCAACACTAGTGTCAAAGACACAGAATGGTGCAAATAATGTCCTGTGAATACACTGACAAAGAATCACACTCCCTGGGTTGCATCCACAAACATCACACACACACACACACACTCGGGGTTGCCTGAACCAATGCTGTCACAAATACATTAGCCAAACACAAACAACAGACACAAATGTACAACATGCCCAGACATGTGCAGACAACCAGTGGAAAGGCAATGAGATCACAAACAGAACAGGCTTACACAACACCATCACTCAGGACCAATGCACAGACACCATACCCCAACACAGACAAGAAGTGCATCATCTCAAAACAATCATGGACACAATCTGGGAGTAATGGGCCAATAAGAAAACACAGACAGACATACCACACCACCCATCAAGTCAACCTGGTGTAATAGTGTACCACATGCATGCACATGCACAAGCCTGACAAGTGACTGGTCAAATATGAGAGGATAAGCCACCAAGGTGCACTCAAAACAAGCTCAGGAACAAGATTACTCCTAAGTGCATGTGACAGACACACAAGTAATGCACACTACACTTGCAACGCGCATCTGAATGTATCACAATGCACAAACAACTCACACACACAATGACAGGCAATTAGAACATCACACACAGAACATCTGTCAGCTGAAAGAGACAACACAGGCCAAACACTGCACACATCCACAGCAAACACACAACAGATGCACATGCCAATCCTTCACATTGCAAACACAGCTGGACATCATAGGATGCACACCAGGCAATTACAAGGCGACATACATCCACAGTACTGCATGCACAACAAGCAGTGTGTGCACACCAACCAAACCAGTAGCACACATATCTGAGTGCCACAACATGACCCCCCACAACACAAATCACCACAGCACCCAGACAACATCACACTCAGGAAGGGTAGCAGTACCTCAGCAAACACACATCCAGCTTATCCATCACCCACAGATGCACAAGTCGGGGACACCCAGATGCAAACAACATGACCATAGGACTGTGCTGCCCAAACAGTTACACTGCACATGAGCAACCATTACAGCAAACCAGTACAAGAAAATTACACATAACCAATTAGGAAACTGTACTGAGTGGCACATTGGTCCTGTGCACAGATCAGCACAACAAAGCATAGTGTAACAAATGAAGTGGTGGGGAGGGACACACACTGGCAACCCAAGGGGATAGCTGACATGAGAGTGAAGTGGTGTGTACGTCAGTAGTGGACATGGCAGGAGTGCACCATACACAAATAGATGGAGTGCTCACTCACAATGGGTAGGTATCATAAGCACAGATAGGGGATGGTACAACTCCACATCCCACATGCCATACAGGAACAGAAAGTGGCTCGAGTGACAGCAATGCATGAAAAAACACACCCACAATGTCAGTGTGGCTGTGCAGGTCTGCACAGTGAGCACAGACAGTATCAAGACACATGGCTGATCAACAAAACACAACACTGACTTGCCAGTCACACACTCTGCACATTCACAATTGACACCAACAACAAGTAGGTGTCCCCCTGAAGTACAAGGACACACCAATACACTGCACAGCGCATAGCCTACAACTCCCACATGTGCACACAATCACAAGCACAGAGCTGACCAATCCAACTAACAGGCACTCAAATCAAGGTTGACACATGTGTGCAGTTGCCATCACAGGGGTACACACACATCAACACTACTGACAAAGTCTCCCCTTCACACTGCACACTTCATGACCACACAAGTGCACACATTGAAACTTACCCATGTGACTTGGATGCCTGGCCATCACTAGATGAGCATACACCAACACTGCTGTTCACACATCAAGAAAGATCACACAGACATGAGGAACCCTGGCCAGCCTGCCTGCAATCCTGTGGATAGAATCCCACTCTGTGCTGGCAGTGCATCCAAACATGACATGTGTACAATTTAGCTAACATCACCATAGATTGAGTATGATAACAGTAGTTCATTTTAAACAACCATTATTGCACCCCCAAGCCTCAGAGTCAAGAAGAACCGAAGTGCCTGTCACCTCTGCAAAACCCTGAAAAAGTGAAATCAGACATTGGCAATGTTAAAGTGGGTACCATACAGAGCATGTGTCACATTAAAGCATACCCACACATAAAACCCTTTATTTAGCAAGGACACTGACAAAGCAGCCAACAGGAGTAGCTGTCTTTATTCACATATTACGCAGATAGGCATCAAAAGTAGACAACAGCAAGGCCTGTGGCCACTCCAAAGTGTAGAGTAGGTACACGAGAAGCTGCACAGGGAATGGGCAAACACAGTAATGAACAGCAAGGCCAGTGGCTAGTACAAATTGTAAGGTAGGCACATGTGTGCATGAGATCCTGCAGAGGGAATGGGCAAACACAGTAATGAACAGCAAGGCCAGTGGCCAGTACAAAGTGCAAAGTAGGCACATGTGTGCATGAGATCCTGCACAGGAAATGGGCAAACACGGTAAGGAACAGCAAGACCAGTGGCCAGTACAAATTGCAGAATAGGCACATGTGTGCATTAGATCCCGCACAGGGAATCAGTGAGACTGTACAGTGCCATGGTCAGCAACACAGTTAGGGGGATAACAATGGGCAGTCCAGGCACCGCCGGAGAGTCAGGTGCGTGAGGGGGACTTTGACGCAGACTTGGCTGTCAGTCGGACTGGGAGGTGGCTGAGTGTCGGGGCCAGTTAGAGGACTGGACCTGGTAGAGAGAGGCCAGCTGAGGGCGAGGCATCAGTGGTTTTGGAAGCCGAGGGCTACTTGGACCAGGTGGTGTGGTGGCACATGAAGGTGGAGTCATACTGCCGTGAGACACTGTGTGGGTGGGAGATTGTGGAGGGGTGCCTTTCCACTTCTTGGGGAGTCGATGGGGAATGATTGTCTTGGTAGGAGTGGTAAGTGGGGTAGGCATTACAGGCACCCCCACCACCCAAACTGCATCAGGTGCAGCCGGTGGGCCTCCCTCTGGGGGCGTGCTGGATCCGGAGGCACGCTTGGCCTGGCCTTACTTTTTCCCCTCCACCACCTGTTTACCAGGTGAACCCCTACTTTGACCTCCTTCCCCTGCTTCACAGGGGTCTGGATAGGAGTAGAGGTTGTGGGTGAATCTGCCTTAGCGGGCTTTTTCTGTGGACCCTTAGCAGGCACAAGCTTCACAGCAGGAACGGGAACTGACTGCTTTTCTTTGCGGGACGCTTTTGGGACATTAGTGTCCTTGGCTGGGGATGCCTCTGAGGCATGTGAGCCTGAGGCCTGCTTCTTGGCTTTAAGCCCCTGAGTGTCGCATGAAGGGCTTTTGCCTTTTGCCTTTGCGCTCTGGGGTGGCTTTGTTTTTTTTGGGGGTGATGGTGTCTGCGCTCTGGCCCGCTTGGGCAGGTGCTGGTGTGTGCTGCCTGTGCTGTATCTTGAGCCTGAGGTCTGTGGTGTGTGGTCACTATCGTCAAATGTAGCCACTGGCAGGGGGGTGGCCAAAGGGACTGGAGCTGGACTCTGAGACTGTGACAGCTGAATGGCTGCCGTCACTGTGGAGGACAACGACTGGACAGTCCGGTGTAGCCCACCCATGTCTGAATGAATACCCTCCATGAAGACAACTACCTGTGCTAACTTTTTGTCGTGGTCTAGGAAGGCATTAAGGAGAGTTGTCTGATCCACACACAGCTGGCACAAAAGGTCCACAGACTCAATACTGATGGCAGCAGGGGAGACAGGGGCAGGGGCAGAGGTGCCTGGGGTGAAGGACACTCTTCCCTTCTTACTGATGCGAGCATGTGCAGCCCTAGTGGAAGTAGCTGGGAGGGTGGGCACTGGACGCTGTGTGGTGGAAGAGGAGGCAGAGTTCCCGCTCACTGTGCCCAGCAACATAGATGTGTCAGATGACGTTGAGGTTGGTGTCTCTGGCTGTGATTCCTCAAGCAGACTCCTGTCCCCCTCCGGGGCGCTGGTCACATCAGTGTCAGTGTGCTCATGTATAGCAGTCATGCTTGATGCCTCACCACTGGTATCCGTCCCCTGTTCTTCTTTGCCCACAGTAGATGCTGCAAGAGACAGAGACGCAGGGTCAGTTCAGTGGCATTAACACATTCATCATATGCAAGCAAAGCACTAAACAAGATGATGATATCCCCATGTTGCACACCACCCTGTGCAGTAATATTGTGCAACCTCAATTCAAAACTCAAATTTTGCGTGTCATCATGCAAACTTGGCATAAGTGACCCATGTGATTACCACACAGCCAAATATCCTGCCTGTGGCTCTGTGTAACCAGACATACAGATCCCTCTGAGCATACCTAGGGCCCTGAGGGGGGGAAAGATGTACCTCCCAACATGTTGCCACAGTCATATCTGGAGGCAGCAGAAGGGGACAACACAGATACAGACTCCAACATATCAGTCCACAATGGCCATGAGCTCATGCCATCCACCATGTCGTACTTTGGGGCACAACTATAGTTGCACATTGGTGTCAGATGTGTAGTGCTCACAATTCTGACGTCAGGCAATGCACACATTGATGAAAGCACACTCAGATGAGGCACACTGCCGTTACCTTTCATGGGATGTCCCTGACTTCCCCAATGCGGACGATGCCAGAATGCCACAACTCAGAATGCAATGTCAAGGGCCATTACTTCAATGACTTGAGAAAGTACAGGTAGGGAAAATGCACCCAACACAGAGGCCACTTACAAGCCCTTGCATCACACTAGCAACATCACAGAGGTCAGCACTGGCAAAGGCTTGGAACACATGCAGCCACTCACAACCAAAGTCACCCTTCCTAGAATACTCAGCCCCAGATTGCTGATGATGGTCATTCAAATGTGCATCCAGCTCAGGCTGTGTCACAGCTAAGATGCGGGCCATTATACACAAAAGACGGGGTATAAGGCAGAAACTGATTGCACCAAATCACTTAGTCAGGTCAAAAATATTGATGTTCTTCGGGTGCCAAGGATCATGAGGTTAAATATCCCTAAACCCCCTTAGGGTCAAGGACCCTACAATTTATCAACAAATCACTGTGATCCAGCACTCCACAAAGTTATTTTATGATCATAAAATATGTCTGTCCATTCAGCAGGTGTTGTTTCAAAATTGTTTCTTTATTGGGTTCTTCTTCTCTTTACATATATAAAAGACACATACAGCGTAGCCGACGCGTTTCGTCCCGGAGGACTTCTTCAGGGCAAAATTCTGAAGTATAAAAAGGGCTTCGTCTTATTCCCCTCCAACACCGCAAAATGCAACGAAGCCTTCCTCTAATTGGCCAGACTAAGTAAGTTACCTTTTTTATTTTACCTGATTGTTCATAGTTCTTCAATTTGTTTTTCACCCTTATGTAGTTTATAATAATATCAATGTATTGGAGCAGATTCCCTCCATCAAGCGGTCCATGCACACATTGATGAAAGCACACTCAGATGAGGCACACTGCCGTTCCCTTCCATGGGATGTCCCTGACTTCCCCAATGCGGACGATGCCAGAATGCCACAACTCAGAATGCAATGTCAAGGGCCATTACTTCAATGAGAAGTGTGGCTCACTGGTTAGAGTAGGCAGACCTGGAAGCAGAGGTCAGCCCGGGACCAGGGTTCAATTCCTGGCTCGGCTGGGTCTTGAGTCCATAAATTGTCCATGGACTCGATAATTCTCGCTCCAGTGCATACTCGATTCATGGGTTCACACTCTGCGACTCTGGGCAATAGCTTGCTTAATCTCCACAATGGCCCCTCGCGGCGGGATGCCTGGCTTTCACCTTGTGGATGCCCTGCTGGGTTATCTCACAGGGGAATACCAGGACGGGTTCCCTAAGCAAGCGCTTAGAGACCGGTTGGTGATTTGCGCTATATAAATAGCTGCACATTTACATTACATTTACATTTACAATGACTTGAGAAAGTACAGGTAGGGAAAATGCATGACAGCTGCACCCAACACAGAGGCCACTTACAAGCCCTTGCATCACACTAGCAACATCACAGAGGTCAGCACTGGCAAAGGCCTGGAACACATGCAGCCACTCACAACCAAAGTCACCCTTCCCAGAATACTCAGCCCCAGTTTGCTGATGATGGTCATTCAAATGTGCATCCAGCTCAGGCTGTGTCACAGCTAAGATGCGGGCCATTAGTGGTGTCATGCTCCTGCATGCCAACCTTCCAGTCCGAGGGAGCAGCCCCAGCGTCATCTCTGCCACATTTTTGCTCAGCCTGCAGATGTCATCCCACCTATTGTAACAGTGTGTACGCCGTTGTTGAAGACACCCAGAGCCCGCACCTTACGTGCAATGGCCCTCCACATGGCCTTATGTTGGTGGACATTGAGCTGCAGGCATGGAAGACAAGAGTGGGAAAAATCAGTGACACAGGGTTATGTACCATTACCACGGAGCACTCATTAGGCGCGAGGCGGCAGACACGCCGGCGGCACGCCAAAGGCAAGCCCGTCTGCGCCCGTCAGCGTCCGTTACGCATCCAGCGCCATGACCCCTGGTCGACTTAGCCCCACTAAATACAGCAGGGTGGAGCTGTTGGCCTGCGATCGAGGCCTGTGTAACTCACACAACTTAACTCCATTAGGTAAGACTGAGTGTGCGAACTGCCTGTTTCGCTTGGGAGGCTTGATTGAGGCAAAGACAGGAGGGAGGGAAGGTAGTATGTCGGAAACCCCCAGAGACATGCTGAGTGTTCCCCCCCACCAGCTTAATGTGGCTGGTTGCTGCCCTGATGCTCAGGAACAATACATCCAATGCATGCTGCTTAATGTTCGCTCACTGAGCAAACATAAGTATCAAATTGAAGATATAATTCAAAGCACTAACATCAATATAATGTTCTTGACTGAGACATTGGCAGATAATGCCTCATGTCCAGATTGGAACATAGCCCTTCCTCAAGGCTATGCGGTATCATCACATAACAGGGAAGGCGGAAAAGGGGGGGCATTGCTATCATTCATCAGGAGTATATTAACCTACGGATACATGCCATTCAAGATCTCTCGGCGGAAGCCGTGCATTTTATCATCAGCAGAAATAATGTCACTAATCTTCGGGGTTTACTACTTTATCGCCCTCCCGGCCCAAAAGTAGTATTTGCCCAATCATTGATGACCTACCTAGAATCACAAACAGATCAGGGTCCATTCCTGTTGCTTGGCGATTTTAATTTCCACTTGGAGCTGGGGAACAAGTCAGACACAGAAAGACTTCTTGACAATCTTGCTACTTTTGGTCTGGTCCAGTTGGTTGCTGAACCCACCCACCAGGCGGGTCACACCCTGGACGGTATCTTTTCGAATGATTCTAATATAAATGTGGTAAAAGTCACTCCTTTGGTTTGGACTGACCACCACGCAATACTGTTTAGGATTAGGCTTCTACTCCCACCGTCACAGAAACAAATAAAATCTACGAAAGTCTTGACTCGACGGTGGAATAAAGTTAATACAGAGGATCTTTTATTGGCCCTCAGTTTAGGGCCTGGGTCATTGCCTCAAGACTGCAACACGGCTGCCCATAATATCAATGACTGGCTACAGTCAGCAGCAGACCAGGTAGCCCCCGTAAGATGGTCTACCATCAGAAGGCATAAGCCAACTTCCCCATGGTATAACTCCCAGCTTAAAGCTATTAAGGTTAAATGTCGAACTGCCGAACGTAAATGGCGGCAGGAGTATGACACATCTGCAAAAATGATCTATAATACTGCCCTTAAAGACTATAAGATGGCCATCATTGAGGCAAAAAATTGCACAAAATTGCAAACAAAATTGATGAAGCTGGAAACTCCGCCAGAGAGCTCTTTAAAACAGTTTATCTGCTCTCTAGAGCTCAGCAGGGTTCTGCCTTTCATCCAGATCAAAAGTTGTGCGACAGGATAGCTATGTTCTTTCAAAAGAAGGTTCAAGATATTTATGACGACCTCTCGCAGATCTACCTGCTCCCTGACAAAGTGCAATATCCATCAGTGACAGTGAGTCCACTCCCTGGGGAACTAACTAGTTTCCCCATGATTGGTCCAGAGGAAGTTGGTGACACACTTCTCTCCTTAAAATCAGGATCACCCAATGATCCCTGTCCTGCCACTGTGCTCCATCGGGTTGCAGGTAGAATTGGGGAGGTGCTAACCCCATTGTTAAACCAGAATGTAGAACTTGGCACATTTCCACCTTGCTGGAAGATGGCAATTGTTAAGCCTATATTAAAGAAGCCTACGCTTGACCCCACTGAGCCAAAGAACTACCGGCCGATCGCGGGGCTACCCATAATGGCTAAAATCATAGAAAAATCTATGAACAGAACTCTGACCGACTACCTCGAAACAAACGAAATATTGGACATAGCCCAACATGGTTTCAGACCAAGTCATTCGACTGAGTCTGCCCTGATCGTAGTCACAGAAGAGATCCGTAGAACTATAGATCAGGGGGGAAACGCAGTCTTGGTTCTGCTTGATTTGTCGGCAGCCTTCGACACTGAACCACACAGTGCTGGTTCAGCGGCTCCAAGATGTGGGCATTAGGGGTACAGCCTTGTCCCTCCTGTCTTCCTTCCTGGACGGAAGAGTTCAAAGCCTGAGTTGGGAGGGTTTGCAATCAGAGAGCTTCTCCCTGCCGTCTGGGGTACCTCAGGGCTCTGCCTTGTCACCTACTCTCTTCAATATTTATATGTTGCCACTGGCTACCCTGCTTTGAATTTACATCCTACGCCGATGATTCTCAGCTTATAGTCTCTATGACTAAACATCCTGAGAACACGGCAGTTAGGTTCCATGCCTGCCTGGAGGAGATTAGAGCTTCCTCAAGATAAACACCGATAAAACGGAGGTTATCGAATTCGGCCAGGGCCAACCTCGATGGGATGCCTCATGGTGGCCTACGATGGCTGGGCAATGCCCCACTCCTGCATCTAAGATTAGAAACTTGGGGGTCATCTTTGATTGCAAACTAACCTTCTCAGCTCAAGTAAATAGCCTTACCTCCTCCTGTTTCTTCCTTATCAAAACTCTGAAGAAGATCTTTCCTTTTATTAGGAAGGAACAACAGAAGTTAGTGGTGGTGGCCCTTCTGCTCTCAAAGTTGGACTACTGTAATGGCCTATTTTTGGGAATTGATACGACCCAAATGAATAGGCTTCAATCACTACAGAATGCTGCTGTGCGACTGCTTTTGGACATACCTAGAGGCAAACCCACCTCTGTGGCTATTCGAACCCTACATTGGCTCCCAATGCAGCATCGTGTTGAATTTAAGGCCCTATGTCTTGTCCATAAGGCTCTTTATGGAGGTGGGGCAAGGGCTATGCATACATTATTTAGACCTTACATCCCAGCCAGATCATTACGATCGGGTAACTTGAATCTTCTCTGCCTGGATAGGATCAGGAGAGTGAGATGGGGTGGCAGAGCGTTCTCACACCGCGCTGCTCTACTATGGAACTTATTCCCTGTAGCCATGCGTCTGCAATCTAATAGATTGGCGTTTAGGAGAGCCCTGAAAACTCTGCTGTTTACCAGAACATAGTTGTATGTGACAGGCTACTGGCTCCACTAGGTTCTTACCCCTTTTAGCGCCAAGACGCCACGGCATTCGAGCGCTCTACAAGCATATATCCTATCCTACCCTATCTCTCAGTACAGGAGCATGATGCTAACTCAGCACTACTTCACAAATATGTCTAGCAGAGATAATACAGCATCTCACATAGTACATTAGCATGGGAGAATCATACAAAAATGCATGCAGGTATGAGGGTGGACACAGTACCTGCCCATCTCATACACATGCAGGATACCAGCACAGAAAGCTATGTGTAGGGGGCCCACATCTGCTATCCAGTTTATGGGTGAGCAAGACATACATCAAATTGGAAATTATGTTTCGGGGCAGACTCACTGTGTCCAACACTGCGCAGCCCTCAATGTCCCTGCCCTGTGAATGGCTCACTGTGTCATGGAGGTCACATTTAGGGACATGATCTTACAATCTCACACCCTTCTCGCAAGGTCTGTTGTGTGCAATCTACAGGGATGAGATAGCTCTTGGATGGATAGTCTATCAGACAACCCATATGTTTCACTCTGTACATTCAGTGATGTGTCCTTGTCAGATTGGGCAGTGACTGTGCAGGCAAGGAGGGAACACACTGAGGTCCAACGTGGGGCATCAGAAATAAATGTCACATGAAGGGACAATATGAGAGCGTAAACAGTGCCTACACATGTGAGTCAGTACACATGCTGGTGAAAATGGAAGGGGCTCTGTACAAAAGTACAACAATCTGCTGTGTCATAGGTGAATTACCACCAAGAGTGTCACCTAATGGCATTTAAGTCCTGTGCATAGTGCTGACCTATACATGATGGCAATTTTGAGTCAGACACACTTCCATCAGTACGCTCTAGACGTAATCCCTTGGTAATGTCACAGATGAGCCTGTGAAGAACATTATGGACTCACACATCCATTCACATAGGCAATTTCTATCCTGACTCCTGCTTAACCAACTTGCTGCATCACTGTATGGCTGACAAAACAATACATGTCCCTCCCATTCTGATGTGCAGCCAGGAAAATGTGTGAAATAGGCTACACACCCCTTTCCCCTGGAGTCAGCAGGCTAGGCAGTGTATGACACAACCCCACACTCTCAGGCACATACTGCAGCAGATCAACTTCATGTCCCCCCACTGCACTCACACTTCCACTCTGAAACACTTACCATGACATCTGGAGCACCATTTAGCCTCCCATACTGTGTGAGCACCTCGTCCACCAGGACCTCCAGCTCCTCGGTGGTGAAGGGATGGGCCCTGAGCTTCTCATTCCTTGCCATCACTGGGTCCAGGAGACAGGAGCAGCAGCAGTTGGTGGTAAGGGGTGTCAGGCAGCAGTGTCTGGAGACAGGAGCAGCAGCAGTTGGTGGTGAGGGGTGTCAGGCAGCAGTGTCTGGAGACAGGAGCAGCAGCAGCTGGTGGTGAGGGGTATCAGGCAGCAGAGTCTGGAGACAGGAGCAGCAGCACTTGGTGGTGAGGGGTGTCAGGCAGCAGTATCTGGAGACAGGAGCAGCATCGGTTGGTGCTGAGGAGTATCAGGCAGCAGTGTGTGGAAGCAGTGGAAATGTGAGGCTCGCTCCCACACATATATAGGCTCTAGGGTAGTTTCAGTGGTTCTAAGCTGCTGCAATCGGTTTTCCAGGTCCACTTTTTTC
>NC_140579.1:947031860-947121860 GCF_964204655.1 Triturus cristatus
CCGCTACAATGATGCCCATGGGAGGACACGTTGTGTGGTGGAGTGTACTTTTGGTCTCCTGAAGTCACGGTTTGGCTGTCCGGACAAGACCGGAGGTGCACTGATGTACTCGCCCAAAAAGTAGTGTCAGATTGTAGTTGCATGCTGCATGCTCCACAACCTGGCCCTGCGCAAGGAGATCCCCCTGCTCCTGGATGCTGATGAGCAGCCGAGGCCCCCGCCTGCAAACCAACCCATGTCCAGTGACAAGGATAGTGGAGAGGAGGAAGGTGTCGACCTGCGTCAACAGCTCATCAACCGCTACTTCACTTGAAGGTGAGTGACAATGTACAACGGGGCCCTTGTCTGCTGATGTTGTTAGTGAAAAGGTCTATGTGAGCTTTGTGACTGCAGTCTGTTGTTGACTCAGTGCTGGCTGCCAATTTTTCTGGGACAGGGTAGTTTGGCACAGATTCAGGATGTCGGTACTGTTGCTCATTGTAATGTGTGCAGATTGGAGTTCCTTGATGACAAGTGTTGTGGATGGCTGTGATGCCACCGCCTGACAAGTGAATATTGTCCTGTTGGGTTTTCCTAGGTCCTACAAACAATCCATGCTCCTGGTACATTGTAATAATGGTGAACATTGCACATGCTGTGATAAACACAGAGCAGACACAACAACACAGGTGTGTAAGGAGTGTTTATTTATAATGGCTACATGTGACAGGGGAGTGAATATTTACAAAAGGGTGAATAGTGAAGCAATGAGCTGTCAGTGATGGAAGATGAGACAATCGAGTAGTCACCACATTGATGTGGTGGCCCTGTCCAACAGACGGATGCCATTAACATGGCAGTGTGGGGAAGGACAGTCAACAAAGTCAATGGCAAGGTGAAGAGGGGTGACATCATGGCTGGCTCCTTGACTGGTGTTTGGCAGGTGCTTTGCCACGGTTTCCCCCCTTGGATTTCTTTGGACGGCCCCTTGGTCGTTTGGCATGGGGGGCCTCTGCTGCGGGGCCATTGGGGTCTGAGGAGTACCCCCTCTCCGTGGCCCCAGGGGAGGATGTGGAACTGTCATCCTGCGGGCCACAGAAGGGAGGTGGAGGTGTTGTTTGTGCCGCAGGCCTGTCCCTCAGATCCGCCACTAGCTGGCCCAAGAGGTCCATGATTTGGCCCTCAGCAGCAGGCGGAGCTCAAGGGAATCCTCCTGAGCCTGGCCCGTTTGTCCCTGGGCCTGTTCATAGGCCCCAAGGACTCTGGTGATGTTGTCCAGGGTTTTGGGCCCAGTGTCCAATTGGCTTGGACTCCCCCTTGCCCTCCCACCTGCCCTGCTGTCACAGACCTGTTGCCTCACCACTGTACGCACCCGCCTACTCTCCCTGCCCTCCTCAGTTGGTGGAGTGGGGTGGTCATCCTCGGGGGCAGGGAAAGTGTTGCAGGCAGCACTGGTGGTGGTAGAGGCCGCACAGGTCGTTACAGCAGGGGTCAGCGTAGTTGTTGTTGCTGATGTGGTGGCAGGGAGTCCTGGGACCTGTTGCGCCCTGGCATGCCAGATTGGCCGGCTTCAGCTCCGCATCCCCGAAATCCAGGGAGTCATCATCAGAGAGTCCATGTTCCGGGGGTGGAGACTGGCTCTGCAGCTTGGTGTTGTCATCCTCTGCAGTCAGTTCTTGGTCACCTGTGGGACAGAGGGGAAATGGTCATTGACGTGCATCCCTCAAACTTGGTGTTCAATGTATCTTATTTACAGGTTATGCAACACCCAGTTTACTAGTTCTCACATTTTATGTCTGCACAGTAATGTGCTTCATGACATTATGTGGAGGTACATAGAAATACGACTTGATGTGAAGCATCTACGCATGAACTACCCATTGTCATCTCATGCATACCTTTGTCATGTCCTGTGCTTTGATTTATTTGTTCTACAGAACATGCTTGCTTTGTTTTCATATGGTCCTTTAAGCTCAGCCCCCATGTAGCATACAGATAGCATTCAGTGTTGTGCATGTTTGTGCCTGATTTTCTCCAACATGGGATTTGGTGAGTCACACTTTTGTTTCTGTGACAGTTACATATGCTTAGCTGTCTGCACACTGTAGTTTGTTATTGTATCTGTGTCAATTTTGGTGGGATGTGAGGGCTGGTGTTGTCATATGGCTCCATGCATTTATTTTGAGAGGAAGGGTGGGGTGCATGCACTGTCTACTTACCTGTTCTGTTGTCACATTGGGGTGGACATTTGGACACATCTCTCTGGGTGTGTGTTTAAGTGCTCCATCCTGCTCAGGGGTGGCACAAGGTGGGTGTTGTAGTGCAGGCCTCCCACCCCCAAACACATCTACCTGTGAAGATGGCTACCTACCTGTTAGATGAAGGTGAACATTGCAATGGCTGCCACATGCTTCTGGGTGGGGGAGTGCTACATCCTGCTCAGGGGTGAGACAGGGGTGCCTGGTGGGAGTTGTAGTGCAGGGCTCCCACCACCAATCTGCCCTCCCTCGGACGATGGCTACCTACCTGTTAGGTGAAGGTGAACAATGCAATGGCTGTCACATGCATCTGGGTGGCTCCATCCTGCTCAAGGGTGGGACAGGGGTGCCTAGTGGGAGTTGTAGTGCAGAACGCACACCCACAAACAGCCCTCCCTGGAAAAATGGCTACCTACCTGTAAGTTTGGTTGTTGTGATCCAATGGCTGCCACATGCTTTTGGGTGGGGTGGGGTGCTACATCTTGCTGAGCAGTAGAACAAGGGGGCCTGGTGGAAGTTGTAGTGCAGGCCTCCCACCCTGAAGCAGCCCTCTATGGGAAGATGGCTACCCTACCTGTTAGGTGAATGTGAACAATGCAATGGCTGACACATGCTTCTGGGTAGGGGGGTGCTCCATCTTGCTGAGCTGTGGAACAAGGGGGCCTGATGGGAGTTGTAGTGCTGGCTGCCTGTACACATGCAACCCTGGGAATGTTGCAGGCTACCTTTGGAGTGATTTAGATGGAGTGGATGTTACATCTGTGAGACCTGTGTTGTGTATTGTGGTGCATATGAATGGACTTGGGCCTAGGAGGTGTAGCTTTGTTGTTGTGCAAGACAGTACATAGCAGTGTAATGGTATACATTTGTTTGTCCTTACCAGCCTGCACTCCCTCGGCTATTCCTGTGAGACTCTCTGGATGCAGTATGGCAAGCACCTTCTCCTCCCATGCAGTGAATGTTTTTGGTAGAATGGGAGGGCCACTGCCAGTCATCTGAGCCAGCTGATGGTTCTTGTTCTTCTTCTGTTTCACCACCCTCTTCAGGTCATGCCACTGCTACATGATTTCCTGCTTGGAGCGTGGGGTGGTACCTTCTGCATTGACCTTGTTGACTATCCCTTCCCACATTTGTGCTCTTGTGGCTGATGATGTCTGTTGGACCAGGGTACCAAACAATTGTGGTTCTACTCTGATTATCTCATCTACCAGGACTGACTACTCAATCAGTGAATTTGGGTATTTTCTTTTGTGCCATGGTGTGTGATGTGCAAATGTTTTAAGGCGCAGTTGTGAGGGTGGTGGGGTGGTGTGGGGGTGAGTGTGTGTATTGTTGTGCTGATGAGATGTGTGGTGTTTTGCCTATCCAATGTGCTGCAGGGTTTGGTTCCTTCAGGGCTAGAGTAGTGCAAATAATTCTGGTCAGGTGAGGGTTTTACACTAAGCTATGTGGGTGTGTCAAAATGGGGTATTGCTGTCAGGTATATTGTGTGAGTTGTCCTTTGATTTGTATTTTTGAAGTTGCCATGGAGGTGTGTCATTGGGGTGTGTTAGGTGTTTTTGGGGGCAGAGCTAGTTTGATGTGTGCACTTGGTGGCCTAGTTGTGTGTTTTTTTTGACGGCGCCATATTTGTCACGGAGTGTCCACAGCGGTGGCTATGCAACAGCCCTTTCCTCAGGCTCTCCCATTTATCACTGTTTGCGATTGCGGAAGTCGGAAATAGCGGAACGTTCCGCTGTCACATCGGGGGAATCCTAATTTTACATGCGGTCACTCTGCTGGCCTCGCAGCGGTTTAGTGTGTTTCCGCCGTAAATCCGACCGCCGCGGATGGATTTTCAACAGCTCCGCCCACTACCGGTGGTCGTGGCATGGTTCGCCGCGGTCGCGATTTATTGGCGGCTGATCCCACGTCCCAAAGGCATGGGTACGGACCGTACTGCCATTGTTGGGGTGATGTAGGGGTGGGCGTGGTACGACCCGTACCCACGCTCTTAAGGCGTGGGTACGGGACGTACCCCTATGGCACCCCAACAATGGCGGTACGGCCCGTACCCACGTCCCAAAGGCATGTACCACGCCCACCCTATACGTCAACCCAACAATGGCGGTACGGCCCGTACCCATGCCTTTGGGACGTGGGTACGGGCCTTACCGCCATTGTTGGGGTACGGCCCATACCCATCCCTTAAGGACGTGGGTGCGGGTCGTACAACGCCAGTGGACAGACACATAGGGGTGTGTGGCCATCAGCCCCAGCAGTGCCCAGACACAGGAGGGGTGGGTGCAGAGTCCTCCCAGCAGTGCCCAGACATAGGAGGGGTGGGTGCAGAGTCCTCCCAGCAGTGCCCAGACATAGGAGGGGTGGGTGCAGAGTCCTCCCATCAGTGCCCAGACACAGGAGGGGTGGGTGCAGAGTCCTCCCAGCAGTGCCCAGACATAGGAGGGGTGGGTGCCTATCACTCCCAGCAGTGCCCAGCCACAGGTGGGGTGGGTGCCTATCACTCCCAGCAGTGCCCAGACACAGGAGGGGTGGGTGCAGAGTCCTCCCAGCAGTGCCCAGACACAGGAGGGGTGGGTGCCTATCACTCCCAGCAGTGGTCAGACACAGAAGGGGTGGGTGCAGTGTCCTCCCAGCAGTGCCCAGACATAGGAGGGGTGGGTGCCTATCACTCCCAGCAGTGCCCAGACACAGGAGGGTTGGGTGCCTATCACTCCCAGCTGTGCCCAGACACAGGAGGGGTGGGTGCATAGTCCTCCCAGCAGTGCCTAGACACAGGAGGGGTGGATGCCTATCACTCCCAGCAGTGCCCAGACACAGGAGGGGTGGGTGCCTATCACTCCCAGCAGTGCCCAGACATAGGAGGGGTGGGTGCCTATCACTCCCAGCAGTGCCCAGACACAGGAGGGGTGGGTGCAGAGTCCTCCCAGCAGTGCCCAGACATAGGAGGGGTGGGGGCAGAGTCCTCCCAGCAGTGCCCAGACATAGGAGGGGTGGGTGCCTATCACTCCCAGCAGTGGCCAGACATAGGAGGGGTGGGTGCCTATCACTCCCAGCAGTGCCCAGACACAGGAGGGGTGGGTGCAGAGTCCTCCCAGCAGTGCCCAGACATAGGAGGGGTGGGTGCCTATCACTCCCAGCAGTGCCCAGACACAGGAGGGGTGGGTGCAGAGTCCTCCCAGCAGTGCCCAGACACAGGAGGGGTGGGTGCCTATCACTTCCAGCAGTGCCCAGACATAGGAGGGGTGGGTGCCTATCACTCCCAGCAGTGCCCAGACACAGGAGGGGTGGATGCAGAGTCCTCCCAGCAGTGCCCAGACATAGGAGGGGTGGGTGCAGAGTCCTCCCAGCAGTGCCCAGCCATAGGAGGGGTGGGTGCAGAGTCCTCCCAGCAGTGTCCAGACACAGGAGGGGTGGGTGCCCATCACTCCCAGCAGTGCCCAGACACAGGAGGGGTGGGTGCAGAGTCCTTCCAGCAGTGCCCAGACATAGGAGGGGTGGGTGCAGAGTCCTCCCAGCAGTGCCCAGACATAGGAGGGGTGGGTGCCTATCACTCCCAGCAGTGCCCAGACACAGGAGGGGTGGGTGCAGAGTCCTCCCAGCAGTGCCCAGACACAGGAGGGGTGGGTGCCTATCACTCCCAGCAGTGCCCAGACATAGGAGGGGTGGGTGCCTATCACTCCCAGCAGTGCCCAGACACAGGAGGGGTGGGTGCAGAGTCCTCCCAGCAGTGCCCAGACATAGGAGGGGTGGGTGCAGAGTCCTCCCAGCAGTGCCCAAACATAAGAGGGGTGGGTGCAGAGTCCTCCCAGCAGTGCCCAGACACAGGAGGGGTGGGTGCCCATCACTCCCAGCAGTGCCCAGACACAGGAGGGGTGGGTGCAGAGTCCTCCCAGCAGTGCCCAGACATAGGAGGGGTGGGTGCCTATCACTCCCAGCAGTGCCCAGACATAGGAGGGGTGGGTGCAGAGTCCTCCCAGCAGTGCCCAGACACAGGAGGGGTGGGTGCCTATCACTCCCAGCAGTGCCCAGACATAGGAGGGGTGGGTGCAGAGTCCTCCCAGCAGTGCCCAGACATAGGAGGGGTGGGTGCAGAGTCCTCCCAGCAGTGCCCAGACATAGGAGGGGTGGATGCCTATCACTCCCAGCAGTGCCCAGACATAGGAGGGGTGGGTGCAGAGTCCTCTCAGTAGTGCCCAGACACAGGAGGGGTGGGTGCCTATCACTCCCAGCAGTGCCCAGACACAGGAGGGGTGGGTGCAGAGTCCTCCCAGCAGTGCCCAGACATAGGAGGGGTGGGTGCAGAGTCCTCCCAGCAGTCCCCAGACATAGGAGGGGTGGGTGCCTATCACTCCCAGCAGTGCCCAGACATAGGAGGGGTGGGTGCAGAGTCCTCCCAGCAGTGCCCAGACACAGGAGGGGTGGGTGCCTATCACTCCCAGCAGTGGCCAGACACAGGAGGGGTGGGTGCCTATCACTCCCAGCAGTGCCCCGACATAGGAGGGGTGGGTGCAGAGTCCTCCCAGCAGTGCCCAGACATAGGAGGGGTGGGGGAAGAGTCCTCCCAGCAGTGCCCAAACATAGGAGGGGTGGGGGCAGAGCCCTCCCAGCAGTGGACAGAGACATGGTGGTGTGTACACCATCCTACAATTAGCAAAACTCCATGGGTGCATGAAGGCATACACAAAGTGCGACTATATTGAGAGTGGCATGCCAACACATCACTGACAGCAGTGTCCTACTCCCATGAGGGTGGATGTCCATCCCCCACTGCATGACACACCACATGTGGGTGTGATGACAAATGACACATGCTTACCCACCCCTGGCGCTGGCAGCACAATACACACACTGAGAGCATGCAACAAGACTGTATATTCATGTGCCACCCTACTAAACTATGAGACCCAAAGGGAACACACACTGTCACGCACATTCCAGGACTGATAGGAATGTACAGGTGCTGGGACAGCCAACAAGTTGTTGCCTCCCATGGAAGGAAAAGGGTGGAGTACCCACAGATACAATGGCCACAATTGTCAGACAGGTGCCCAAAGACCCGGCAGAACACGTAACACATGTGTGCGAGGCTGGGAGTACACACATGCATAGTGCGTAAAAGGGAACATGTCCACATGAAGTCATGTCAATATACTCCATACACAACTACAGTGACCACCAAGGATGCCACAAATGATGCAGGTGGAGACATTGCTGAGCATGCATGGCAAAAGTTGAAGGGATCCATCACACACCCAGGAAATGTAGACAGAGCTCAGCACAACAATTGGGAAACACCCTGCAGGGAAGATGTCAGGGTCCACAGAGGAAGGAACACACCTTGGGACAATGTCACCATACAGTAAGAGCTTACATGACCAAAGATTATTTGCAGATACCTTGTGATGGCACACAGATACCAGGGTCCACCCCATGAGCAGCACACTACATCATTTCCCAGACACCTAACACATTATCACCACCCCAAATCATGGAGCAGCACCACCAACAGCAAGACCAGAAAAGCATTCGTGTGCAAATGAAAACCAAAATGCTTTATTCAGCATAAAAAATTATAGCAAAAGAAATGTCCACTATATACAGGGCCCATAGGCCAGGCCATGTGCGAAGTCCTGGTGGGGGACACTTTGGGACGCGTCTCCCCTAGCTTGCCTGCACAGTTCACTCTTCCATATCATCCACAGAAGGGGGGGCATCATGTGGGGGGGAAGGACCAGGCACCGCAGGGACAGGAGGGGCAAGGGTAGGTGGTGTGGGTGCAGAGACGGACTACTCCACCACAGAGGGTGGGGCAGCGCCAAAGGTGGTAGTTAGCAGGGCGCTGCACACGGTTGCAAGGTCTTCCAGCGTCTCCCCTGCACCCGAATGAACCACAGGCCCCAAGGAGGGGGGGGGTCAGAGGGATGGGTTGCAGCGCTACTGGGGGAGGGTGTGGACAGGGGGGGGACTCAACTACCCTGGCCGGGCACTGCCTCCACCGCTTGCGGGGTGGTGCCGCACTGGGGCAGAGGGGCACACTGGCAGTGAATGACTCTTTGTCCGTCTGTTGGGCAGGAGAGCTAAGGGGAGTGGTTTTGGAGGAAGTGGGTCGTGAGGACTGCGGACTCCCACTGTGGCTGCGTGTCTGCCGTTTGCCCCCGACCCAGTGGCTGTGCCTACTTCCCCCTGTGTGTGCGTGACAGGTGGTGTGCGCTTTCCCTTCCCTGGTGGTGTGCTGCCTGTGTCTGGTGGGGTGCGTGCATGGGGACGTCTGGGTGTGCTTGGGACAGGCATGGGAGTGGGAAGTGTGGATGGTGCAGGGGTAGGGGGGGACAGAGTGCTGCAGGAGACCCACTGCTGCAGTCAGTGACGAGTCTATGGACCTCAGCAACCTCCGTTGGTCAGACATCGCTGCTGACATGCCCTCCATGTACGACACCATCTGTGTCAGCAGTCTGGTGTGGCCATGGAGGACATTAAGCTGCGATGTCTGACCAACCTGCAACTGCCGCAGAATGTCCACAGACTCGGTATTGACGGCAGCAGGGGAGACAGGGGCAGGGGGTGCGGTGCCTGGCAGGAAGGAGACATGTTGGCGCCTAGCACGAACGGAAGGGACCCGAGCAAGCGTGAAGCTTCCCCCTAAGAAACCTACTCAACGAAAGCCAAAGTCATTGCATCCTCCCCCTACAGATCGGAGCCGGCGCATCCACCTCTGCTGCGTGAAGCAGGGCTGCTGCAAAGCCTCCCCAAGATCTCAGGAGTATCGCATCGCCTTTGCCATCTTCCTTGTTATAGCTTTGGGAACCTTAACGCAACTACAGGTACTGTTGGGCACGAGAGTGTCGCATTTTGAGCATTGAGAGTCGTATTGTGCAGGACACTGACTTTTACATCCTGGAGTACTTTCTGCAAACTCTTGAACTATCTTTAAAGTAACCTTTTTAATTGTATGTTGGTTTTTCTGTAGTATTTGGTGAAGTTTTTAGTAAAGATACCTTATTTTTCCAAAACTGGTGTGGAGGGGGCAGCGAGAGATGGAGTGCTGCTTTCAGCTCTGGGAGCAGCCTCCGCCCCCTCTGGGAGCTCAGCCTCAGACCCGTCAGCGTCATAGTCGGTGGTGGGACTGGACAGGTCCTCCGCCTCACTCCCCTCGGCCTCCGTGCCACTCGCTGCGCCAGACTCGCCAGCACTGGTGGCACCGGTGCTGGATCCCTCCTCAAGGTCCGTGCCAGTGTCTCCCTTGGTTTCCCCCGATGATGCTGTGGGCAAGGTGAAGAGACAGGAAAAATCAGACACCTGTATACATATGACACATGATTCAAAACTACATAGGTCACAGTGCATAGCATGAAAAACAACATGAGTAACATCTACAATACTACGCACATATGTAGGCCCTGCACCACACAGTTGGTTTACCCACCATGCCACTGAGAAACAATGGAGAGCATTACACAACAGCAAATAACTTGATATCAAATTAGACAGAGGAGCCAGTCTCTGGGGACAGTCGAGCACAGCATCTGGACCACACACCGTTGCCAAAAAAGGGATGAGCAGGAACCATGTCTCCTAACTTTTGGCACATGCTGCTTAGCAAATACATTAAACCATGCCCAACATGACTGGGTCACTGCATGTTGAGTGTATGTTCAGACAATCATCACACACAGGCCAGACCTGGCAAGGAGACATAAGGTTTAGACATGTAGGCCTTTCCTGCACAAACCCCCCCCCTACCTGAGACAATGTGATTGAGACAGAGGAAGTACTTACACCTCCTACTCAGGGATTACAAACATGCCCTTCAATAAATCCTGAGTGTACACAAAGTACCCCTCGTGCGGCTGTCCACACATATAATTGACAAACAACCATCATCAGATAGTTGTACCAAGACACACAGGCACTGGCCACTGTGAGTATGCACAAGCCAAATTGGGTCACCCTGTACAGTGGACACATGTAGCACACTTTACATAATTACAAATTAGGCCAGGGTACAATGCCACAGAGCCCAACCTATGCTGAAGACACAGAGACTGTCCACATTGTTGGAAGACACACATGATACCTAGGAAAAGGTGCCCCAGGGGACTGTAGTGGCCATACTCCTCCATGGTCCTGTATGGATATGACAGCAACAGAAGCGACCGTCCCTGCACTATGCACATCTCCCACTCATGCACATCATGTCTGAGGGCACAACATTGGTCATGCATGCTGTAAGGCAGGACACTTGTAAGACACACTCCTATGTCGGGACTCAGCATCAGTGGCAACTAAAATTGACCCCACAATGACTGAACTGGCCAGGGCACAGGCAAGGTCCCAACACATATCACACACCACCCCCACACATGATGCTGCAAGCATTGGGCACTTGGATTAACTGGCAGTCTAGATAACCTTGTGCAAGAGTGACTACACACAGACCAGGGTACACATGTCAAGGAGGGGAAGGGAGGAAGAACAGAA
Organism: Triturus cristatus; assembly: GCF_964204655.1. Classification (NCBI taxonomy): domain Eukaryota; kingdom Metazoa; phylum Chordata; class Amphibia; order Caudata; family Salamandridae; genus Triturus; species Triturus cristatus. The sequence goes on from NC_140579.1 coordinate 947,042,579, forward strand.
CGGGTTGACTTGGGGGAACAGGATATGCACTGCACATATAAACCCTGGCAGTATATCCATGCGACTGGGCACTTCCAAAAGCTGGTGACACACAACAAACACACATGTACTTACCCCCTTCCTGCTGCTGCTTCTCCCATAAGCGCCTATCCATCTCTGGGAAGACCACCGCCAGGACACGCCTCATTATGTGGGTGAAGCGGCGGCGCCCACGGTTCTTATGACCTTCTGGTGAGTCCCCCAGCAGGACCCGGGCGATCCTCCTGGTCCAGCACCGGATATCCTGCCAGCGTTTCCTCACCTGGGCCAGGTGCTGCTTTTGTCCCTCCACCGACCTCACGGCCCTGACGGCCTCCTTCCAGATCTCCCCCTTGGCATAGGCGCCTACCTGTGAGGATGACAAAGTGAGACAACATCAATACACCTGCTACATGTCACAGAGACACACATTTGAACAATTTGGCTGGTGTGAAAAGGGCATAGTATGCAGCCAACTCATTGCACCTTTGTCATAGGGACATTATCCTCTGGGGAAGGCCAAATGCACTACGTGGCATTGAAAGTACACAGGTGGAATGAGGGGTGCCACACAATCAATGATCCTGGCTCACAATGTGCATCACAAGCTACACCAGGATTATGTGCAGCACCTCAAAGAAGTCACATGCCCCAGGCCACTGACGCAACCTCAGCAGAGTACACAGACACACACAGGCACAGGACAATCACCTGCCATTGGCAACTGCGGGTACAAACCTCACTCTGCACATGTGCCACTTGACTGCTGGGTGTCACAGGTGTTGGGCTAGCCCAGCACGTCAGACACACAGCACCGCTCCCTGCTCACATCAGATGGGTAGGGTATATGCATCCCTCATGCATCTGGGCTGCAACACTCCACATAAACACTCACCCACATGACAGGAGACTTACACACACACCAATGTCTAGGGGACGAACACATCATTTGGACACTCTCACCACAGGTACACTCAACTCACACACATCTGTGGGTACAGTCACCTGTCACACTGGGGGGAACACAGAATCACATCAGGACTGTAGAAACAACATTCCCAAGAGGATTAGCCAGGCTGAATGTGGCATGCACCATGCAGTGATTGTCACAGTAAGCACTATGCAAGTGAGGAGTGCAGACATGCACTACAGCATGCTCTGCATGGGAGACATGAGCCATTCCCCCCCTGGGACCCACTCTAAAGAACATTGCATGTCTGTCACACCTGGACACAATGCCAGAAGTCACAGTCACAAAAATGGGGCACAGTCTCAGCTAGTGGAGTCAGCACTCACCTGCTCCCCTGGTCTCCCATACAGGCTGGGGTACTGTGGGAGGATGACATCCAGCAATGCCACATTCTCCTCCAGGGTGAATGGCTGGGCCCTCTCCGCAGACCTGGACATGGTGCCAGAGGAATCACAAGCAGCAGCAGTGGTGTGGAATTAAAGGTTGTGCAGGCAAGTGCTCTCTCATGGGACCTGGCTGCCTTATATTTGCCTTGCTGGCGTGTTTCATTTACAGGAGTACAGAGTGATTGGTCAGTCTCATTTGCATCCTACGTTTCCTCCAATCCCTTTAAACCTTCCCCAGTGAGGGCCTTTGCATGATTCAAAAATTGAGCATGATGTCAAGTCAACAACCACTTGGCAACATTGTATATTGTCTCCAACCGACTTTTGCTGGCCACCTAATGAATAATTTGAACTGGAAACTCGGTCTCCATGACAACCAGCATGCATTTAGGCCCTTATACTTGTCCCTCATGTGTCCCCTATGTAATTTCACTATACACACACAGGTACGGTGCGTTCCACGCCCCTTGGGCACCACTACTCCAGTGATACGGTCCGTACACGCGTGTGTAGGGTCCGTATCACTATGGTAGTGTTGCCGTAGGCGTACGCCATAGGGATACGGTCTGCACAGGCGTGTACGGACCGTATCACAATGGCGTACGCATACGGCTACACTACCATAGTGATACAGACCCTACACACGCGTGTACGGACCATATCACTATGGAGTACACATACGGCTACACTACCATAGTGATACGGACCCTACACACGCGTGTACGGACCGTATCACCATGGCGTACGCGTACGGCTACACTACCATAGTGATATGGACCCTACACACGCGTGTACGGACCGTATCACCATGGCGTACGCGTACGGCTACACTACCATAGTGATACAGACCCTGCACACGCGTGTACGGACCGTATCACTATGGCGTACGCGTACGGCTACACTACCATAGTGATACGGACCCTACACACGTGTGTACGGACCGTATAACCATGGCGTACGCGTACGGCTACACTACCATAGTGATACGGACCCTACACACTCGTGTACAGACTGGATCACTATGGCGTATGGGTACGGCTACATTACCATAGTGATACGGACCCTACACACACGTGTATGGACCGTATCACCATGGCGTACGCATACGGCTACACTACCATAGTGATACAGACCCTACACACGCCCTCAGAGTGTGTGTACATTGCGTTTCACACCTTACACTGGTGACAGGCAGCACACAGAAAGGAATTGAGCTGTCATACTTGGCCAAGGCTGGACAGCAAGTCATTGTCAGTGCAGTCCTACATGTCTTGGGCCTAGGTGTGTCAGGCTGTGATGTGGCACAAATCTCCTCATGTTTGAACCCAATAGATGTGTGATGAGCTGTGTACACATGTCATGTGTGATGGTGCACTATGTGCCACACATCCCCTTCACACCTTTGACATGTGTGCATGTAGTAGAGACTTGTTGAGCAATGCGTCACTGGCATGGAACAGTCGCCAACACCCGCAACTGTCCCCTGATGCCAGGTACACGGATAATTACACCTGACATGTGACTACCGGCGTTGCACGATGGGAGTATGTCATGTGTGTGTCATGTGTTCCCATAAGCTTGCTGTTGGTGTTCCGTCAAATGCATTTGCAGTTGCTGCATCCAACATGTGCATGTGTGTGGATGGGCATGGCACACTATTATGCACACCAGGACACATGTGGAATCAGACGTAATGTGTGTATGCATGCATCGAACATGGACTTGCGAGACAAGAACATATCTGCGTAGTATCAATGTATGTGTGATCAGTCTTGACATGTACCCCTTCATGGCAAGGTGTGGGGTCTGTCCTTTTATCAGGGGCATGTGACCTGTGCCTCTAGTGTTCCGCAGCCTGCCTGTATGATAAACATCCTTCTTCTGCACATATGTGGATGTCTGTCACTCCTGTAATGCGTCTGCCTGTTCACTTACACTGGCCCACAGCTAGTTTCATGCCATGTCATGTTGAGCTTGAGAATCCACGTTTGTAGCTGGCTCTTGGTAGGAGTGTCACCTGCCTGGCATACGTGTCCAGGATATATTGCACAGACCTGACTCTGTATGTAGCATATGTGTATTGGCTGTTTAACATGTGCTCAGTACATTGACATTGTTGTTGTACTGTACTCACTCTTCGTTGTCCCTTCCAAATTACTGCAGGGCTCCACCTCTCCCCCGACCAATGCCAGACTTGGCTGCCCTGAGGGAGCGTGACTGTATACGCTGCTACTGCTTCACCCAACAGTTGATTGTGAACTTGACAGGAAGGCTGGCACCACACCTCCAACCGCTACACAGGTATCCTACTGCACTGACACCCATGATGAAGGTGATGGCAGCCCTACATTTCTTTGCCACGGGTACGTTTCAAGATACCATAGCTCATGTTGGTGGCATGTCCCAGACCATGTTCAGCCGTGTCCTGCATGATTTTTTAGAGGCCATGTTGGTTCACCTGGATGAGTTTATTCATTTCCCAACTCTTGAGCAGTTGACAGGTGTCAAGGGTGACTTCTATGCCCTGGGAGGGATGCCCCATGTCACTGGGTCTATTGATGGGACACATGTGGCTTTGGTACCACCACAGGCACAGGAGGTAGCCTTTTGCAACCGTAAACACTACCACTCCATTAATGCCCTTGTGGTGTGTCTTGCTAACATGGTGATTTCCCATGTCTGTGCTCATTTTCCAGGATCAGCACACGATGCCTACATCATGAGGCGTAGCAGGGTGCCTGAAATGATGCTGCAGCTGCGCAACGAACGAGCATGTCTTGTTGGTGGGTATACTCTGTTACTCTTGTATTTTGCGTCATCTTTCTGTCTTACTGCTTCTCCTGACCCACTTCTGTCCATGATGTTTCCATGTAGGGGACTCTGGCTATCCCAACAAGCCATGGCTGATCACGCCTCTCCGCAACCCCAGAACGGCTGGCGATCACCGGTACAACAACGCCCATGGGCAGACCAGGCGAGTGATAGAGAGGACCTTTGACCTCCTGAAGAGCCGATTCCGGTGCCTCCACAAGACCGGTGGCGCACTCCCATATGCACCGGTGAAGGTCTGCAAAATCTTCCTCGTGTGCTGCATGCTGCACAACATGGCAGTGGAGAAAGCTGTGCCACTCATCCTGGATCCGGATGAGCAGGAACATCCACCCGTGGAGTATGAGGGGCTTGGTGACGAGGCAAGTGATGTTGAGGAGGAGGAGGAAGAGGACATCCGGAGTCGGCTCATACGCAACTTCTTTGCTTAGTGGTGAGTTGCAGTGTCTGAGTGTGCACGCATTGAGCCTTGTGTGGCATGTGTTGCAATGTGTGGGTCCATCTGCATGTATGGCAAGTGAGTCAGAGGTGTGTTTGGATGTGTCACTCGAGTGATGGTGTAAGAAAAGACTGTCTTTCCTGAGACACTATTTTCACCTAGCATGTTGACAAGCTTATACGTGTCGAGTACATGCCCATGCATGCGGATGTGCTTCTTTTGGCTCACTTCTTGTGTGTCTCTCATCACCAGGTATTTGCGCATGCTCTCTGCTGGTGGCATTGTTGTGCTCCTGCTATTCCTCATGAATACAGCAACGTGTGCTGAATCAGCGTAACATGCACGGACATGTCGAAAATTCTCCTTAGGGTAAGGGATGCAGCACGGTTTTTTGGGTGTGCTATTTGTTTGGAATGTGTGTGCACTGCTCCTGTTCATGTTTGGTTACTTTGCATACATGTAGAATCACCATGGGCCACATGACATGGAGCTGGATTCACCTGAATTGATAGTCACACTTGGTGACAGTCATCTGTAATGTGATAGTGGATTGTGATGAAGGCATCAATGTGTGTAACACTGCCCTCGGTAACATACGGGATGCACCGGGTTGACATAGTGTGGGACATCCCCATTAGAGGCTCAATGGTGAATAGCAGCCTCTCCGTGAGCAGCACGGGGTGTATGCCTCAAACCCATCACTTGTGTGCCAGTTCTATGGATTTCCTGCATCTGTGGTGCAAAGGGGGGTGCCAGTGTAGGTCCCACATGTTCATCCACATGACCTGTGCATCTGTTAATATAGATGCATTTGCCTTCCGGCAAACATGACTAATAAAGGTGTCCCTCAGCCTCCAAGGTGCCTCATCTCTGTCAATGCAGGTCTCTTGCCACTGTGCATGCGGCATGTCTGGCATAGTTATCACAGATAGTGCATATGAGTTTATGTGTAGAGTAGCAAGATGCAAGCTGTTTGTCAGGGATTATGATATGTATTGTGCATGATGTACATGGCTGTGTAGGTATTTTGGCATCTCAGTCCCCACAACGGCCACTTTGCTGCATGTGCATCCATTGTCTGTGTGTGTGCCATGTTGAACCAGACACTCCTTCCTTATCATACACCTTTAGCAGTAGTCCTTTCTGACATGCTTGTGTTTGTGTGCAACTTGTGGCATGGTTTTCAGGACATGGCGCCTGCTGCTGCAGGCCCTGCAGCAAGGGCACACAGAGTTTCTATATTTGCCCTCACACACACGCCTCTAAGACGCACCCCCCTTCCTCCCTCCACCCATTCATTTTGGTGTAATCTGCTTGTGTGTGACACAGTTGCGGTGGCAAAGGCTGGACCGTCTGCACATGCTACGTGCACATTGCACGTGCCTCATGTCCTTGCATGTGCCACATCACGCTACACCATGATGTTGAGGCCACCCACCAAGCAATGTCCATCCAATACATCTGTTGCATGCACTCAGGCATGCACTCATCGCCCACACAACACCTTTGCATAATGAGTGTGCAACTCCAACTGCCTACACAGCGCTGGCACGCCTTCCAGGCCCTGTCACACCAACCAGGTCATGTCCCTCCTACTCCCCACCGGCTCTGTACCCCAACAAGGCCATGGGAGTGGTACTCCAGGCCTCTGCATGTAGTATGGTGTCGTTGTGGGACACATGGCACAGGTATAATGTCTCAGCGTGTCAGTCTACAATGTGTCCAGGATCCCCCTCTACACCATGACATGCGCACTGCATCTCATCATCATCTGGTGTCCCATTGCCAGCCAGGTGCTCCTCACCCTCCCCAAAGACGCAGTCCTTGCCAGTTCTCATATTGAATAATGCATGGTATCCATTGGCAGATGGCTGAACATCGGCCACCTGATGCTGGACTTGTACACGACTGAGGTGTTCATCTGCGGATTGTCCCCTTACAGCTGGGTCAACTGCTTGTGTCCCACCCGCAAGGGCCCTGCACAGGCACACAGTGTCCACGCACACGAGCTGGTGTGCATCATGGATTGCTTGCTCACATGTGCTATGCTGATCACCAGCATCTGTACCTCAGGCTTCAGCACACTCTGCATTATGCACAAGATCCACAGTTCGTCTCACCTCAAGGCAAGACAGACCATCCCCCAGGTCAACTACAACATCCGTGTCTAATCCTACCCTGCACTCTACGGAGAAGTACGTTACAACTCCCATGATACTTGTCCACATCCAGGGTGCATCTGCACAGCTCTGCTTCAACATCCGGCAACCCAGCCACATCCCCGTCCAACAGAGATAGCTGCAATGGATCACTGTCAGCTGCAGGATGACCTTCACAATCCACGCCCACACTCAGGATGCAGCCCACGACCACGACCCCAACACAACCTTGTGGCACTGTCATCCAAGACCCCATTGTGCCATCTCCATGCATCCAACCTTGGCCTGGCCACCATTCTCCACATCCACCTGACTCCAGCATGCAGGACATAGTTCTCCCACCTGGCTACACATACCTGGGACTCCCACCCCAGGACACTCCACATGATCCCTGACCTCTGCGCATGACTGTTGCTCTTCGAAATAGGTCTGTCCGCACAGTTGTGCAGGCACCCCCTCAGCTGGTTGGGCCCATCACGGGTGAGTATGGTGCTCCATGTCTGTATTGGATGATACATTGTGACCCATGTGTGTCCTGTGCCAGACTCAGACCCCAGGGTATGCATGGTTGGATTTACTTCAAAACTCAGGCATGGTTTGACTTTCCAACACACACATGTTATGGAATAATGCAAAATGACGGCATCATCTCGTGATTTTTATGATTTTTATTAGTGGTGGTGTACGTGTTTGGGGGGATGTAAAGAGTTGCTCGCCGGGTGTCTGTAATCCAAAGTTCACAGGGGGAGTTGGGATCCTTGCCATTGGAAGTCATCAGAGTCCATGCCACAGTCTTTGTCAACATTGGTCAGACAGTGACTAGCAAGTCCATGTGGCAGAGAATGTCATTGGATGTGGTGCTGCTGTTGCGCCAGAGGGCCAGGTGCCAGGCCAGGTGACCTGGGAGATGGTGATGGTCCGCTGACTCTCACGGTCATTTGCGTGGACGACCCACATTCCTCCGGGGACCCTCAGAAGCAGGCTGTGACGATGTCTGTGATGCTCTGTCGGACGAATCCTCCTCCTCCTGATCCCTCCCTGTGGCTGGTGGTGATCTTTGCCTGATGGCACAGGGAGGGTTGCCCATGTTTTCAGCAATCCAACGGAGTGCACGGGTCATGTCCGTTTGCACTGCCACGAGCTCAGCCAGTCTTGCCTCCATCCGTCCTTGGTGTTGCTGTTGACTGGCATATTGCTCGGCCTGCAGGTTCTTGATCTCATTGAGGGTCTCCACTACCTGGCTGATGCCCCTGGTGTCACGCCGGTATGTGTCCAGGATGTTGCAGACGTGTGACATAACGGGTTCCTTAGCGGTCTGGTCAGGTTCGCGCCTCCGCCGTCCTCCACTCCCACCACCCCTGCCCACTTGAGCCTGGCCTGCCGTTGTGGGCACATCGGGCCTCCGGGACCCCTGAGGGATGGCATTTGCAGGGTCGCCAGCCTCCTCCTGGGTGCCCGGAGTACCTTGTCACTCCTGGTCAGACTGGCTGCGTTGTTGTGTGCGAGCAGGACTCCTGTGTGTATCCTGGGATGTGGCAGGAATGGAGGTGGTGGTTGGCACAGTTGTACCTGACGCAGGTGCTGCAGGTGCTTGGGCACCAGAGGGGCCAGGTTGGTCGGGGTCATCAACGGAGTGGTGAGAGTCGTTGCTGCCGGTGGGATCATCGTCACGCCGAGCCTGGTCCTGTGATTCTTCCCCCCCAGTGTTGGGGGGAGATCGACGACGTTGCCCTGTGTGTGAGAGAGAGACAATGTTAATGGTGTTTCATGCGTCATCCATGTTTCATACATATTCAAGTTGGCACAGTTCCTCTGGGTAGTTGGATATGTCTAGCATTCCTCTCACAGTGCACTTGTGGATGGGTATGTTGCGGGGGACAGATTGATATGTACTCCTGGTTATTTGGCCTGACTAATGAGTGTTGGGATGCTTATTTGGCTATGGATTGGTCTTGTTGTGTCACATATCCCTTGTGGGAGTGCCAATTTGCGTTGGCTGCCCCGGGGGTGTGTGCTTGTGTAAGGGGGGGTGTGTGACCGGGCATGCTGTTGGGTGTGGTGTGATTTGTCATTGGGTCTACCAGGTGATGTGTCTATCCCCTCATGGTGCATGCTGGCATGACAGTGAATGTGAGTTCCTGTGGTAGGTAGGTGGCATGTGGAGTTGGTGTTTGAGTGTACAGTGGTCACAGGATTGCCTTGTGCTGTCTACAGCAGGGCCAAGTGTCATCTACCTTGTCTGTACTTGGCAAGTCCCTGTGCATTGTGCATGGTGCATGGGTATGTCCCTTGGCCACAGCTTTCAACACTTTTCCTATGTGTGACACACTCTTTGTTGTTGCATCATTTTTGAACGCAGTGAGCAGTGTAGCGAGCGTGCGTAGCGAGCGATGCAGAACCGGCTTACGTGTTACGCTGTACGTGGGCAAATGGTGCTTTTTCATATCTATTGGAGAATGCAGGTAGGTAACTTATGCATTTGTGACTGGGTTCTAACAAACACAGTGAGTGGGTATACTAGGTGTAAGGTTAGGTTTGTGCCTGCAGCAAGGATATACTCGTGCACAGTTTGACACATGGCCCAGTGATTTCCAAATGAAAAAGGGGTGTTTCACGCACTGCCAGACCTTGTCAACATGCACACAGTCCACCTGCTGATGAGCGGACATGCCCACACCACCCAAGGGTGATTTTGTCTCCCTCTGTCTCCCTCTCTCCCTCCCTCTGTCACCCTCCTCCCTCTGTCTGTCTCCCTCTGTTGCCCTCTGTCGCCCTATGTCTCCCTCCCTCTCTCTCCCTCTCCCTCTGTCTGTCTGTCACCCTCTGTCACGTCAGCCCAGCTTCCTGGGCACACACACTTTGCAGGTCTTTCAAAGGCCATTGGCTTGTTCATGTGGCTTTGTTTAGAATCTCCCGGCCCCCATTGGGGCAGAGTGTCTCTGAGTCTGCGCTGCTGCGGCGGTGTGTGCTGACACTCTTTCACGGTGATGCCTCTTCATTAGCTGCTGTTATGTGCAAATTGGGCCTTCATACCCATGTCATCCTGCGACGCGGCCACCATTTGCAGGCGACACAGTACAGTGTTGGGACACACTGTTTGTATAGCTCTGCCCTAGGCCATATGGGCTGATGGCATTGGTGTCTGCTTCTGAGTTGCACAATGTTTTTTTGGAGGCCCACCCTCCCGGCATCACGGACATCCTGTCTTGTGTTTGTGTTTTGTGTGGCCTGTGACTTGGCATGGCCTTGCTTGGTGCATGGGGCATGGAGCCGCTAGTGGCATGTGTGTGTTTTTGGAGTGTGGTTGTGTCCGGTGATGGCTTTGGGGTAGTTGCGTGCTTTATTGTGAGTTGGGTTGTTGATGCGGTTCCCCCCATGTGAGGTGAGTTGTTTGTCTACTCAAAAAAAGGGGGGGAATTAGAGGTTAATGGTTAGGTTCACCCTCCACTAGTACATGTATCAAAACAACAACATGAGCAAGTCAAGTCAAAAGAACCTAACCTGGGGGAATAGGAGGTGTCAGAAATCAACTCGATACTGAAGAACACCAACTTGAAAGAAAGGGAAAGATTATCTCTTTCTTGAGTCCCCTCACTCACCAGGGTTTCCCACGGTGACATGCTTCATCATTGGGGTCCTCCCAGTCCTCTACGGACTGAGGCGTGCTACAACTTGCGAGTTACGTAGGAGCACTAGAAATCAGAATATGTGTAGTGCAAGTGAAAAAATGGTGGAGTGGGATAAGGAAAATTAAAATAATCAGCTAGTGGGCCAAATAGACTTTATTAATGCTCTTAGCCGATAAGTTAAAACGGGGTGATATGCTAGAAAGCCCTCACTATAATGGAAAGGTGTGCCTAGCATATGGTCTGGTCAACTAGTTTCGAGCCTGAAGAAGAGGCTGAAGTTTTCCTAGTCTGGCTCAACCAACAAGACCCATTCCTGAAATTCACATTCACTATGAGCAGGTCTAACCTGGTCTTCCTAGATCTTAACATAACAGCCCATGATGGACGTATAATCACTACCACACATTTCAAGCCCACAGCAAGGAATTGCCTACTTGTGTACGATAGTTTCCATCCCCGAAGTTTAAAAGACAACCTTCCTTTTGGCCAATTTTTGCGCCTGAGACGGAACTGCACTACACGACAAGATTACAACATCCAAGCCAATGACCCATCACAGAAACTGATACGACGACAATATCCACAACATCTTGTGTCCAGAGCCCGGAAAAGAGCTTCAAACAATAACAGAGAGGCACTTCTGGAACATAAACCTGAAACCACACACAAAGAGCCTAAAAGACAAATCTGCATCACCACTTTCAATATTGCATCTAACCAAGTAACCAAAATAATAAAAAAACACTGGCGGATCCTGAACAGTGGCGGTTTAGACTTACAAAAACCCATGTTCAGCCATCGAAAAGCTAAGAATCTGAGGGACTTTCTTGTGTATACTCGTCCTACCCCGACGAAAACCATGGGTCCCCTACGTCTGCTCCATCCACTACCTGAGGGCCATTACCCATGTAGTAACTGCAGTGTATGCCACCTTACCAAGGTGACCAAAACAGTAACCTACAATAATGGAATGACATGGAACCTTCGATCTTTCACCAACTGCAATACAACAGGGGTGGTTTACCTGATCACCTGCGTTTGTAACCTTCACTATGTGGGGATGACCACAAGGAAGGTAAACACCAGAATAATTGAACACCGGAGCAATTTTAGGTGCAAACGCAACAACACCAAAATGACCACTCATTTTTCGGAAAAACAACACACACCCAATGACCTCAATTGGGTCATTCTGGAACATGTTAACAATCACCCAAACATTGAAAGACAACTACACGAAAAAGAACAACGATGGGTTTTTAAGTTACGTTCGGACAGCAAGGGTCTGAATGATGATATACCCTGGGGTCAATTTATATGATCAGTTTTCAAATGTTCTCTGCCTCAATTTCTCGTTGAACTTGGTAGATACCCTCTGCATATCCACACAATGAACATGTTATATTTTGTATTTTTGGCATTTCAACTCTCTCCTTATTATCTGTTTCACCCTAGGGTTTATGACAACCCCCCAACCTCTGATTACTTTCCGTCCAAAATTAGGCACCATATCCTAGTTGTCAAGCACCTGATCTCTGGACGATAAAGTTTTTTCAAAGTTTTTTCAAAGTTTTCTCATAGTTAATACTTCGCCTTTGCAACTATCCGTCTCGGCCACCGAGTAGTGCAGATATTATCCATCTAGGGCCATTGCGCAGTGTAAACATTACACTCCACTATGTTCCCACCACCACACACGAGACATTACCTCCTTTCTGAGAACTATCTTTTTATTATTTCCCCGCAATTCCGTCCCAATCCAAAATGGCCCCTCCGGATAGGTACCCGACCAGGAGCCCTCCTCGCTTTCCATGCGAGTTTACTCATTGATAACCAGCTCCACACCGGGGACACGCCAGAATGCGGTCCGTGAGGTTTGGCTCCATTAGGTGTCCATGAGTGTGGTTGTCCACGTACAAGTAAGTGATATTTGAGCGGCAGGATCTTCATACCTACACGCTACGAGGAGATCATTCTTCCCGTTTTTCTCCCCCTAAGGGCGAACCATCACTACGGAGCACGCCACAGTCTTAACGATCTCATTTACATTTACAATTTTCTCCTAGATGTACAAGATCACCGCAACCCCTCCGTTGACCATGAGGCACATTGTTGCTTTTTTATTAAGTATGTAATGTCTTTTTCTTCGTTATTTGTATGTGTGTTTTATGTTGTGTCAGACACGTTAGTTTTGTGAATTTCGACCAACTCTTTCAGCACAACGCCGGCATGGAGAAAGTAATTTATCGTTTCTCTTCTGTTTTTTTAAACCACAAAGAGGCACATCAGAAAGGAAAGTGTACGAACACTTGGGTGTTGTGTGCTCACGACTAACATTGACAATAGTACTTATGATCATATTTTTTCCTCTAACATTTGTTTTATTATATCCTACAGATATTTCCTGACGTACATTACGTATGTATTTGTAAACGCATGCCTTATAGTTGCAGCGTCTCACTTTTTGCACCTGATTCAGGTTAACTAGGAGTGGCATTTTTCACACTGGGCTGGTCCCAGTGTAGTCCTGAAGAAGAGCTGGGGAAGCTCGAAACTAGTTGACCAGACCATATGCTAGGCACACCTTTCCATTATAGTGAGGGCTTTCTAGCATATCACCCCGTTTTAACTTATCAGCTAAGAGCATTAATAAAGTCTATTTGGCCCACTAGCTGATTATTTTAATTTTCCTTATCCCACTCCACCATTTTTTCACTTGCACTACACATATTCTGATTTCTAGTGCTCAAACGTAACTCGCAAGTTGTAGCACGCCTCAGTCCGTAGAGGACTGGGAGGACCCCAATGATGAAGCATGTCACCGTGGGGAAACCCTGGTGAGTGAGGGGACTCAAGAAAGAGATAATCTTTCCCTTTCTTTCAAATTGGTGTTCTTCAGGATCAAGTTGATTTCTGACACCTCCTATTCCCCCAGGTTAGGTTCTTTTGACTTGACTTGCTCAGGTTGTTGTTTTGTTTGTGTACTCACCAGGCTCGGCGACTCCTTCTACTCCGTGTACTCCCACCGGCGGCAGCGTGCGCATCACCTTCTCCTCCCAGGGATGGTAGTGTACCGGTCTGCGGGGTGGGCCACCTCCAGTGATGTTCCCCTGGTTATATTCGTCAGTCATTTTGCGGCGGACCGTCCTCCGCAGATCGTACCACCTGGCTTGGCATTCATGCCTGGTCCTTCTGATGGGCGCAACAGCATTCACCCTCTCGACGATCCTCTGCCACATGGCTGATTTTGCTGCTACGCTGGTCTGTCTGACCAATGTTCCAAAGAGCTGTGGCTCGACTCTGATGATTTCGTTGACAAGGATCTCCAGCTCCGCTGTTGTGAACTTTGGATTCCTGTCTGTGGGCATGGTGTGGGGTGTGGGTGTGGATGGTTGTGGGTGTGTGTGTGTGGTTGTGAAGGTGTGTGTGTGAATGTGATGAGGGGGTGTTTGTGAAGGTGGTTGTGTGAAGGTGTGCAAGTGTAAGGTGTAGTCAAGGTTCAAGTATGGTGCTGTGGGTTTTCTGTGGGGTCTGGCAGCAGTGGGTCTGTTGCAAAGGTTCATGGTTTGTGTGTGTGGGCCCTTTTTATTGGTCCATTTGTGGGTGTGGCTGCGTTTGAACTTTGGGTGGGTGTGTTATAAGGAGTGGTTGTGTTTTGGGCCTCTGTTTACCTGTTTGGCTGTTGCAGGTCAGTGTATTGGATGTATTTGGGCTTGTTGGACGTGTTTTGTGGTGTTGTGCGATTCGAATTGACTCTCCTTGTGGTGTTTTGCAGTGTCCTGGTTCAGTACGTGTGTTTTTCGCTTCTGTGAGGTGCGTACATCGGCCATGTTGTTGTACAGTGCTCACATTTGCTATGGCTTGGTACGACTCGTACATGCGCAATGCTGGGTGAGGGTGCTGGTGTAGGGGCCTGGGGTAGGGTGCGTACAGGCACGGGCAGGGTGTAGGGGTCTGGGGGTACATGCCGTACATACAGGAACCGAGGGTACAGCGCGTACATACGGGGGGCTGGGGGTACGGCGCGTACATACGGGGGTACGGTGTGTACACCCACCCCCGTATGGACGGTGCGTACCCCCACCTCCGTATGGACGGTGCGTACCCCCAGCCCCCGTATGTAAGCACCGTCCCCCAGCACATACCCCCAGCCCCCGTATGTGCGCGCAGTACCCCCAGCCCCCGTATGTATGCGCCGTACACCCAGCCCCCCATATGTACGCGCCGTACCCCCAGCCCCCCTCGTATGGATGGTGCGTACCCCCACCCCACCCCGTAGGTACGGAGCATACCCCCACCCCGTAGGTACGGAGCGTACCCCCACCCTGTGTAGGTACGGAGCATACCCCCACCCCGTGTAGGTACGGAGCGTACCCCCACCCCCGTAGGTACGGAGCGTACCCCCACCCCCCCTATGCACGGTGCGTACCCACACCCCGTAGGTATGGAGCGTAGCCCCACCCCTGTAGGTGCGCTGGGGGTCCGCACCGTACATACGGGGGTGGGGGTACGCTCCGTACCTACGGGGTGGGGGTATGCTCCGTACCTACAGAGGTGGGGTACGCTCCGTACCTGCACGGGGTGGGGGTAGGCTCCGTACCTACGGGGTGGGGGTATGCTCCGTACCTACAGGGGTGGGGTACGCTCCGTACCTGCACGGGGTGGGGGTAGGCTCCGTACCTACGGGGTGGGGGTACGCTCCGTGCCTACGGGGGTGGGGTGGGGGTACGGCGCGTACATGGGGGGCTGGGGGTACGGCGTGTACTTGGGGGGGTGGGCTGGGGGCTTTGTGTTCGGTGCGTAGGCGGGCACATGTTTGGACGTCTCCATGGTTGCTATGGGAGTTTGCTCCGTACGGTATTTTTTCCATACGGTTGTGCATTCGGACGGACGGGACGGATCGTACTTGCGCGCTCGGACTTCAGTTTCCCGATTCGTACGTAAAACTGTCCGGGGACGTGTCGGACACTTTTTCCGACCGAGGACGTGTCGGGGAATTTTTCCAATGCGATTCGTATGGATTTTTTAACATATGAATCGTACTTGCCAGTTGGTACGGGACTTGTACGATTCGTATGTAAAAAAATCCGGATACGATTCGCACGGGGAATATTTTTAACGGATCGGAATCAGCACCTAAACCTGTATAATTTACTATTATCACTCCAGTTAATATATACTCAGGGAAGGTGCTGGACAATAAAGATATATAATTTACTATTCCCACTCCAGCTAGTATTCATTCAGGGAAGGTGAGGTACACTAAACATATATAATTTACTATTCCCACTCCAGTTAGAACAAAGTCAGGCAAGGTGCTGAACACTACACATATATAATTTACTATTCCCACTCCAGTTAGTATTAAGTCAGGGAAGGTGCTGGAAACTAAACCTATATAATGTATTATTCCCACTCCAGTTAGTATCAAGTATGGGAAGGTGCTGGACACTAAACCTATATAATTTACTATTCCCACTCCAGTTAGCATTAAGTCAGGGAAGGTGCTGGACACTAAACATATATAATTTACTATTTCCAATCCAATGAATATATACTCAGGGAAGGTGCTGGACATTAAAGATATATATAATTTACTATCCCACTCCAGTTAGTATTAAGTCAGGGAAGGTGTTGGACACTAAACATATATAATTTCCTATTCCCACTCCAAGTGATATATACTTAGGGAAGCTTCTGGAAATTAAAGATATATAATTTACTCTTCCCACTCCAGTTACTATTAAGTCAGGAAAGGTGCTGGACACTAAACATATATAATTTACTATTCCCACTCCAGTTAGTATTAAGTCAGGGAAGGTGCTAGACACTAAGGGGCCGATTCGGATCCTGGAAAAATTTCCCCCGTCCAAATTGTATCCGGATTTTTTTCCGTACGAATCGTACAAGTAGCGTACAAACTGCCAAGTACGATTCGCATGGGAAAAACTCCATACGAATCACATCGGGAAAATTTCCCCACATGTCCTCGGGTCGGAAATTGTGTCCGACACATCCCCGGACGATTCACCATACGATTCGGAAAAATGAAGTCCGACCGCGCAAGTACGATCACTCCCGTCCTTTCGATTTCACAACTGTATGGAAAAAACACTGTACGGACCGAACTCCCATAGCAACCATGGAGACACGTGCCCGCATACGCGCCGAACACCCCACCACAGACCCCGCATGTACGCGCAAAACGCCCCCCGGCCGCGGATGTACACGCCGAACCCCCACCAGTGTATGCATGGAGCGTACCCCCACCCATGTATGCATGGA
Source organism: Triturus cristatus (assembly GCF_964204655.1). Classification (NCBI taxonomy): domain Eukaryota; kingdom Metazoa; phylum Chordata; class Amphibia; order Caudata; family Salamandridae; genus Triturus; species Triturus cristatus. The sequence goes on from NC_140579.1 coordinate 947,059,294, forward strand.
GCGTACCAACTCCCCACCCGTGTATGTACGGACCGTACCCACACCCGTGTATGTACGGACCGTACCCCCACCCCACCCGTGTATGTACGGACCGTACCCCCACCCCACCCATGTATGTACGGACCATACCCCCACCCGTGTATGCATGGAGCGTACCAACTCCGCACCCGTGTATGTACGGACCGTACCCCCACCCGTGTATGCATGGAGCGTACCAACTCCCCACCCGTGTATGTACGGACCATACCCCCACCCGTGAATGAATGGAGCGTACCAACACCCCACCAGTGTATGTACGGACCGTACCCCCCACCCGTGTATGTACGGACCGTACCCCCACCCCACCAGTGTATGTACGGACCGTACCCCCACCCCACCAGTTTATGTACGGACCGTACCCCCACCCGTGTATGCATGGAGCGTACCAACTCCCCACCCGTGTATGTACGGACCGTACCCCCACCCGTGTATGAATGGAGCATACCAACACCCCACCAGTGTATGTACGGACCGTACCCCCCTCCCGTGTATGTACGGACCGTACCCCCACCCCACCAGTGTATGTACGGAGCGTACACCCACCCCACCAGTGTATGTACAGACCGTACCCCCACCCCACCAGTGTATGTACGGACCGTACCCCCACCCCACCAGTGTATGTACGGACCGTACCCCCACCCGTGTATGCATGGAGCGTACCTACTCCCCACCCGTGTATGTACGGACCGTACCCCCACCCCACCAGTGTATGTACGGACCGTACCCCCACCCCACCAGTGTATGTACAGACCGTACCCCCACCTGTGTATGCATGGAGCATACCAACTCCCCACCCGTGTATGTACGGACCCTACACCCAGCCCCCCCTGTATGTACGGACCGTACCCCCACCCGTGTATGCATGGAGCGTACCAACTCCCCACTCGTGTATGTACGGACCCTACACCCAGCCGCCCCTGTATGTACGGTGCGAAACACCACCACCGATGGACGGTGTGGACCAACACCCTGCCCGTGTTCGTACACACCCTACCCCAGGCCCACACACCAGCACCCTCACCCAACATCAGGCATGTACGAGTCATACTAAGCCATAGCAAAGGACAGCACTGTACAACAACATGGCCCATGTACGCACCGTACAGACGCAAAAAACACTCCTACTGAACCAGGACAAACAAAAAAAAACACAAGGAGAGTCAATTCAAGGCACACAACACCACAAAACATATCCAACAAGGCCAAATACATCCTATACACTGACCTGCAACTGACAAACAGCTAAACAGAGGCCCAAACCACTACCACTCCTTATAACACACCCACCCAAAGTTCAAACACAGCCACACCCACAAATGGACCAATAAAAAGGCCCAACACACACAAACCATGATCCTTTGCAACAGATCCACTGCTGCCAGACCCCAGAGACAACGCACTGCACCATACTTCAACCATCAATACACCTTACACTTGCACTCCTTCACACAACCACCATCACAAACACACCCTCATCACATTCACACACACACACACCTGCACAACCACACTCACACACCCACAACCATCCATACCCACACCCCCACAACCATCCACACCCACACCCCACACCATGCCCACCAACAAGAATCCAAAGTTCACAAAGGACGAGCTGGAGGTCCTTGTCGACGAAATCATCAGAGTCGAGCCACAGCTCTTTGGAACATTGGTCAGACGGACCAGCATATCAGAAAAATCAGACATGTGGCAGAGGATAGTCAATTCCATGAATGCTGTTGGGGCCACCAGAAGGACCAGGCATGAGTGCCAAGCCAGGTGGTACGATCTGCGGAGGACGGTCCGCCGCAAAATGACGGACGACCACAACCAGGCCAACATCACTGGAGGAGGTCCGTCCCGCAGACCGGTACACTACCATCCCTGGGAGGAGAAGGTGATGGCCACGCTGCCGCCGTTGGGAGTAGACGGACTAGAAGGAGTCCGAGAGCCTGGTGAGTACACAAACAACTCACCTCATATGGGGGGAACGCCATATACAACCCAAATACCAATCATGCACGCAACCCCCCCAAAGCCAGCACCGGACACAACCACACTCCAAAAACACACACATGCCACTAGCGCCTCCATGCCCCATGCGCCAAGCAAGGCCATGCCAAGTAACAGGCCACACAAAACACCAACACAAGACAGGATGTCCCCGATGCCGGGAGGGTGGGCCTCAAAACTTACATAGAGCAACTCTGAAGCACACAGCAATGCCCTCAGCCCATATGGCTTAGGGCAGAGCCATACAAACAGTGTGTCCCCACACAGTACTGTTTTGCCTGCTAATGGTGGCCGCATTGCAGGACGACATGGGTATGAAGGCACAATTTGCACATAACAGCAGCTAATGAAGACGCAGCACACTGAAAGAGTGTCAGCACACACCGCCACAGCAGTAGTGCAGACTCAGACACTCCGCCCAATGGGTGCCGGCAGAGAAGAAACAAACCCACATGAACAAGCCAATGGCCTTTGAAAGACCTGCAAACTGTGTGTGCCCAGGAAGCTAGGCTGAGGTGACAGAGGGTGACACACAGAGGGAGGGAGAGGGGCAGAGAGAGGGACAGAGACAGAGGTGGACACAGGGAGACAGACAGAGGGAGGGAGGAGGCTGACAGAGGGAGGGAGAAAGGGAGACAGAGGGAGATGGACAGAGGGAGGAGGCTGACAGAGGGAGGGAGAAAGGGAGACGGACAGAGGGAGGAGGCTGACAGAGGGAGGGAGAAAGGGAGAAGGACAGAGGGAGGAGGCTGACAGAGGGAGGGAGAAAGGGAGATAGAGAGAGACGGACAGAGGGAGGAGGCTGATAGAGGGAGGGAGAAAGGGAGACGGACAGAGGGAGGAGGCTGACAGAGGGAGGGAGAAAGGGAGACAGACAGAGGGAGGAGGCTGACAGAGGGAGGGAGAAAGGGAGACGGACAGAGGGAGGAGGCTGACCGAGGGAGGGAGAAAGGGAGACGGACAGAGGGAGGAGGATGACAGAGGGAGGGAGAAAGGGAGATAGAGGGAGACGGACAGAGGGAGGAGGCTGATAGAGGGAGGGAGAAAGGGAGACGGACAGAGGGTGGAGGCTGACAGAGGGAGGGAGAAAGGGAGACGGACAGAGGGAGGAGGCTGACAGAGGGAGGGAGAAAGGGAGACGGACAGAGGGAGGAGGCTGACAGAGGGAGGGAGAAAGGGAGACGGACAGAGGGAGGAGGCTGACAGAGGGAGGGAGAAAGGGAGATAGAGGGAGACGGACAGAGGGAGGAGGCTGATAGAGGGAGGGAGAAAGGGAGATGGACAGAGGGTGGAGGCTGACAGAGGGAGGGAGAAAGGGAGACGGACAGAGGGAGGAGGCTGACAGAGGGAGGGAGAAAGGGAGATAGAGGGAGACGGACAGAGGGAGGAGGCTGATAGAGGGAGGGAGAAAGGGAGATGGACAGAGGGAGGAGGCTGACAGAGGGAGGGAGAAAGGGAGACGGACAGAGGGAGGAGGCTGACAGAGGGAGGGAGAAAGGGAGATAGAGGGAGACGAACAGAGGGAGGAGGCTGATAGAGGGAAGGAGAAAGGGAGACGGACAGAGGGAGGAGGCTGACAGAGGGAGGGAGAAAGGGAGACGGACAGAGGGAGGAGGCTGACAGAGGGAGGGAGAAAGGGAGACAGAGGGAGACCAAATCACCCTTGGGTGGTGTGGCCATGTCCGCTCGTCAGCAGGTGAACTGTGTGCATGTAGACAAGGTTTCGCAGTGCGTGAACCCCCCCCTTCAACCTTTGATGAACACTAGGTCATGTGTCAATCTGTGCACGAGTACATCCGTGCTGCAGGCCCAAACAGAACCTTACACCCAGTATACCCACCCACTGTGTTTGTCAGAACCCTGTCACAAATTGTTAAGTTACCTACCTGCATTCTCAAATAGCATGGAAAAAACAACATTTGACCACGTACAGTACAACACGTAAGGCGGCTCTGCATGGCTTGCTACGCCCGCTCACTACACTGCTGACTGCATTCCCAAAAGATGCATCAACTAAGATTGTGTCACACATAGGTAAAGTGTCGAAAGCTGTGGCCAAGGGAAATACCCATGCACAAGTGCACTGTGAGAGGAATGCTAGCCAAATCAAACCACCCAGAGGAACTGTGCCAAATCAAAAATGAATGAAACATGGATGTCGCATGTAACACAATTAACACTGTCTCTCTCACACACAGGTCAACGTCGTCGATCTCCCCCCAACACTGGGGGGGAAGACTCACAGGACCAGGCTCTGCGTGAAGAGGACCCCACCGGCAGCGACGACTCTCACCACTCCGTGGATGACCCAGACCAACCTGGCCCCTCTGGTGTCCAACCACCTGCAGCACCTGCGTCAGGTACAACTGTGCCAACCACCACCCCCATTCCTGCCACATCCCAGGAGACACCCAGGAGCCCTGCCCGCACACAACAACGCAGCCAGTCTGTCCAAGAGGGACAAGGTTCTCCGGGCACCCAGGAGGAGGCAGGCGACACCGCAAATGCCATCCCTCAGGGGTCCCGGAGACCCGATGTGCCCACAACGGCAGGCCAGGCGCAAGTGGGCAGGGGTGGTGGGAGTGGAGGACAGCGGAGGCGCGAATCTGCCCAGTTGGCTCAGGACCCGGCTATGTCACACGTCAGAAACATCCTGGACGCATACCGGCGTGACTCCAGAGGCATCAACCAGGTAGAGGGACCCTCAATGAGATGAAGACCATGCAGGTCGAGCATCATGCCAGGATGGAGGCAAGACTGGCAGAGCTCCTGGCGGTGCACAGGGACGTGAGCCAATCATTCCGTCAGATCGCTTAAAGCCTGGCAAACCCTCCCTGTGCCACCAGGCGTAGAGCAGCACCAGAAACAGGGAGGGAGGAGGAGGAGGATTCATCTGACGGAGTGTCCCTGGCATCGTCAAGGCCTGCTTCTGAGGGTCCCCGCAGGAAGGTGGGTCGTCCACGAAAAAGACCGTGAGAGTCAGCGGAACATCACCATCTCCCAGGTCACCTGGCCTGGCACCTGGCCCTCTGGCCCAACAGCAGCACAGCAGCAAAGGACATTCTCTGCCACATGGCCTTGCTGGTCACTGTCCGACCAATGTTGACAAAGACTGTGGCACAGACTCTGATGACTTTCAATGGCAAGGACACCAACTCCCCCTGTGAACTTTGGATTCTACACTACCGCCAAGCACCTCTTGTCACCCCCCCAAACACGTACCCCAGCACTAATAAAATTCATCACAATCACAAGATGATGCCGTCATTTTGCATTATTCCACTACATGTGTGTGTTGTAAAGTCAAACCATGCCTGATTTCTGAAGTAACTCCAAACATCCATACCCTGGGGTCTGAGTCTGGCACAGGACACACATGGGTCACAATGTACCATCCAAGACAGACATGGAGCACCATACTCACCCGTGATGGGCCCAACCAGCTGAGGGGGTGCCCGCACAACTGTGCCTACAGACCTATTTTGAAGAGCAACAGTCATGCGCAGAGGTCAGGGATCATGTGGAGTGTCCTGGGGTGGGAGTCCCAGGTATGTGTAGACACGTGGCAGAACCATGTCCTGCATGCTTGAGTCAGGTGGATGTGGAGAATGGTGGGCCAGCCAAGGTTGAATGCATGGAGATGGCACAATTGGGTGTTGGATCACAGTGCCACAAGGTTGTGTTGTGGTTGTGGCCTGCATCCTGAGTGTGTGCGTGGATTGAGAAGGTCATCCTGCAGCTGGCTGTGATCCACTCCCCCCAACTCTGTTTGACGTTGATGTGGCCTGGTCGCCGGATGTAGAGCTGTGCAGATGCACCCTGGATGTGGACAAGTATCATGGGATTTCTAACGCACATGTCCGTAGAGTGCAGGGTAGGATTAGAACACGGATGTTGTAGTTGACCTGGGGGATGGTCTCCCTCTTGCCTTGAGGTGGATGGAACTGGGGATCTTGTGCATAATGCAGAGTGTGCTGCCGCATGAGGCACAGATGCTGCTGATCAGCATAGCAAATGTCAGCAAGCAATCCATGATGAACACCAGCGCGTTTGCGTGGACACTGGGTGCCCTTGCTGCTGGGCCTGCAGCAGCATGCGCCATGTCAAGGAAACAATGCCACAAGTAGCACACAAAGACAAGGATCTCAGGAAGGAACTATGCAAAAGGTGTATGTCAAGGAAGGAATGTCTGGTTCAACATGGCACACACACACACAATGGATTCACATGCAGCACAGTGGCCGTCGTGGAGACTGACATGCCACAATACCTACACAGCCATGGACATCATGCACAATACAGAATCTAATCCCTGACAAACAGCTTGCATCTTGCTACTCTACACATAGACTCATATGCACCATCTCTGAGAACAATGCCAGACATGCCGCATACACAGTGGCAACAGACCACCATTGACAGAGATGAGGCACCTTGGAGGCAGAGGACACCTTAATTACTCATGTGTGTCGGAATGCTAATGCAACTCTGTCAACACATACACAGGTCATGTGGATGAACACGTGGGACCAACACTGGCACCCCCCTTACCACCACAGATGCTGGAAATCCATGGCACTGGCACACAAGTGACGGGTTACAGCTAAACACCCCCTGCTGCTCACGGAGAGGCTGCTATACACCATTGAGCCCCTAATGGGGAATTCACACACCATGTCAACCCGGTGCAACCCGTATGTTTACGAGGGCAGTGTTACACACATTGATGGCTCCATCACAATCCACAATCCCATTACAGATGACTGTCACCAAGTCTGACCATCAATTCAGGTGAATTCTGCTCCATGTCATGTGCCCCATGGTGATTCTACATGTATGTAAAGTATCCAAACATGAACAGGAGCAGTGCACACACATTCAAAACAAATACCACTCCCAAAAAGCCGTGCTGCATCCCTTACCCGAAGGAGATTTTCGAACTTGTCCGTGCATGTAACGCTGATTCAGCACATGTTGCTGTGTTCATGAGGAATAGCAGGAGCACAACAATGCCACCAGCAGACAGCATGCGCAAGTACCTGTGGATGGGAGACACACCAGAAGTCAGCCAAAAGAAGCACATCTGCATGCATGTACTCGACACGTATTAGGTTGTCAACATGCTAGGTGACAATGATGACTCTGGAAAAACATTCTTCTATTGCACCATCACTCGAGTGACACATCCAAACACACCTCTGACTCACTTGGAAGACATGCAGATGGACACACACATTGCAACACTTGCCACACACAGCCCAATGCGTGCACACTCAGACACTGGAACTCACCACTAAGCAAAGAAGTTGTGTATGAGCCGACTCCGCATGTCCTCTACCGCCTCCTCCTCCTCCACATCACTTGCCTCGTGACCAAGCCCTTCATCCTCCACGGGTGGATGGTCCTGCTCATCTGGATCCAGGATGAGTGGCACAGCTTTCTCCACTGCCATGTTGTGCAGCATGCAGCACACGAGGAATATCTTGCAGACCTTCACCGGTGCATATGGGAGTGCGCCACCGGTCTTGTGGAGGCAACAGAATCGGCTCTTCAGGAGGCCAAACGTCCTCTCTATCACTCGCCTGGTCTGCCCATGGGCGTTGTTGTAGCGGTGATCGGCAGCCGTGCTGGGGTTGCGGAGAGGCGTGATCAGCCATGGCATGTTGGGATAGCCAGCGTCCCCTACATGGAAACATCATGGACAAGAGTGGGTCAGGAGAAGCAGTAAGACAGGAAGATGACGTTAAATACAGGACTGCCAGAGTATACCCACCAACAATACATGCTCGTTCTTTGCGCAGCTGCAGCATCATTTCAGGCACCCTGCTACGCCTCATGATGTACGCATCGTGTGCTGATCCTGGAAAACGAGCACAGACATGTGAAATCACCATGTTGGCAAGACACACCGCAAGGGCATTAATGGAGTGGTAATGCTTGCGGTTACGGAAGGCTGCCTCCTGTGCCTGTGGTGGTACCAAAGCCACATGTGTTCCATCTATGGACCCAATGGCATGGGGCATCCCTCCCAGGGCATAGAACTCACGCTTGACAGCTGTCAACTGCTCAGGAGTTGGGAATTTAATGAACTCATCCAGGTGCTCCAACATGGCCTCTAAAAAATCATGCAGAACATGGCTGAACATGGTTTGGGACATGCCACCGACATGGGCAATGGTATGTTGAAAGGTACCCGTGGCCAAGAAATGTAGGGCTGCCATCACCTTCATCTTGGGTGTCAGTGCAGTAGGATACCTGTGTAGCGGTTGGAGGTGTGGTGCCAGCCGTGTCGTCAGGTCCTCAATCAAGCGTTGGGGGAAGCGGTAGTGGCGTATACAGTCATTTTCCCGCATGTCAGCCAAGTCCGGAATTGGTCGAAGGAGAGGCGGAGCCCTGCAGTGAATTAGAAGGGACAACGAAGAGTGAGTACAGTACACCATCAATGTCAATGTACAGAGCACATGCTCAACAGGCAATACACATATGCTACATACAGAGTCAGGTATGTGCAATATGCCCTGGAAACGTATGCCAGGCATGTGACACTCCTACCAAGAGCCAGCTACAAACGTTGATTCTCAACCTCAATATGCCATGCCATGAAACTAGCTGTGGGCCAGTGTAAGTGAGCAGGCAGACGCATTACAGGAGTTACAGACATCCAAATATGTGCAGAAGAAGGATGTTTATTGTACAGACTAGTTGCGGAACACTAGAGGCACAGGTCACATGTCATAGAAAAAGGACAGACCACACACCTTGCCATGAAGGATTACATGTCAAGACTGATCACACATACATTGAGAGTATGCAGATATGTCCTTGTTTTGGAACTCCGTGTCGATGCACCTAACGTCGGATTACACATGTGTGCTGGTGTGCGTAACAGTGTGCCATGCCCATCTACACACAGACACATGTTGGTTGCAGCAACTGCAGATGCATTTGACCAAACACCTACAGCAAACCTATGGGAACACATGACACACACATGACATAGCTACAGCGTGCAACGCGGGCATTCACTTGTCAGGGGTAACATTTCGTGTACCTGGCATCAGGGGACATTTGCGGGTGTCGGTGACTGTGCCATGCCAGTGACGCATGGCCCACCAAGTCAGTACTACATGCACACATGTCAAAGGAGTGAAGGGGATGTGTGGCACATAGGGCACCATCACACGTGACATGTGTACACCGCTCATCATACTGTAAGTCGCTTCACACCTCAGGAGTATGGTGCCACATCACAGCCTGACCCACCTGTGCCCGACACATGAAGTACTGCAACGACAATGCCTTGATGTCCAGCCTTGGCCATGTATGACAGCTCAATTCATTCCTGTGTGCCACCTGTCACCACTGTCAGGTGTGAATCCCACCGTACATACGCTCCGAGGGTGTGTTTGGGGTACCTATCACTATGGTGGTGCTGGCGTATGCGTACGCCATAGTGATATGGACCGTACACGCGTGTGTACGGTCCGGACTACTATGGCGTACACGTACGCGAGCAGACCCATAGTGATAGGGACCGACCCTACACACGCGTGTGTACGGTCTGGACTACTATGGCGTACACGTACGCGAGCAGCCCAATAGTGATAGGGACCGACCCTACACACGGTCCGGACTACTATGGTGTACATGTACGCGAGCACCCCCATAGTGATAGGGACCGACCCTACACACGCGTGTGTAGGATCCGGACTACTATGGCGTACATGTACGCGAGCACCCCCATGGTGATAGGGACCGTACACGCGTGTGTAGGGTCGTCCCTATCACTATGGGGGTGCTCGCGTACGTGTACGCCATAGTAGTCCGGACCGTACACACGCGTGTGTACGGGTCGGACTACTATGGCGTACACGTAGGCGAGCAGCCCCATAGTGATAGGGACCGACCCTACACATGCGTGTGTACGGTCCGGACTACTATGGCGTACACGTACGCGAGCACCCCCATAGTGATAGGGACTGACCCTACACACGCGTGTGTACGGTCCGGACTACTATGGCATACACGTACGCGAGCACCCCCATAGTGATAGGGACCGACCCTACACACGCGTGTGCACGGTCCGGACTACTATGGCGTACACGTACGCGAGCAGACCCATAGTGATAGGGACCGACCCTACACACGCGTGTGTATGGTCCGGACTACTATGGCATACACGTACGCGAGCACCCCCATAGTGATAGGGACCGACCCTACACACGCGTGTGTACGGTCCCTATCACTATGGGGGTGCTCGCGTACGTGTACGCCATAGTAGTCCGGACCCTACACACGCGTGTACGGTCCGTATCACTATGGCGTACGCAGTCGCCAGCACTCCCATAGTGATGGGGACCGTACATAGTGCATTTGGGGTGCCCTAGGGCTGTGGAACGCACCTTACCTGTGTTGTGACATAGGATTGACATAGGGGACACATGAGGGACAAGTATAGGGGCCTAAATGCATGCTGGTTGTCATGGAGACCGAGTTTCAGGTTTGAATTTTGCATCATGTGACCAGCAGAAGTCGGTTGGAGACAATATACTTTGTTGCAATGTGTTTGTTGACATTACATCATGCTCAATTTTAAAACCATGCAAAGCCTGTCACTGGGGTAGTTTTAAAATGATTGGAGGACACGTAGGATGCAAATGTGACTGAGCCAATCACTCTGTACTCCTGTAAATGAAACAGGCCAGCAAGGAAGATATAAGGCAGCCAGGTCCCTTGAGAGAGCACTTGCCTGCACATCCTTTCATTCCACAACACTGCTGCTGCTTGTCATTCCTCTGGCACCATGTCCAGGTCTGTGGAGAGGGCCCAGCCATTCACCATGGAGGAGAATATGGCGTTGCTGGATGTGATCCTCCCACAGTACACCATGCTGTATGGTCGACCAGGGGAGCAGGTGTGTGCAGACTCCACTAGCTTAAACTGTGCCCCTTATTGTGACTGTGACTCCTGGCATTGTGTCCAGGTGTGACAGACATGCAGGGTTCTTCATAGTGGTTCCCAGGGGGGGGGAAGGGCTCATGTCTCCCATGCAGAGCATGCTGTAGTTCCTGTGTGCACAACGCACTAGCATGGTGCTTACTGTGACGATCACTGCATGGTGCATGCCGCTTTCGGACTGCCTAATCCTCCTGGAAATGTTGTTTCTACAGTCCTGATGTGAGTCTGTGCTCCCCCCAGGGTGACAGGTGCCAGGACCCACAGATGTGTGTCTGTTCAGTGTACCTGTGGTGAGAGTGTCCAAATGATGTGGTCGTCCCCTGGACATTGGTGTGTGTGTGTGTGTGAGTCCCCTGTCATGTGGGTGTGTGCATATGTGGAGTGTTGCACCCCAGCTGCATGTGGGATGGATACACCCTGCCCATATGATGTGTGCAGGGAGCTGTGCTGGATGTCTGCCGTGCTGCGACAGCCCCACATCTGTGACACCCCCAGTCTAGTGGCACATGTGCAGAGTGAGGTTTGTAGTGGCAGTTGCCAATGCCAGGTGATTGTTCAGTGCCTGTGTGTGTCTGTGTACTCTGCTGAGGTAGCGTAAATGGGCTGGGGCATGTGACTGCTTAGGGGTACTCTTCAGATTCCTGTTGTAGCTTGGGATGCACAGTGCGAGCCTGCATCATTGCTTGTGTTGCACCCCTCATGCCACCTGTGTACTTTCAATGGCACCTACTGCATTTGCCCATTCCCAGGAGGATGATGTCACTATGAAAAGGTGCAATGAGTTGGCTGCATACTATGGCCAGTTCAAACATGCATGATTTCTAATATGTGTGTCTCTGTATCATTGATAAGGTGGATTGATGTATTGTCACTTTTGCATCTTCACAGGTAGGCGTCTGTGCCAAGGGGGAGATCTGGAAGCAAGCCGTCAGTGCCGTGAGGAGGACGGATGGTCGGAAGCGGCGCCTAGCCCAGGTGAGGAAACGCTGGCAGGACATCCGGTGCTGGACGCGGAGGATCGCACAGGTCCTGCTGGGGGACTCACCTGAGAGCCACAAAAACCGTGGGCGCCAGCGTCTGACCCACAACCATAAGCGTGTGCTGGCGGTGGTCTTCCCCGACTTGGACAGGCGCTTACTGGAGAAGCAGCAGCAGGAAGGGGGTAGGTACATGTGTGTTTGTTGTGTGTGACCAGCTTTTGGAAGTGCGCAGTTGCATGGATACACTGCCAGGGTTTAAATGTGCAGTGCATATCCTGTTCCCCAAAGTAAAGCGGTGCTGTTCTTCCTCCCTTCCCCTCCTTGCCATGTGTTCCCGGTCTGTGTGTAGTCACTCTTGCACAAGGTCATCTAGGCTGGCAGTTACTCCAAGTGCCCAATGCTTGCAACATCATGTGTGGGGGTGGTGTGTAACAGGTTTTTGCACGTTGCCTGTGCCCTGGCCAGTTCTGTCATTGTGGGGTCCATGTTAGTTGGCACTGATGCTGAGTCCCGACATGGGAGTGTGTGTTTCATGTGTACTGCCTTACTGCCTGCATGTCGAATGTTGTGCCCTCTGACATGATGTGCTTGAGTGTGAGATATGCATAGTGCAGGGATGGTGGCTTGTGTTCCAGTCATATCCATCCAGGGCCATGGAGTAGTATGGCCACTACAGTCCCCTGGGGCACCTTTTCCTAGGTATCATGTGTGTCATCAGACAATGTGGACATTCTCTGTGTCTTCAGCATAGTTTGGGCCCTGTGGCATAGTACCCTGGCCTCATTTGTATTCACGTATACTGTGCTACATGTGTCCACTGTACAGGGTAACCTAATTTAGCTGGTGCATACTCACAGGGGCCAGTGCCTGTGTGTCTTGGTACAACTATCTGATGATGGTTGTTTGTCAGTGATATATGTGGACAGGCGCACCAGGGGTAGTTTGTGTGCGATCAGGATTAATTGCAGGCCATGTGTTTTCATCCCAAACTAAGAGGTGTAAGTACTTCCTCTGTCTCAATCACATTGTCTCAGGTAGGGGGGGGGTTGGTGCGGGCAAGGCCTACATGTCCAAACCTGAAATCTCCTTGCTCGGTCTGGCCAGTGTGTGATGTTTGTGTGGCCAAACACTCAAGGTGCACTGCCCCAGTCATGTTGGCCATGGTTTTCAGTATTACCTTTGCAGCATGTCCCAAGAGGTGATAGACATGGTTCCTGCTCATCCCTTTCTTGGCTACGCTGTGTGTCGCTGATGCTGTGCTAGATTGTCCCCAGAGCCTGGCTCCTCTGTACAATTTGATATCAAGTTATTTGCTATTGTGTCATGCTCTCCATATTTAACAGTGGCATGGTGGGTCAACAAACTGTGTGTTGCAGGGACTACATATGTACCTTGTATTGTAGATGTTACTCTTGTTGCTTTTCAGGCTATGCACTGTGACCTATGTAGAGTTGACTCATGTGACATATGTATACAGGTGTCTGATTTCTCCTGTCTCTTCACCTTGCCCACAGCATTGTCGGGGGACTACGAGGGAGACACTGGCACGGACCGTGAGGAGGGAGCGAGCACCAGTGCCAGCAGTGCTGAGTTGGCTGGCACATCGAGTGGAACGGAGGCCGACGGGAGTGCAGCGGAGGACCTATCCAGTCAAACCACCACCGACTATGACGCAGACGGGTCCGAGGCTGAGCACTCCGAGGGGGCGGAGGCTGCTCCCACAGCTGACACCAGCACTCCATCACTACCCGTCCCCTCCATTCCGATCACCGGCCTCCCACTTGCTCGTGTCCCTTCCCGCCGTGCTAGGTCACCACGTGTCTCCTTCTTGCCAGGCACCGCACCCCCTGCCCCTGTCTCCACTGCTGCCACCAATGCCGAGTCTGTGGACATCCTGCGGCAGTTGCAGGTTGGTCAAACTGCGATGCTTAATGTCCTCCATGGCCACAGCCGAGTGCTCAACCAGGTGGAGGCATACATGGAGGGCATTTCAGCTGCGCAGTCTGACCAACGCAACTTGCTGAGGTCCATCGACTCGACACTGACTGCAGCAGTGGGTCTCCTGCAGCGCTACGTCCCCCCCCTACCCCTGAACCATCCACACTTCCCACTCCCATGCCTGCCCAAAGCACACCCAGACGTACCCATGCACGCACACCACCAGACACAGGCACCACACCACCAGGGAAGGCAAAGCGCACACCTCCTGGCACGCACACACAGGGTGAAGTAGGCACACCCACTGGGTCGGTGGGGAAACGGAAGACACGCAGCCAGAGTGGGAGTCCACATTCCTCACGACCACCACCCTCCAAATCCACTCCCCTCAGCTCTCCTGGCCAGGATTCCACCAAAGACTCCTTCATGGCTGCTCTGTCCCTGAGCCCCAAAGTGACACCACCCCGCAAGCGGTCAAAGGAGTCCCCGGTCAGGGTGGTTGAGTCCCCCCCTGTCCACACCCTCCCCCGGTAGCGCTGCGACCCATCCCTGCGACCCCCCCCCCTCCTTGGGGCCTGTGGTTCCTTCGGGTGCAGGGGAGACGCTGGGCACCTGGCAGTAGTGTGCAGCACCGTGCTCGAATCCACCTTTGGCGCTGCCCCACCCCCTGTGTTGGAGTCGTCCGTCGCTGCACCCACAACACCTACCCTTGCCCCTCCTGTCCCTGCGGTGCCTGGTCCTTCCCCCCCACATGATGCCCCCCCCCCTGTGTATGACAAGGTAGTCTGAACTGTGCAGGCAAGCTAGGGGACACGCATCCCAATGTGTCCCCTACCTGGATTGGAACTATGGACTGCCCTATGAGCCTTGTGCATATGGAACTCTTCATACAATTCATTTTAGAACATTGCTGAATAAAGCTATTTTATTTTCCTTGGCACACTACTGCTTTTCTGGCATTGCTGTTGGTGGTGCTGCTCCATGATTTGGGGTGGCGATAATGTGTTAGGTGTCTGGGATATGTTGTAGTGTGCTGTTCATGGGGTGGACCCTGTTATCTGTGTGCACGGTTTTTGCTATCAAACTTTGCTCATGTAAGCTGTTACTGCATGGTGACAAGGTGTGTACCTTCCTCTGTGGACCCTGACATCTTCCCTGCAGGGTGTTGTGAAGACATTTGTCTGTGTCTACATTTGCTGGGTGTGTGACGGACCCCTTCAACTTTGGCCATGCATGCTGGCCAAGGTCTCCACCTGCATCATTTGTGTCATCCTTGGGGGTCACTGTACTTGTGACTGGAGTATATTGACAGGACTTCATGTGTACATGTTCCCTTTTCCGCACTATGCATGTGTGTACTCCCAGCCTCGCACACATGTGTTTCGTGTTCTGCTGGGTCTTTGAGCACCTGCCTGACAATTGTAGCCATTGTATCTGTGTGTACTCAACCCCTTTCTTTCCATGGGCACAGCTAGGGGGGACTCTGCACCCACCCCTCCTGTGTCTGGACACTGCTGGGAGGACTCTGTACACACCCCTCCTGTGTCTGGGCACTGCTGGGAGGACTCTGCACCCACCCCTCCTGCGTCTGGCACTGCTGGGAGGACTCTGCACACACCCCTCCTGTGTCTGGGCACTGCTGGGAGGACTCTACACCCACCCCTCCTGCATCTGGGCACTGCTGGGAGGACTCTGCACACACCCCTCCTGTGTCTGGGCACTGCTGGGAGGACTCTGCACCCACCCCTCCTGAGTCTGGGCACTGCTGGGAGTGATAGGCACACACCCCTCCTGTGTCTGGGCACTGCTGGGAGGACTCGGCACCCACCCCTCCTGCGTCTGGGCACTGCTGGGAGGACACTGCACACAGCCCTCCTGTGTCTGGGCACTGCTGGGAGGACTCTGCACCCACCCCTCCTGCATCTGGGCACTGCTGGGAAGACTCTGCACACACCCCTCCTGTGTCTGGGCACTGATGGGAGGACTCTGCACCCACCCCTCCTGCGTCTGGGCACTGCTGGGAGTGATAGGCACCCACCCCTCCTGTGTCTGGGCACTGCTGGGAGGACTCTGCACCCACCCCTCCTGCGTCTAGGCACTGCTGGGAGGACTCTGCACGCACCCCTCCTGTGTCTGGGCACTGCTGGGATTGATAGGCACCCACCCCTCCTGTGTCTGGGCACTGCTGGGAGGACTCTGCACCCACCCCTCCTGCGCCTGGGCACTGCTGGGAGGACTCTGCACACACACCTCCTGTGTCTGGGCACTGCTGGGAGGACTCTGCACCCAACCCTCCTGCGTCTGAGCACTGCTGGGAGTGATAGGCACCCACCCCTCCTGTGTCTGGGCACTGCTGGGAGGACTCTGCACACACCCATCCTGTGTCTGGGCACTGCTGGGAGGACTCTGCACCCACCCCTCCTGCATCTGGGCACTGCTGGGAGTGATAGGCACCCACCCCTCCTGTGTCTGGGCACTGCTGGGAGGACTCTGCACACACCCCTCCTGTGTCTGGGCACTGCTGGGAGGACTCTGCACACACCCCTCCTGTGTCTGGGCACTGCTGGGAGGACTCTGCACCCACCCCTCCTGCATCTGGGCACTGCTGGGAGGACTCTGCACACACCCCTCCTGTGTCTGGGCACTGCTGGGAGGACTCTGCACCCACCTCTCCTGCGTCTGGGCACTGCTGGGAGTGATATGCACACACACCTCCTATGTCTGGGCACTGCTGGGAGGACTCTGCACCCACCCCTCCTGCATCTGGGCACTGCTGGGAGGACTCTGCACCCACCCCTCCTGTGTCTGGGCACTGCTGGGAGGACTCTGCACACACCCCTCCTGTGTCTGGGCACTGCTGGGAGGACTCTGCACACACACCTCCTGTGTCTGGGCACTGCTGGGAGGACTCTGCACCCACCCCTCCTGCGTCTGGGCAGTGCTGGGAGTGATAGGCACACACCCCTCCTATGTCTGGGCACTGCTGGGAGGACTCTGTACACACCCCTCCTGTGTCTGGGCACTGCTGGGAAGACTCTGCACCCACCCCTCCTGCGTCTGGGCACTGCTGGGAGGACTCTGCACACACCCCTCCTGTGTCTGGGCACTGCTGGGAGGACTCTGCACCCACCCCTCCTGCGTCTGGGCACTGCTGGGAGTGATAGGCATGCACCCCTCCTGTGTCTGGGCACTGCTGGGAGGACTCTGCACCCACCCCACCTGCGTCTGTGCACTGCTGGGAGGACTCTGCACACACCCCTCCTGTGTCTGGGCACTGCTGGGAGGACTCTGCACCCACCCCTCCAGCGTCTGGGCACTGCTGGGAGTGATAGACACCCACCTCTCCTGTGTCTGGGCACTGCTGGGAGGACACTACACACACCCCTCCTGTGTCTGGGCACTGCTGGGAGGACTCTGCACCCACCACTCCTGCGTCTGGGCACTGCTGGGAGTGATAGGCACCCACCCCTCCTGTGTCTGGGCACTGCTGGGAGTGATAGGCACACACCCCTCCTGTATCTGGGCACTGCTGGGAGGACTCTGCACCCACCCCTCCTGCGTCTGGACACTGCTGGGAGTGATAGGCACCCACCCCTCCTGTGTCTGGGCACTGCTGGGAGGACTCTGCACACACCCCTCCTGTGTCTGGGCACTGCTGGGAGGACTCTGCACACACCCCTCCTGTGTCTGGGCATGTACGTTCGGGACATACACGGGTGTGGGTACGCTCCATTCATACACGGGTGTGGGTACGCTCCGTACATACACTGGTGGGGTGTGGGTATGCTCCATTCATACACGGGTGGGGGTACGCTCCATTCATACACGGGTGTGGGTGGGCTCCATTCATACACGGGTGTGGGTACGCTCCGTACATACACTGGTGGGGTGTGGGTACGCTCCATTCATACACGGGTGTGGGTATGCTCCGTACATACACTGGTGGGGTGTGGGTACGCTCCATTCATACACGGGTGTGGGTACGCTCCGTACATACACTGGTGGGGTGTGGGTATGCTCCATTCATACACGGGTGGGGATACGCTCCGTACATACACTGGTGGGGTGTGGGTACGCTCCATTCATACACGGGTGTGGGTGCACTCCATTCATACACGGGTGTGGGTACGCTCCGTTCATACACTGGTTGGGTGTGGGTATGCTCCATTCATACACGGGTAGGGGTACACTCCGTACATTCCCGTACCCACGATTTGCAGGCCTGGGTACGTACCGTACCGAGGCCTTAAGAGCGTGGGTACGAGTCGTACCACGCCCACCACTACGTCACCCCAAAAATGGCGGTACGGCCCGTACCCACGTTCTAATGGCCTGGGTACGGGCCGTACCAGCATTGTTGGGGTGATGTGGGGGTACGGGTGGTACGACCCGTACCAACGCTCTGAGGGCCTGGGTACGGTGCAGACCCCCAATGGGGTGCCGTAGGGGTATGCACCGTACCCAGCCCTTCAGAGCGTGGGTACGGGTCGTACCACGCGTACCCCTACATCACCCCAACAATGCTGCCCCCCCTTTTGCCCCTGGGTGTTATTCTGACCTTCTGCTGCATCTGCGTCAGTGCCTGTAGAGCAGGTGGACTGCTATGAGGGCTGGGATGACACGTACGTTCGGGTCCATGGCTGTCCATCGCGTACAGGTGCTCCTTGTGCGCGTCGTCCTGATTTCCCGGCAGTTTTTGGCAGCCGGAAAATATAATCCGTGCGGGGTGACGTCGGTGCGGATCGTACTTCCTGGTTCGTGGACCGCAGCCTGAATGCGTCCAGACGTCACGTCGGAGCATTCCCGGATCACATTCGTATGTTTATTTTCGTCGGTCGATGTTTTTTACGATTCGTACGGAAATGGTGTTTCCGTGGGAATCGTACTTCCATGTTTATAATGTTTATTTCCCGGGTACGAGTCGGACGGAGAAAACGCTCCGACCGACGGTTCGTACCCGGTTTCTCCAGGATCCGAATCGCCACCTAAACCTATATAATTTACTATTCACACTCCAGTTAGTATTAATCCATGGAATATGCTGGATACTAAACATATGTAACTATCTATATCCACTGCAGTTAATAGTAAACAAACAAATATCTAATTTAATAAAATGAAACAATATAATTTACTATTACCCCCCCAGTTACTTCAAAATAATGGAAAATGGAGGACACTACCCATTATTTAATTAAATTATAACATATTGTACATGATTAATATTTTATAAAACCAATACTCTCAAATTGCATTTCTTTCAATCTTTGCAAATATCTTAAAAAAAATATTACTATTAATAATTAATAAATAAATATTATGAAACAACTTCGTTTTTTGTTTTCTCAGTCTAAAAATTACATAAAATGGAATATTTTAATCTATTAATAAGCTCAAATATGTGGACTAAACATAGTTAATAAATCCAAATTTAAATTTATTCTTTTGACCAATATTTTGACCAGTTTTATTACTTAAAAATGTAAAATTAATTAACATGTTATATTCAAAATTCCATTAAATCATAAAATTTACACACATTAATTGTACAATTTTAATTAAACTATTTTTTTTTAATTCGTTCTGATATTTTTTTTAAATCTAAATTTTAAAAAATATTACATTATACTTTAAAACACTCCCCAGCCCTCTACCCTATAAACACAAATTTGCATTCATAAATTAAATATTTCAATCTAAATTTTAAATTGTAATTGTATTTGTAATTTTCTTTTCAAATTTTAAATTCTCCCCAACATCATCCCCTATAAACCCAACATCCCATTTCTAATAAATCTATTTTTTAAATCTAGAATTAAAATTTTAAATTGTATTATAAAAATGTTCATTATTTTTAAAACACTCCCCACCCTTATCCCCTAAAAACCCAACATCCCAATTCTAAAACAAAATTTCAATTTCAATTAATTCATTTTAAAATTTCCAAATTTGATTTCTTAATTTTTTTTTAAAACACTCCCCACCCTTACCCCTAAAAATCCAACATCCCACTACTAAAACAACATTTCAAAATTTAAAATTTAAAATATTTAAAATAAAAATAAATATTTTGCATTATTTTAAAACACGACCCACTCTTAGCCCCTAAATACCGAACATCCTGCTCCTAAAACAACATTTCATAATTTAAATTATCAAATTTTTCAAATTGCAAAAATTAATTTCTCATTATTTTAAAACACTCCCCACCCTTATCTCCTAAAAACCCAACATCCCGCTCCTAAAATTTCTATTACAATTTTTTTTTTTTACAATATTCAACAACTATTATCACATAAAAAACAATATTTTAATACAAAACAATACTATAACGATGTTTAAAAAAAAAAACATTTTATACATTCTATATATTTTTCTCTATATTTTTAACCCCTTGAGTGCCCATGACGAGATGGTCTCGTCATGGGCCGCGGTTGCGCTGTGCCCATGACGAGACTATCTCGTCATGAGCCCCGCCCGCTAATGAAACGCCCGGCACAGGGCGTGGAAAGGGCGGGGCACTCAAGGGGTTAACAACACTAAAAAACAATAATTTTTTATTACAATATTTTGTATTCGCTATTTTGTACTTCGATATTTTAATAATAAAAAAGAACGATATTTTTAACATTGATTTACATAACATTGATATTTTAGTTTTGTCGATATACTAAACTTGATATCATTGTATATCGATATTAAAAATTCGATATTATGACTAGTTACCGCGTTCAGCCTCATTGCAATGTGATAAATTTGCATGGTTGATGGTGGATGATGGTGCTTCGATGGTGCCTGGGATGTCAGTGGCTCTGACAATAGGGGGTTCTCTTGGCTCATATGTAGGTTTTTTAGTCAGTTCACCCAGACCTGCACTGGTGGATAGAGCACTCCAGTCTCAAGGTGAGACAGTCGTTCAACCTTCTGCAAGAGCAGGCTACCATGATCATGGATGCCTCTTCATTGGAATCTGGTACCCATATGGGCAACATGATTGTGCAGGGCCATCAGTTTCTCTTTAGTATCAGGGAGTGCCATTCATAGCTTGATAGACAGCACTCTACCTTCCATTATATCATTAGTCACGGCTATGGAGGGTGGCAGACTCTGTTAGGAGGCAATTCACATGTAGCAGTGGGTGCAGCAAAGATGAATTTTCCTGAGACAGTCACACCTGGCAGGATCTCTCATCATGAGAATGGATGAGATCTACATCCTGTAGTGTCTATCAATAAACCACTACTCCACAGCCCAGAACAAAATGCGTTCTCAGTTTAGTGCTATGTATTTCCCACTGAATGGTTCCATGGGGGATGCCTTCAGAGATGATCTTCTCCAGATTCAAGTGTCCATCATGAGACATCTTCTCCACAGGCTGGAACATAATGTGCCCTTGATTTAGTGCCACATATTTCCCTCTACATAGTTCAGTGGGGGATGCATTCAGGTTGACCTTGGATCCAGGCATGCTATACGTTTTCACAAATTCCACTTCTGTAGAAAGTCCTACGGAAAGTATAAGTGGATCTAGCCCTGATAACAATTCGCTGAAATTGAACGGAGTAAAAACAAGTGCTAGTGTTTGGTAAGCATCCATCACTCTGGGGACCCCAGCACAGTCCTGATGCTTTGGGCAATATTCCTGTCCCTGCAACTAGAGTTAAGAACATTGGCTTTTAGTGTACTCCATACCCTCCATGAGGCCTCAGGTGGTGAAGGTGTCAGCTACTTGGTCCGACATCTTGAAATGGCTTTGGAAATTCATCTGAATCAAAGAATGGTCCTCCAGGCACTTAGGGGGTCATTACGATGGCGGTAAACCCGCAACCGGCAGGCTGCCAGTAGTGGGTTCACCGCCATCGTAAGGCCATTCCCCATCCGCTAGATAAGGATGGTGGGCGGTGTGCTGGCAGGCGGAAAGCCCATCCTCCACAGGTCCAACAGAGGCAATTGTTAAGATTGCCTGTCGGACCCGCCCGCATCACTAGAATGGTGGCGGTGCCTAGCAGGCACCATACACCACATTAGGATGCTTGGCGGGGATTGACTTTTGGGGCCGCATTAGGATGCTTGGCAGGGGTTGACTTTGGGGCCTGTTGCGGGCCTCCCCTGTGCAGGGGCACTTTCGTTTTGTACTGTGCCCCCCTACATTTCCCTGCACCAGGTGGCAGGCACCACATGGTGCCTGCCACATAGTGCAGGGAAAAGCAAAACCTGCATTTTCAACATTGCAGCGAGTGCTGCAGCCAGCAGTACCCGCTGCAATGTTGAAACTGCCATTTGCGGCCGCCGTAGTCGCGGCTGCATTGTAATTGGAGGTGCGGGACCGCCGCCATGTAAGCAGGCAGTCCCAATCCCCAGGACGATGTCTGCCATCATAATCACCCCCTTAGTTTGTCTTGCCTGGACAATGGTAACATTCTGCATTTGGGGGTGGATAAAACCTCCATAAGACGCATGCAGGTGGTTCAGACTGCAGCCACAAGCCTGATCTACAGACTGCAGAAACATGCTTCGGCCACTCCTCTTCTGTGTGAGCTTCACTAGCTAAGGGTGGAGAAATGTATCCAGTTTAAGGCTCTCTGTCTTCAAAGCTATGGCTTAGGCCGCCACCTGCCACATAACGTTTCTACCTACGCTTTGTCTGCACTCTAGCAACATCTCTCTGTGTGCAGTTCCCAGGATAAAACGATCCTGTATGAGAGGTCACTCTTTTTCATACCTTGGGCCAAAACTCTGGAACACTTTACCTGAACATCTGAGATTCTGCTCTTCACTGACACCATTAGCAGGCTATTAAAGACGTGGCTGTTCTGAGGTAGCTGGGCCGGGATCACTTATGCCTGTTGAAAAAACACTGGGAAACCCTGAGTGGGTAGCTGTCGCGCTATATATCGTTACGGTGGCCGTAATGGACCCTAACTTTTAGTAACAATGTAGCCATTCGACATTGGGGCATTTGCTAGCAAAACAATGGATGTAAATGCATGCATTTTCAAGGTGTTTCTTTCCCGTCAAATCCTGTGTGAAAGTCAGGAGGGCTAGAGTCCATGAGAGGTCCCCCTGTGAAGTCTGTGACACTGAGAGGCCACACTTTAGCCTCTAGAAAGAAGGTTAGAACATCACGGTGCATTTAAAATATCTCACTTCACATGTCAATTCAAGAGGCAGATGACATTTCTCAACAACCCAGAAGCCATGAGAGTTCATTGTCTTCCAGGACACTGCTTCCTCCAACCATGCCACCTCATGTGCTTCTGTCTTCTGTGGTGCTTCCGACCTCTCCAGCTTTCATCACTTCTTCGTGACAGAGAGGTACATCTTAAATATTCTTCAGATTACTTCCATGAGCTCACCAATAGACTGCATGGAAGCTAAATGTTGAGGTGTCTGCAGACCCATGGTAGCTCTGGTACCAGGTCTACCAGAGAATCCAGTGCACACCTTGCTGACTCCGACCACAATGAAACATGTGAATAGATGACAATGCCTGGAAAATCAGTGGTGTCTGAAAACCAGAGACCTGGAACAGAAAAATAGATTGTTCAAACCTACTACTCAGTCTCTTGTATGGTAGTGCAAAATAAGGTACATGGTATGCTTAGATCTGCAACCTCACACTTCTGTTCTAGGGTATGCATCACTTGAAGGCTAGGTAGCAGATGTGAGAGAGTTGTCTTCTCATGGCAGAGGGTCACAGCTGGAGAAACAATGTGTGCTGTATGAAAAAGCAAGAAGGAACAAGCTCAAGAGTCCTGTGTAAGGAAGCTCAATTAATTGGCACTGGACACTTGCGAGAAACGTCTGACTGCAATTTACCCACCATTCCTACAGAACTGGAAAGTGGACAATCAGAGCAGTCATCTTCTAGAGCTACAGAAGTAGGTGATAATTGATGGCGTACTACAAGATATTTTTCAAGAATTTAGGAGTCTATTAGGATGGCAGATGGAAAATCACCCCAATCACCATGGTAGCGGAAACCAACCGTCCACTGGTACCACGGCAAAACCGGCGGTCCGATTGGGATCAACCGCCACAAAATTCTGACTGCGGCGGAACGATGCCACGAAAGACCACCGGTAGCGGGCGGAGCAGGTGAAAATCTGACAGCGGCAGTAGGATTTGCGGCAGAAACTCACAAAACGGCCACGAGGCCAGTGGAGTGACCATACGTAAAATGAGGATACCATTGAGGTGACAGCGGAACGATTCGCTGTTTCCAACCGCTGCGATCGCAAACAGTGATGAATGGGAGAGCCGGTGGAAGGGCTGTTGCATAGCCACTGCTGCGGAAGCTCTGTGACAAATATGGCGGTCGACCCAAAAAGAACACAACCAGGCCACCAAGTGCAAACATCAAACTAGCTCTGCCCCAAAAAATACACCTAACACACCCCAATTACACACCCCCATGGCAACTAAAAAAATACAAATCCCAGGACAACCTACACAACACACCTGACAGCAATACTCCATTTTGAAACACCCACATAGCTGAGTATAAAACTAGCCCCTTCCCTGACCAGAATCCTTTGCACTACTCCAGCCCTGAAGGAAATAAACCCTGCAGCACATAGGATTGGCTAAACACCACACATCTCACCAGAACAACAACACACACACACCACCTACACCATCCCCACCACCCTCACAACTGCACCTCAAACCATTTGCACATCACACACCATTGCACAAAAGAAAATGCCCAAATTCACAGAGAGTGAGTTGTCAGTCAAGGTAGATGAGATAATCAGAGTAGATCCACAATTGTTTGGTACCCTGGTCCAACAGACACCATCAGCCACCAGAGAACAAATGTGGACAAGGATAGTCAACAAGGTCAATGCAGTAGTGACTGTCCCGCGCAACAAGAAGGAGATTATGAAACGGTGGCATGACCTCAAGAGCAAGGTGAAAGAGAAGAATAACAAGAACTGCCAGCTGGCTCAGATGACTGGCAGTGCCCCTCCCATTCCACCAAGAACATTCACTGCATGGGAGTGCCTTACTGTATCCAGAGAGTCTCACAGGAATACCCAGGGGAGTGCAGGCTGGTAAGTACAAATGTATACCATTACACTGCTAAGAACTGTCTCGCACAACTACAAACCTACACCTCCTAGGTCCAATCCCATCCATCTGCACCACAATACCCAACACAGTTCTCACAGATGTAACATTCACCCCATCTGATTCACCCCAAAGGTAGCCAGCTACATTCCCAGGGTTGAATGTGTACAGGCAGCTAGCACTACAACTCCCACCAGGCCCCCTTGTTCCACAGCTCAGCAAGATGGAGCACCCCCTCCCCCAGAAGCATGTGTCAGCCATCGTAAGGTTCACCTTCACCTAACAGGTAGGTAGCCATCTTCCCAGGGAGGGCTGCTTGGGGGTGGGAAGCCTGCACTACAACTCCCACTAGGCCCCCTGTCCCACCCCTGAGCAGGATGGAGCACACACCCCCACCCAGAAGCATGTGGCAGCCATTGTATCACAACAAACACACTTACAGGTAGGTAGTCATCTTCACAGGGAAGGCTGCTGGGGGTGGGAGGCCTGCACTACAACTCCCACCAGGCCCCCTGTCCCACCCCTGAGCAGGATGGAGCACTTCCCCCACCCAGAAGCATGTGGCAGCCATTGTGTCACAGCAAACAAACTCACAGGCAGGTAGCCATCTTCCCAGGGAGGGTTGCCGGGGGTAGGAGGCTTGCACTACAATTCCCACCAGGACCCCTGTCCCACCCCTGAGCAGGATGGAGCACACAACACACACCCAGGAGCATGTGGCAGCCATTGTATCACAACAAACAAACTTACAGGTAGGTAGCCATATTCACAAGAAAGGCTGTTGGGGGTGGGAGGACTGTACTACAACTCCCACCAGCCCCCCTGTCCCACCCATGAGCAGGATGGAGCACTCTACCCACCCAGAAGCATGTGGCAGCCATTGTAGCACACCAAACAAACTTACAGGAAGGTAGCCATCTTCACAGGGAGGGCTGTTAGGGGGTGGGAGGCCTGCACTACAACTTCCAACAGCCCCCCTGTCCCACCCATGAGCAGGATGGAGCACTCCCCCCCACCCAGAAGCATGTGGCAGCCATTGTATGGTTCACCTGAACCTAACAGGTAGATAGCCATCTTCACAGGAAGGGCTGCTGGGGGGTGGGAGGCCTGCACTACAACTCCCACCCCCGTCCAACCCATGAGCAGATGGAGCACTCCCCCCCACCCAGAAGCATGTGGCAGCCATTGTATCACAACAAACAAACTTACAGGTAGGTAGCCATATTCATAGAGAGGGTTGTTGGGGGGTATGAGGCCTGCACTACAACTCCTACCAGCCCCACGGTCTCACCCATGAGCAGGATGGAGCATTCCCCTCCATCCAGAAGCATGTGGCAGCCATTATATCACAACAAACAAACTTACAGGTAGGTATCCATCTTCACAGGGAGGGCTGTTGGGGGTGGGAGGCCTGCACTACAACTCTCACCAGCCCCCCTGTCCCACCCATGAGCAGGATAGAGCACACAAACACACACCCAAAAGCATGTGGCAGCCATTGTATGGTTCACCTTCACCTAACAGGTAGGTAGCCATCTTCACAGGGAGGGCTGCTGGGGGGTGGGATGCCTGCACTACAACTCCCGCCACCACCCCTGTCCCGCCCATGATCAGGATGGAGCACTCAAACACACACCCAGAGAGATGTGTCAGAAATCCCACCCCAATGTGACAACAGAACAGATAACTAGACAGTGCATGCATCCCACCATTCCTCTCGAAAGCATGGAGCCATATGACAACGCCAGCCCTCACATCCCACCAAAATTGACACAGATCCAATATCCAATTACAATTTGCAGACAGCTAAGCATATGTAACTGTCACAGAAACCAAAGCATGACTCACCAAATCACATGTTGAAGAAATTCAGGGCACAATCATGCACAGCACTGAATGCTATCTGTAAGTTCCATGGGGGCAGAGCTTGAAGGACCATATGAAAACAAAGCAAGCATGGTCTCTAGAACAAATAAAGCAAAGCACCAGACATGACAAAGGTATGCAAGAGATAACAATGGCTAGTTCATGCATAGATGTAACGCCTGCCAGGCAGAGTAATCAGCAAAGATGTTTCACATCAAGTCGTAGTGCCGCTAGTCGTTAGATGACAACATGTCCCCGTAAACATAAAATCTGCACGTGGTAATTTATGTACCTCAACATCATGTCATGATGCTCATCACTGTGCAGACATACAATGTGAGAACTAGTAAACTGTGTGTTGCATAACCTGTAAATAAGATACATCGAACACCAAGCTTGAGGGGTGATCGTCAGTGACCATTTCCCCTCTGTTCCTCAGGCGACCAAGAACTGACTGCAAAGGATGACAACACCAACCTGCAGAGCCAATCTCCACCCCGTGAACGTGAACTCTCTGATGATGACTCCCTAGATTTTGAGGATGTGGAGCTTGAAGCCGGCCCATATGGCATGCCAGGGCGCAGAACCCCACTGTCCCCCCTGCCACCACATCAGCAACAACAACAACTACGCTGACCCCTGCTGTAATGATCTGTGCGGCCTCCGACACCACCAGTGCTGCCTGCAACACTCTCCCTGTCCCAGAGGATGACCACCCCACCAACTGAGAAGGGCAGGGACAGTAGGCGGGTGCGTAAAGTGGTGAGGCAACAGGTCCGTGACAGCAGGGCAGATGGGAGGGCAAGGGGGAGTCAAAGCCAACCGGACACTAGGACTGACGCCCTGGACAACATCACCAGAGTCCTTGGGGCCTATGAATGGGCCCAGGGACAAACGGGCCAGGCTCAGGAAGATTCCTGTGAGCTCTGCCTGCTGCTGAGGTCCATAGACACCAGCATGGGCCAAATCGTGGCCTTCTTGGGCCAGCTAGTGGCGGTTCTGAGGGACAGGCCTGCGGCCCAAACAGCACCTCCACCTCCCTCCGGTGGCCTGCCAGATGACAGTTCCACATCCTCCCCTGCGGCCACGGAGAGGGGGGACTCCTCAGACCCCACTGGTCACCCAGCAGAGGCCCCCCCTGCCAAACGACCAAGGGGCCGTCCGAAGAAATCCAAGGGAGGATCTTGCGGCAAAGGGGAGAGGAGTTGGCCTAACGGCTAGGGTGGTCAACCTCAAATCTGGGAAACTGGGTTCGAGTCTCTGCAATGACGCTGAACACCCTATGATTCTGGGCAAATCACTTAATCTCCCTGTGCCTAACAAAAATTAATGTGTCCTCATGTAATGCAACTGATGCTATGTAAAGCGCTCTGATGCCCGATTTGGGTCAAGTTCGCGCTATATAAAACTCTGTAAAAAATAAAAAAATAAAAGCACCTGCCTAACGCCAGTCTAGGAGCAAGCCATGATGGCACACCTCTCCACCATTGCATTGACTTTGTTAAATGTAAATTGATACTTGTATAGCGCACTACTCACCCGCAAGGGTCTCAAGGCGCTTGTACGAATACCACTGTGGAACCCATCCTGGCTTTCCCTGTGAGGCATCCACTCCTGGGCACCCCCAAGGTGGAGGCCAGGCATCCTTAGCATTGTGGGGGCCATTGTGGAGATTAAGCAAGCTATTGCCCAGAGTTGCAGAGTGGGACTCCATGATTGGAATGGCACCGAAGCGAGAATTATCAGGTCCGTGGAATTTTTTAGCCCAAGAACCGCCGAGGCGGGGAATTGAACCCTGGTCCCGGGCTAGACCTCTGCATCAGGGTCTGCCGCTCTAATCATTGCGCCACACTTCTCCACACTTTGTTGACTGTCCTTCCCCACACTGCCATGTTAATGGCATCCGTCTGTTGGACTGGGTCACCACATTAATGTGGTGACTACTCGATTGTCTCATCTTCCATCACTGACAACTCATTGATTCACTAATCACTGTTTTGTATATATTCACTTCCCTGTCACATGTACCCATTGTAAATAAACACTTCTTACATACCTATGTAGTTGTGTCTGCTTCATGTTTATCACAGGATGTACAATGTTCACCATTATTACAATCTACCAGGAGCACGGATTGTTTGTAGGCAAGGAGAGGCTGAAGGGACCTAGGAAAACACAACAGAACAATATTCACTAGTCAGGCGGTGGCATCACAGCCATCACACAACACTTGTCATCAAGTTACTCCAATCTACACACATTACAATGAGCAACAGTACCGACATAGACATCCTGTATCTGTGCTAAACTACCCTGTCCCAGAAACATTAGCAGCCAGCACAGAGTCAACAACAGGCTGCAGTCACAAAGCTCACCTAGACCTTTTCACCAACAATGACATCAGCAGACAATGGCCCCGTTGTACGTTGTCACACACTTTCAAGGGAAGTAGCGGTTGAGCTGTTGACGCAGGTCGACACCTTCCTCCTCTCCACTATCCTTGTCACTGGACATGGGTTGATTAGCAGGCAGGGGCCTTGGCTACTCATCAGTGTCCAGGAGCAGGGGAATCTCCTTGCGCTTTGCCAGGTTGTGGAGCATGCAGCATACAACTGCTATCTGACACACCTTTTTGGGTGAGTACATCAGTGCACCTCGGGTCTTGTCCAGGCAGCGAAATTGTGACTTCAGGAGACCAAAAGTGCGATCCACTACACGACGTGTCCTCCCATAGGCATCATTGTAGCGGACTTCACTTGGGGTACTGGGATTCTGCAGTGGGCTCAGGAACCAAGGACGTTTGGGCTATGCAGAGTCACCTATGTGTGAGATACACAGACCAACTTTGTAATATATTTTCACACGGAGCAACTGCTAATATCTATTTCCAAAGGTTGTTCAATAGATTCCTGGAATCAATTTTTGAATTAGTCCCGATTAGTCCTATGTAACAGATGTTATCCTAAAACATAACCATTCTAGATGTTAGGATATCCACAGATATTGAAGAAGATGCCTCACTCACTAATAGTGACTTGCTTCATCATAGGCGTCTTTCCACACCCAGGTAAGATGGTACTGCCTGGGCAGACTCAACTAAGAGATGTTATGGGAGTTCTTATATAAAAAAAATTCTGGTAATGCAGGGAACCAGTTTAGTAATAAATTTAAAAATATCTTCAGGTATACCCCAATGCTTTGCTTTATTTGTGGGGTACCTGGGGTATCAGATAAAAAACGTGTGTTTTAATGGGGTTATTTTGAACTATTTGTTTCAAATGTACCCACTTTTGAATGCCAACATGTTTCGGCCCACACCGTGAGCCCTTTTGGGTCTGGGGCCTTCTTCAGGGCTATCTACTCTATGGTGTCCCTGACTATTGTTTAATAATGTACTACATAGAAACAATGACTAAAATGAGGCCTATTGCACTCACCTATTCTTTTGAATTCCAGTAGATTACCTGGGAAAAAAAGACAAATGTATACACATATAAATATTCTGTGTTGGACTCCACCATTAGTGACATCTATGAATGTTTAGATTACTAAGATCTATTCCAATCTACTCAGGGTTAAGCGTGATAAAGTGTCAACCCCTACATGGTATGTCTGTGTCTTATTACACCTGTGTTGTTATAATATAACTCAATTTCTAATTGCTGCTTCCAAACAATCTTATCCAATCTCTGTAATAGTTCCTTACATCCAATTTTTTTGTCAACGCGATTAATTTCTGTGGACACCCAACTATCAACTATTGGATAAGGGGTTCCGTGTAGTGTTTTTAGGGTGGCATGCTCGGTGATGTTATATTTCACATCCTTTTCATCTATAATCTCCTGTTTTTGATGTTATTCAAGAGGTTCAGTGAAGGATCCTTAGGTACACTCGCCTCACCTACTGGTTGGTGCTATTTTTGCACCACGCCGGTCTTGTGACTTATGGTGCCGTCTTGTAGTCACACACTGGAGAAAGAAAGTGTATATGTAGAAAAATTAAAAATAAAAATCATAAATACCCTGAGCTAGCCTCTTGTCTTTATAAAACCGATTTTTTTGGATTCAAAGTCCAGTTAGTATTACTGTATGGTGTAGTAGAAGAGTCACACAAATTATACGCTATGTGTTCTGCTTT
Organism: Triturus cristatus; assembly: GCF_964204655.1. Classification (NCBI taxonomy): domain Eukaryota; kingdom Metazoa; phylum Chordata; class Amphibia; order Caudata; family Salamandridae; genus Triturus; species Triturus cristatus. The sequence goes on from NC_140579.1 coordinate 947,090,295, forward strand.
TCTATTGCAATGAGTCATACATTTCCCTTATATCTGATACCAACGATCAACATTTGTTATGGATTAATATTTCGATTGTACGAAACTCAAAATAAACGGACACTCTACCCATCGTACTTATTTATTTCTCTTTTTGGCCTCCGGTGCCTACTTAATTCTTACAGCACCCTCTAGTTTTTCAGAGGAATGGTCATATCACTGTGTTCCTACGCCCACTAGACACCGTATCGGGTACATCTCAGTTGTTATACTAGTCCCGACAATGGATCTTGTCTCATTCTACTGCGCTCTCTCAGTTCTATATGGCAGTTCATACGAATCTCCCCACTATTCTATACATTCAAATTCATCAGCATAAAACCGACGGTTCAACTCTATTTCTTATGAATCGGACTGTGTCATGCACTGAAGAGCTTTCAGAAGTTATCGCGCGTTGCTCTGCGCCACTCATCCTACGTCCATTTGTCTCAACATACGTATTAATGACACCCCTTCTCTCTTTTTCTAGGCCACACAAAATGCCCCCACCCAGCTTACTTCATCAAAGATCGGTCACCGTATCTCCACCTAGGTTATTCACTGCCTGCCGCCGTACTGATCCGGTGGTCGGGAAGTGGTTTAAATAGATAATTTCTTCTGCGGCGTTACGATATGTTTGTATCTGACGCACCTTCTGATAGGAGGCGTAAGTGTGACGTCCTGTTTAGCCGTCACCGTAGACGGCATCCTTCAGGTTTTGTGGGAGTCGTAGTTTATTTCAACGAAAGTCGTTTTTAGGTCTCGGGACCATCCGGTCGGCAGACCGGAAGTCCGGAGATTTAATGTCATTGAGAAGAGGGGCTTGCACCCGCCCCTCTTCGCTCCTGTTCTCCATTGGCTGGCCTCTTAAATGCTGGCCAGCCACTGGAGAAGAGGTCCAGTCACTCTGTTGAAGCCCCGTCTTTTTCGGATCGGGGGGCGTGTTTTTTGCGAGAAGTCTCAGGGAGGAGACAACAGCAAAACACGCCCCCAGATCCGAAAATGAGGCTCCCTTTCTCCGAGGCATTTTCGCTGTGCCTCGGAGAAAGGCGGTCGTGTGCTCGTCCGCTCCCCCTTCGTCTGGTTGCTGCGAGTACTGATATGCTTCAAATCCAATTAGAAGAGCGTCTCAGGAGTTAATGTGATAACAGCACACTTGCCAGGCCTCCTCTAATGGTGTTAGTAGAAATGGTGACAAATACTTTGAAGACAGTTATGACTTCCGTTTTTTTTAGTAGCGCGGAAATGTCACCTGTATGTTGTGCTCTTAAGCACGTTTCTTTTTACAATGTACCGTTAGTGGTAATAATCCGTTACTGTGTCTCTGTGGGAAAGATTGCATGTAATAATAACATGCGTCAGGGAATTCCGAAGATGAGGAATGCACGAGAGTGCAAGGCGTGTGTCCGTTCTATCTGGTCTTGGTTGGTTTTAAATTCTCTTCCATTCCAGAGGCTCTACCGGCCCCATTGTAACTCTAATCTTGCAATTAGTCACGAACAAAAGTAAACAAGCAAGCATTGGGGAGGGATTTAAAACCCTCCGTTTGGCCTAGCCGTGCGTAGCGCTGGGCGGGATTCCACGCTGGGCTATACCCTCCCTCCCAGTCCCACCCCGTTTACAGGTTAGAAGAGGGTGGTTTGCGAAGCCTCGCATGCAAGAGCTTCCTTGCCTACGCTGCAGTGAATCCGTTTCTAGACAACTGCAGTGTTTGTAGACGGAAGCAGTTTACAAACATCCTAAGTCTACAAAAGCATGCAATGTGCACTCTGTATGCACTATGCAGACGTTGTCTATCGCCAATGTTTTTTCCATTACCATTTTTATTTAACATTACTTTGCGTTGTGTGTAGGGATTTCCAAAGGACTGTCCCGACGCTTCTCTTGCATTTAATACATGTCCCGGTTTTTGGGACAAAGGTCAATTCATCCTGCAGAGCATAATTGAAATGAAACTCTCTCTGCTCTTTTTTCCACAATCGCTTTGGAAGTCTGGAACAATTTAAGCATTTTAGTTGTTTCTTTCAGGCACGCATGAGGAGATGGGTGCATGCTCCCAGCAGAGACCAGACAGGGTGGGGAGAAGGGCAGGGGGGCTCAGGGTAGAGGTCCTGCCGTAGCTAATGCCATGGAATCATGTAAACGTAGCCTTGTGAATATAAATGTGTGTACGTGTACATGCGTGTATGTATATCCAGTGGTCGAAGTGGGGGGAAAAAAGTAGGGGAACTGTGGGCGGAGAATCAGAGGGGGGGAATAACCTGAGGACTGGATCAGTGGGCGGAGTCAGAGGTGTGGCCAGAACGGGCAAAACATCCCAATTTTGTGTATTTGTTCGACACTGACCAGTTACAGCTTATTATGTTATTTAATTCACCCAAATGGATACACATGATTATTTAAAGCTTAATGAGTTATTGACATTAAAAAACATTCACAAAGTGGGATATGTTTTCAATCACAGAATGTCCCACATACGCTTAAAAGTGAAAGCACAAGCTATTTGTCTCCAAGCCATGGCGTTTGTCATCAGCACTTCTCCTCCCTTTTTTTCCCATGAGCAGTTCAAACATAAATAGCAAAATATACTAGTTTGCAAATGTTTTCTATATAATTGCTCTGCCATATATGACACATAATACATCATCTGCTGCATAATCTGACAATTTTAACTAATAATTGGTTTGTGGCTGAAACGGATCAAAAGTTACAAAAAAACTGACATGTTGCTGCAAAGAGGACGGCCCTTTGCAAAGGTTGACTGATCACCTCTCTAACTGCTGCATTTGTTTGTTACAATGGTACTAATGAGGCAACATTTTCTCAGAGACTGTTAGCATATGTAAAATGTCAAAATAATAAAGTATCAGTGTAAATATTGCATTACGGAAACTCGCAATGCCTTCAACTACATCCCAATTGTGCCCTGATATAAACACCTTGAAGCAACTCGATTCAAATTACGCACTGGACAAGAGCAAGATGCTGTCTAAAAAAAAACCTCTATAAAGTGGTGCTAATGTGTTTAGGTGTGAAGAAGAAAACCAATCTGGCCACTTTGCGATCACTTCATCTTGCTTTATTTATTTATTTTTCAGGTTTTTACCCTTTTGTTTCTCTCCACCCAGAGGCTTCACTTTGGAATAGAAACATTTCAGAAAAAGAGTACCTTTCCAGCAAAAGTGTTTTTCCTTTTTTGATCCATTTCACAGGGGAACAAATAAACGAGCAGAGGAAAGAGAGGGTGAGAACCGTAGCTTGAAGTCACGGTTTTCAGTAAGTGAGGAGGAGCGAGACAGAAAGAGAGGGAACAAGAGGCAGCTGACCGCGGCAAAGCAGGAGTGGACACTGCCCTTGGCTTCTCTGGGCATGAAGGAAAAGCCAGAGTCCTTCTTCTTCTCTGCTCACCCGCCCCCGCACGCCCAGCCTTATCTGTAGGCTATTTCAGCCGTCCGGGGACACATGTTTTAAACAAAGAAGTAAGGGTACGGAATCGGTTGAATTTAAGAAGTACGGGCACGCCGTACCCTGCCGATCCCGCCCCTTCGACCACTGATATACATATGGGTGTGTGTGTGTGTGTGTGTGTGTATGTATGTGTATATATATATATATATATATCCACACTGTTGCCCCAAGCTGTAAGGACGCACTCCACTGCTGTTCGTTTTCAAAACTTTATTTGGAAAACCGGCATTATTGCTGCTTGAACACTGTTCCCGGACGCGTTTCGGAGTTTCCTCTCCTTCATGGGGGTCTCTGGTATGTCGCAAAGCTTTACCAAGCACTTCCTTTTAAGATTACTGCTCCTCCCAGGTGAGTCTAATAACACAGTGGCATGCTGGTCATTGTAGTGCTTGGTAATTAATTTTAACCTTCCAGTAGGTCCCGCTTCATACCAGTTCGATCAATTCATTGCACCGCCAGTGAAATTGATATGGTCCACACGGGAGTGAAATATGCAGTCCTGTGAATGGTATTGCTGTTTTTAATTGTGCCGAACTTTACTCCTGTAGCCCACTGGAGGGCAGTGAAATTAATTGATCGAACTGGTATGAAGCGGGACCTACTGGAAGGTTAAAATTAATTACCAAGCACTACAATGCAGACTAGGAAAAACAAATGGTTACTTGTCACGGCTATACTGCGTATCATTCGTATGCACGGGGAGGCCCAGCAGCTGCATATAATATGGCGTTGGAAGGATCCATTCCCCCCCACGCGCTCTGCTGCGTGCCCGTATCTTTCTGAAGGCGGCCCGAGCTCCCCGCCCCGGCTCATTGACATGCAGGGCCGGCATTGGGATGGTTTCTCGGTATTCCCTGTCTGTAGATAGAGGGCTGATAAATATGGCTGTGTCAACCCCTGCGCAGGGAGCTGCTTGGGAGAATGCCTTTCGCCGATGTATCCGTGTGGGCGGAGAGGGAAGATAGCTCTCGGGAAACCCCGACAGGCAAACGCAGCAGTGTCTGGAATCCGCCCTCAGAAATAATGCAGGGCAAGCGATTCGAAGAAAGCAGTGTGAAATGGAGCCTTTTCTGTCCCTGCGGTTTATAGAGGGGAGTGTGTGTGACGCACATAGATGCATTTGAGCACTGCCTCGCGAGCCAGCATCATGAACACTATGTGATTCTGTGTCGATAGGGTGTAGGTGCTGTGGCGAGACTAACAATTGATTCTTATCATAACTTTATTTGTAATTTAAAACATTCATAATAAAAGAGGCAGGCATGACAGACCAAGCTTAGCACACCGCTGAAAAGTTTGTGTGTATCAGTGTAGGGGCAGAATTGTGGTCATTGTTCAATCCCTTCATGGTTAATTAAATGTAGCGGGGACTGAAGTTTTATAAGGATCACGTCTCTGTCTAGTCAAAATGTAGGTAATAGATCCGTAAAATAAATTGCCTTCCGATTCACGATAGCTGTGGTTTGTGTTTATGTAATTAATGCTCCTAAGTATATAATCGCTTTGGATCAGAAATTCCATTTTTGAAAGTTTTAATGAGTGCATTGTGATTTAAATAATTTATAGAGACGAATATTCCAGCTTCTTATCAAGGTATGTAAATAAGAAAGAACATACAAACACCGCATTGGCAAAAAAAAAAAAAAAAATTAAAAACTCGGGGTCTTCTGGAAATGACAATCACGCCACTTCTCAGCTGCCGTGTTCGCAGTGCGCCTGTCCTCAGAAGCGGTCCTCCGGCCTGGGGTGTGCACCGGTTTCACCTTCTGTGGGAGGCAGACCGTGCCTTGACAACAGCCAGCCTCGCCTGCAGAGGGACTTTGCATTTTCCTGCGAGGGGACGTGGCGGCTGCTGCCAGTGCATGCTCATTCGGTTGTATCATCGTGGACTCCTGTCCGGAAGCCCAGGAGTGGTGCTTGGATTTATTGTACATAATGATATAGGCAGCCATGGATTTTAGTACCGCGTCGGTGTTTGACCGTCATAAAGGTAAGTCAATTTCTGGTAATTTCTAGGTGTCCTGCTTGCCCCCATCCCAACTGCATCCAAACACGCACAGACGCAACGTGGGCTCACCGGCCTTCAGCCCCTCCCCCCCCCCCCCATGTGTGTCAGCCCGGCTGGCGTCCCTCTAATTGCAGCCGGACCAGAGTACTTCACAGGTCTTTAAAAGACCGTTTGCTCGTTAATGAGGCTTTTGTTGTGTTTCCACCCCTTTTTACAGCCACTCTGCCTATGGCTGGAAGACGTAGCCTCCCCCCCCCCCCCCCCCCCGGAATCTTTTTCACCCCCCAAAAAATTTGGCTCTAGTTGCCCGCCTTTAAAGATCTTATGTTGGCTCCACTTTGCATCCGTCGGTGTTTGCTGTCAGGGATTAATAACAAGCATTTACAATGCAATGGTCTCGGCATTGGTAAAGTTAGAGCTATTGACAATGCCGTTTCTTTAAATGTTTTAAAAACAAAAACATAAACAAAAAAAATGTCATGAGCAATGCCAATAGCTCTAACTTTACCAATGCCGAGACCATTGCATTGTAAATGCTTGTTTTAAAAGGATGTTCCCCATTTCTACCATTATATTCAGAACATGTTTGTACTCAGATTTATCTTATACGGTTAGTATAACTCAAATACGCTCTACGTGGGGATAACGTTCTTGTTTTTGCGATGTAAATACACTGATGCGAAATGTATATATTTTAGTATCGGCCCCAACCCGTTGTTCGTAGGTTCATGTCTCCATCGCTAGGATCAGCACTTCGTATTTTAGTGCCTACTTTATGAAACAAGCCTCATATTAAAAAGTGCCTGTTTACAGTTATTGATGTTACTGCAGTGGTTTAAACTGTCAAGTCATGTAAAACCCCTTTAGATCCATGGGTTGCAACGATTATTTAACCCACCATGAAACTATATTATTAGATGACTATTTGTAGTTGTTGCACACTAGAATTGCGATGTTAATTACTAAATTTGTGCATGTAACAGTGCTAATTATTCTATTTGTAGTGCAAGATATATCTATAAACTCACATATGTTTATTGGCTTGACCAACAGTAAACATTATTTTTTCGATCATTTTCTGGGGGCCAATTCATGTTAACATTGACCATGGAATTTCTTGAGGTCCGATAAATCCAACGTTGTTCTAATTTCAAAAGTTGTTTTTCATTACAATTGCTTGGTAGTTTCTCAATAATTGACCATGTGAAGTCATTTTCATTGTGTCCTATCATTTGAAAATGACGCATCATCTTGGTGACTGTTTTTCCACACCGAAGTGCTCCGGTGTGCGTTTATTCGCGTCTTGACTTTTCATGTGGTCATACCAATGTACACCTGTTGACATTTACAGATCATGATATATACCACGTTTTGGCTGTTGCAATTTGAGAAAGTCCTTTGTTCCCATGGGGTTTTCAGACACAGGTCAATGTTTTTACTTGCTTTCGTTAGGCAACATACATTGAAACTCCCACATGGGAAGTGTCCCACCACCAACTTTGTAATATAACTGTGGCGGAGGACAGCATGTCACACACACAGCATGCTACTTGACTCTGCGTACTCACCCACCATCCATGCATGCTCCAGAAGCAGTTTAGCCATCAGCTGTGGCACAATGCTGTTATGCAGGATGTACGAGTCATGGGCCGAGCCAGGAAATTTGGCACAGACATGTGAGATGATCATATCCGCCTGGCACACCACTTGCACATTGATGGCATGGAAATGTTTCCTGTAGATGTGCTCACGTGCCTGTGGTGGAACCAGGCCAATATGTGGGCAGTCAATGGCACCAACAACATTAGGGATGTGGCCAAGGGCATACAAATCACCCTTCACAGCCGCAAATTCATGCCTCCTTGGGAAATGGATGTATCTGTCCTTGTAGGTCATCATAGCGGACAGAACTTCACGTAGCACCATGCTGAACATAGGTTGCCACATCCCACCTGCACTGGACACCGTGTACTGGAATGAACCAGTAGCAAAGAAACCTTACACGTTGGTGTGAAAGAAGTCGGATACGTTCTGTGAGGCTGCAGGTGGGGTTCCAACACAGCACATAGGTCTTGTAGGGTGGGTTGATCCAGACGGAATTTCCATATGACGTCCTCATCCTCCATGTCCGCCAGCACTGTGAAGGGACGATGCACATTTGGTTGCCTCCTATGTGAGATGAAAGGGGACACATGTCACTGCAATCCACCAAGTGATGTGATCAACACCTTATGTTTTGACTGACACAACACCAACAACAACTGGGATCAAACCTCAGCTTTCAGCACAACTTACATGTCGGGGCACCTTCAGCTACACTAGTCGTACACTTGTCCACTGTTCACACAGTGAGTAGCTCAAAAACAATATCTGACTATGTGAATGCCAAAAGGCATATGGCCACATCTTGCATAAGCAACACTGACAGTGGTTCATACAGCATACAGCATATGTGTGAAACAGCAACACTACTGTCTCCTACCTAGCTGCTGTTCCTGCCACCCCTTCTTGCGTAAGTCAAACAGGGCAAACATCAACAACACATTGAGCACAGTCTGTGTGTTAACAACAAGTATGTGCATGAGTAAAGCAAAGTAGACAGTGAAATATGCACATTGTGTAGTCAGACATTCATCACTGTGTACCCATTGGAGAGTCCATGACAACACTCTTCTGTGTACATGCCCAGCAATATCACAAGTGACATGTGAGGGTGTACATGCCAATGTTTTCAATCATATACACCAACATGGCATTGTGTGCACTATCTTGTTGCAAGAATCAGGTGTCTACTGTGCACTGTTGAGAACTGGCCATCGGCCATCGACACAGCATGATGTGTCCATAGGTGCTGTCCACGTGCTCCGCCACCCAAATTATGGTCATTGGCACCAATGGGTAGCAGCCATATTGCGATAGCGACTTCCTGGCCCCAGTAGTGTCTCACTGCCAATGCCAAAGCCACACTCGCGGTAGTGAAATATATATAGTAAAATGGTGGTTGGCATGCTCCGCCACGCAAATCACAGTCATTGGCACCAATGGCTAGCAGCCACATCGCGTTAGCGACCACCTAGCCCCAGCGGTATGTCACTGCCAATGCCAAAGCCACACTCGCGGTAGTGAAATACATATAGTAAAATGGCGGTTGGCATGCTCTGCCATGCAAATCACAGTCATTGGCACCAATGGCTAGCAGCCACATCGCGTTAGCGACCACCTGGCCCAAGCACTGTGTCACTGCCAATGCCAAAGCCACACTCGCAGTAATGAAATACATAGAGTAAAATGGCGGTGGGCATGCTCTGCCACACAAATCACGGTCATTGGCATCAATGGCTAGCAGCCACATCGCGGTAGCGACCGCCTGGCCCCAGTGGTGTGTCACTGCAATGCCAAAGCCGCACTCGCAGTAGTGAAATACATATAGTAAAATGGAGGTTGGCATGCTCCACCACACAAATCGTGGTCATTGGCACCTGGCCCCAGCGGTGTGTCACCACCAATACCCATGCCCTTACATCCAATGGGAACCGCAATCGCGGTAGCCTGATGCATTTTTAAATATAGCGGTAGGAGTGCTCCGCTACCGCGGGCCAGTCATTAGATGCAATAGAAAGATGTACGATCGCGGTAGCGACCGCCTGGCTCCTGCGGTGTGTCACCGCTATGGCCCATGCCCTTACAGCCAATGGAAATCGCAATCGCGGTAGCCTAATGCATTTTTTAATATAGCGGTAGGCGTGCTCAGCTACCGCGGGCCAGTCATTAGATGCAATTGAAAGATGCACGATCACGGTAGCGGCTGCCTGGCCCCTGCGGTGTGTCATTGCCATGGCCCATGCCCTTACAGCAAATGGGAACCGCAATCGCAGTAGCCTGATGCATTTTTTAATATAGCGGTAGGCGTGCTCCGCTACCTTGGGCTGGTCATTGGATACAATTGAAAGATGCAAAATCGTGGTAGCGACCGCCTGGCCCCTGCGGTGTGTCACCGCCATGGCCCATGCCCTTACAGCCAATGGAAACCGCAATTGCGGTAGCCTAATGCATTTTTGAATATAGCGGTAGGCGTGCTCCACTACCGCGGGCCCGGTCATTGGATGCAATTGAAAGATGCACGATCGCGGTAGAGACCATCTGGCCATTGCAGTGTGTCACTGCCATGTCCCATGCCCTTGCAGCCAATGGAATCTTCAGTCGTGGTAGCCTAATGCATTTTTGAAAATAGCGGTAGGTGTGCTCCACCACCATAGGGCCGGTCATTGGATGCATTTGAAAAAGCAGACCTTGAACACCAATTGCAGCAGCTTAGAATCACTGAAACGACCCCAGGGGGCTATATATGTGTGGGAGGGAGCCTCACATTTCCACAGCTTCCAGACACTGCTGCCTGACACTCCTCACCACCAACTGCTGCTGCTCCTGTCTCCTATCTCGAGACACTGCTGCCTAACACCCCTCACCGCCAACTGCTGCTGCTCCTGTCTCCTGACACTGCTGCCTGACACCCCGCACCACCAACTGCTGCTGCTCCTGTCTCTTGTCTCCAGACACCACTGCCTGACACTCCTAACCACCAACTGCTGCTGCTCCTGTCTCTTGTCTCCAGACACTGCTGCCTGACACTCCTCCCCACCAACTGCTGCTGCTCCTGTCTCCTGGACCCAGTGATGGTGAAGACTGAGAACATCAGGGCCGGTCCCTTTACCACAAAGGAGCTGGAGGTCCTGGTAGATGAGGTGCTCACACAGTATGGGAGGCTATATGGTGCTCCAGATGTCATGGTAAGTGTTTCATAGTAGAATTGAGAGTGCATGGAGTGCACACATGAAGGTGATCGGCTGCAGTATATGCCTGAAAATGTGTGGGTTTGTGTCTTACACTGCCTAGCATGCTGACTTCAGGGGAAAGGGGTTTGTAGCCTATTTTAGACATGTCCATGGCTGCACATCAGGATGGGAGGGACATGCATTGTTTTTGCAGCCATACAGTGACACAAGAAGTGTGTTAAGCTGGAGTCAGGACAGAAATTGCCTGTGTGAATGGATGTGTGGGTCCATTATGTTCTTCGCAGGTTCATCTGTGACATTACCAAGGGTTTACGTCCAGAGGGTATTGATGGAAGTGTGCCTGACTTAATATTGTCACCATGTATAGGCCAGCATTATGCACAAGAATGAAATGCCAGAGGGTGACACTCTTGGTGGAAATTCACCTCTGACACAGCAGATTGTTGTACTTTTGAACCGAACCCCTTCCATTTTCATCATCATGTGTACTGACTCACATGTGTAGGCACTGTTTGCCCTTTCACTATGTCCCTACATGTGACATTTCTGATGCCCCACGTTGAACCTCAGTGTGAGCCCCCCTGGCCTGCATAGTCACTGCCCAATTTGACAAGGACACATCACTGATTGTACAGAGTGAGACATATGGGTTCTCTGCTACCCTATCCATCTAAGAGCTATCTCAGCCCTGTAGATTGCACACGACAGACCTTTTGATAAGGGTGTGAGATTGTAAGATCATGTCCCTAAATGTGACCTCCATGACACAGTGAGCCATTCACAGGGCAAGAACATTGAAGGGTGTGCAATGTTGGACACAGTGATTCTGCCCCAACACATCATTTCCAATGTAATGTATGTCTTGCTCACCCACAAACTGGATAGCAGATGTGAGCCTCGTACACATAACTTTTTGTGCTGGCATCTTGCATGTGTATGAGATGGGCAGGTACTGTGTCCACCCTCATACCTGCATGCTTTTTGGTATGATTATCCCATGCTTATGTACTATGTGTCATGCTGTATTGTCTCTGCTCAACATATCTGTGAAGTAATGCTGAGTTAGTATCATGCTCCTGTACTGAGAGATAGTGACACATAACCTAGTCTCACTGAAATTTCCCCCTCTTGTCTCCCATGCCTGCAGCTCAAATTCCACCAGCGTAAGGCCGTGTGGAGGGCCATTGCATGCATGGTGCAGGCTCTGAGTGTCTCCAACCGACGGCACACACATTGTCACAAGAGGTGGAATGACATCTGCCGGCTGAGCAAAAACGTGGCAGAGATGATGCTGGGGCTGCTCCCTCGGACTGGCAGGTTGACACGCAGGAGCATGACATCACTAATGGCCTGCATCTTAGCTGTGACACAGCCTGAGCTGGATGCACGTTTGAAGGACCATCAGCAGCAAGCTGGGGGTGAGAATTCTGGGAAGGCTGACTTTGGTTGTGAGTGACTGCATGTATTCCAAGCCTGAGACAGTGCTGAGTTCTGTGATGTTGCTAGTGTAATGCAATGGCTTGTAAGTGGCCTCTGTGTTGGGTGCAGCTGTCATGCATTTTCCCTACCTGTACTTTCTCATTTCATTGACGTTATGTCCCTTGACATTGCATTCTGAGTTGTGGCCTTATGGCATCGGCTGCATTGGGGGAGTCAGGGACATCCCATGGAAGTGAACGGCAGTGTGCCTCATCTGAGTGTGCTTTCATCAATGTGTGCGGTGCCTGACTTCAAAACTGTAAGAACTACACATCTGACACCAATGTGCAACTGCAGTTGTGCCCCAAAGTGCGACATGGTGGATGGCATGAGCTCATGTCCATTGTGAACTGATATTTTGGAGTCTGCATCTGTGTTGTCCCCTTATGCTGACTCCAGATGTGACTGTGACAACATGTTGGGAGGTACATCTTTTCCCCCCTCAGAGCCCCAGGTATGCTCAGAGGGATCTGGATGTCTGGTTACACGGAGGCACGGGCAGGCTATTCGGCTGTGTGGGCATCACATGGGTCAGTTATGCCAAGTTTGCATGATAACATGCAGTTTTTGACTTTGGAATTGAGGTTGCACAATGTTACTGCACAGGGTAGTGTACAACATGGGGGTATCAACATCTTGTTTTGTGCTTTGCTTGCATATGATATTGGTGTGAATGGCACTAAACTGAACCTACGTCTCTGTCTCTTGCAGTATCTACCGTGGGCACAGAAGGATAGGGGACGGACTCCAGTGGTGAGGCATCAGGCACGACGACTACTAGACACGAGCACACTGACACTGATGTGACCAGATCCTCGGAGGGGGACAGGAGTCTGCTTGAGGAATCACAGCCGGAGACACCAACCTCAACGTCATCTGACACCAGCAGTGACTCCTCCTTGTTGGCGGGCACAGGGAGCGGGAACTCTGCCACCTCTTCCACCACACAGCATCTAGTGCCAAAACCCCCAGCTACTTTCACTAGTGCTGCACGTGCTCGCATCAGTAAGAAGGGAATAGTGTCTTTCACTCCAGGCACCGCTGCCCCTGCCCTGTCTCCCCTGCTGCCCTCAGTGTTGAGGCTGTGGACCTTTTGCGCCAGCTGTGTGTGGGTCAGACAACTCTCCTCAATGCCTTCCTAGACCGTGACAAGTAGTTGGCACAGATGGTTGCCTTCATGGAGGGGATTTATTCAGACGTGGGTGGGCTAGACAGGACTGTCCAGTCTTTGTCCTCCAGAGTGACGGCAGCCATTCAGCTGTCACAGTCTCAGAGTCCAGCTTCAGTCCCTTTGTCCTCCCCCCGCCAGTGGCTACTTCTGATGAGAGTGACCACACACCACAGACCTCAGTCTCAAAATACAGCACACGCAGCACACAACAGCAGCACCCCAAGCGGGCGAAAGCGCAGACACCATCCCCCAAACAAACGAAAGCCACCCCAGAGAGCAAAGGGAAAAGCTCTTCGGATGACACTCAGGGGCATCAAGCCAAAAAGCAGGCCTCTGGGTCACATGCCTCAAAGGCATCCCCAGGCAAGGACACACCTGTCCCAAAAGCGTCTTGCAGAGAAAAGCAGTCAGTTCCTGTGCCTGCTGTGAAGCTGGCGCCTGCTAAGAGTCCACAGAAAAAGCCCTCTAAGGCAGATTTACCCACAACCTCAACTCCCATCCAGACTCCTGTGAAGCAGGTGAAGGAGGTCACTGTAGGGGGTTCACCTGCTCAACAGTTGATGGAGGGGAAAAGGCAAGGCCAGGCCAAGCGTACCTTCAGATCCAGCAGGTCGCCAGAGGGAGGCCCACTGGCTGCACCTGATGCAGCTTCGGTGGAGAGTGTGCCTGTTGTGCCCGCTCCACTTACCACTCTGACCAAGACAATAATTCCCTATCGAGTCCCCAAGAAGTGGAAAGGCACCCCTCCACATTCTCCCTCCCACACTGTGCACATGGCAGCATGACTCCACATTCATGTGCCACCACACCACCCGGTCCAAGAAGCCCTCCGGCTTCCAAAGCCACTGATGCCTCTACCTCAGCTGGTCCTCTCTCTCCCAGGTCCAGTCTTATAACTGGCCCGACACTCAGCCACCTCCCAGTCCGTCTGACAGCTAAGTATGAGTCAAAGTCGCCCTCAGACACCTGTCTCTCCTACAGCGGTAACTGGACTGCTCCTTGTTATCCCCCTAACTGTGTTGCTGACCATGGCAGTGTACAGTCTCACCCATTTCCTGTTCAGTCTCTCATGCACACGTGCCTACTTAGAACGGTGGACTGGCCACTGGCCTTGCTGTTAATTACTGTGTTTGCCCATTCCCTGTGCAGCCTCTCATGCACATATGTGCCTACTCTGAACATTGGACTGGCCACTGGCCTTGCTGTTCATTACTGTGTTTGCCTATTCCCTGTGCAGCCTCTCATGTACCTACTCTGCGCTTTGGACTGGCCACTGGCCTTGCTGTTCATTGCGGTGTTTGCCCATTTCCTGTGCAGCCTCTCATGTACCTACTCTGCACTTTGGACTGGCCACTGGCCTTGCTGTTCATTACTGTGTTTGCCCATTCCCTGTGCAGCCTCTCATGCACACATGTGCCTACTCTGCACTTTGGACTGGCCTTGCTGTTCAATACTGTGTTTGCCCATTCCGTGTGCAGCCTCTCATGCACACATGTGCCTACTCTTCACTTTGGACTGGCCACTGGCCTTGCTGTTCATTACTATGTTTGCCCATTCCCTGTGCATCCTCTCATGTACCTACTCCGCACTTCGGACTGGCCACTGGCCTTGCTGTTCATTACTGTGTTTGACCATTCCCTGTGCAGCCTCTCATGTACCTACTCTGCACTTCGGACTGGCCACTGGCCTTGCTGTTCATTACTGTGTTTGCCCATTCCCTGTGCAGGATCTCATGTACCTACTCTGCACTTTGGACTGGCCACTGGCCTTGCTGTTCATTACTGTGTTTGCCCATTCCCTGTGCAGGATCTCATGTACCTACTCTGCACTTTGGACTGGCCACTGGCCTTGCTGTTCATTACTGTGTTTGCCCATTCCCTGTGCAGGATCTAATGTACCTACTTTACACTTTGGCTGGCCACTGGTCTTGCTCTTGTCTACTTGTGATGCCTATCTGTGTAATATGTAATAAAGACAGTTACTCCTGTTGTCTGCTTTGTCAGTGTCCTTGCTAAATATAGGGTTTTCTGTGTGGGTATAGTTTAATGTGGCACATGCTCTGTATGCCACTTTATCATTGCCAATGGCTTGCTTCACGTTTTCTTGGTTTTGCAGAGGTGACAGGCACTTCAGTTCTTCTTGACTCTGAGGCTTGGGGGTGCAATGATGGTTGTTTGTGATGAACTACTGTTATCCAAATCATTCTATGGTCAGGTTAGCTAAACTGTATACATGTCATGTTTGGATGCACTGCCAATAGTGAGTGGGATTCTATCCACAGGATTGCAGGCAGGCTGGCCAGGGACCATCATGTCTGTGTGATCTTTCTTGATGTGTAAACAGCAGTGTTTGTGTATGGTCATCTTGTGATGGCCAGTCATCCTCATGGGTAAATTTCAATGTGTGCACTTGGGTGGTCATGAAGTGTGCAGTGTGAAGTGGGTGACTTTGTCAGTAGTGTTGATGTGTGTGTGCCCGTGCAATGGCAACTGCACACATGTGTCACCCAGGAGTTGAGTGCCTGTTAGTTTGAATAGTCAGCCCTGTACTTGTGATTGTGTGCCCATGTGGGAGTTGTAGGTTGTGCACTGTGCAGTGTGTTGGTGTGTCCTTGCACTTCTGTGGGACACCTACTTGTTGTTTTGCCAATTGCGAGTATGCAGAGAGTGTGACTGGCAAGTCAGTGTTGTGTTTTGTTGATCAGCCATGTGTCTATATACTGTTTGTGCTCACTGTGCAGACCTACTCTGCCACACTGACATTGCGGGTGTGTTTTCTCATGCATTGCTGTCACTTGAGGCATTTGTGGCTCCAGCATGGCATGTGGGATGTGGAGTTATAACATCCCCTATCTGTGCTTCTGATGCCTACCCATTGTGAATCAGCACTCCATCTATTTGTGTATGGTGCACTCCTGACATGTCCACTACCGATGTACACACCACTTCACTCTCATGTCACCTTTCCCCTTGGGTTGCCTGTGTGTGTGCCTCACCACCACTTCATTTGTTACACTATGCTTTGTGGTGCTGATCTGTGCAAAGGAGCAATGTGCCACTCAGGACAGTTTCCCAATTGGTTATGTGTGATTTTCTTGTACTGGTTTGCAGTCAGGGTTCTTCATACGCAGTGCATCTGTTTGTGCTGCAAAGTCCTCTGGTCTTGTTGTTTGCATCTGGGTGTCCCAGACGTGTGCATCTGTTGGTGATGGGTGAGCTGTATGTGTGTTTGCTGAGGTAATGTTACCCTTCCTGGGTTTGATGTTGTCTGTGTGCTGTTCTGATTTGTGTTGTGGGGGTTCATGTTGTGGCATTCAGATATGTGTGCAACTGGTTTGGTTGGTGTGCACACACTGCTTGTTGTGCATGCAGTGCTGTGAGTGTATGTTGCCTTGTGATTGCCTGGTGTGCATCCCCTGATGTACAGCTGTGTTTGCAATGTGATGGATTGGCATGTGCATCTGTTGTGTGTTTGATGTGAATTTGCGCAGTGTTTGCCCTGTGTTGTCTCTTACAGCTGACAGGTGCTCTGTGTGTGATGTTCTACTTGCGTCATTGTGTGTGAGTTGTTTGTGCATTGTGATACATTCATATGTGTGTTGCAAGTGTAGTGTGCATTATGTGTGTGTGTGTGTGTCACATGGACTTGAGTATTCTTGTTCCTGAGCTTGTTTTGATGGTTTCTCCTCTTATATTTCACTTGTCAGTATTGTGCATGTGCTTGCATGTGGTACACTATTGCACCATATTGACTTGATGGGTGGTGTGGTATGTCTGTCTGTGTTTTCGTATTGGCCCATTGCTCCCAGTTTGTGTCCATGATTGTTTTGAGATGATGCACTTCTTGTCTGTGTTGGGGTCTGGGGTCTGAGCATTGGTCCTGAGTGATGATGTTGTGTACTCCTGTTCTTTCTGGGCTACTGATGCCTTTCCCCTGTTTGTCTGCACATGTCTGGGCTTGTTGGACTTTTGTGTATGTTGTTTGTGAGTTTTGTGTTTGGCTATAGTTTTAGTGCCAGCATTGGTTCAGGCATCCCTGAGTGTGTGTGTGTGTGTGTGTGATGTTTGTGTATGCCCCCCAGGGAGTGTGATTGTTTGTCAGTGTACTCCCAGGACATTATTTGCAACATTCTGTGTGTTTAACACTGGTGTTGAGTGTTGCAAGTGTGAGGTGGGTGGAGGAGGGGTATGTGTGAAGGTTCCAACTTGTGTTTGACAGTCATGGAGTGTGTCAATGGGCCCTGTGTGTTGTGCTGATGACATACACATGTCAAGTAAGGAGATACAGATGTGTGGCTGATTACTGTTTGACTTCAGACATTTCCTGTCATCCCTGTGCCTATGCATGGATTGCCTTGCTGTCTCCCTGAGTTGTGGCACAGAGGTCACTGTGGTTTAATTTCACTCACTGTGCCCGCCATGTGTGATTTGTTGGCCTAAGGGTGTTATGATATGTTCCTTCTCTTGCATGTGATGTAAACATGCTTTGTGGCTAGCTCCTTGTCTTCCCATCACTGTCCACCTCACTTTTGTCTTGCCCATTTCTTGTTCTCCATTGCTGCTGACATCTGGAATGTGTATGTGGCTGTGTGTAAGTGTGGGGTGTGTCTGGGTGATTTGACAGGCAGTGTGTACAGTTAGGCGATTGTTCATATTCAGTGTGAGTGTTCATTTTTTGATTGGACTCGGTTTGCTTGACATGAGTGGAGTGTGGGTGTGGGGAGGAGGGTTGCCCTGGCCCTGAGCTTCTGTGCTGTGTGTTGCTCTGCAGCCCACCTTCTGAGACTGGTTCCCTGGTTGTTTGGTGTGTGTGGTGCAGGGTCTGGGTTCAACTGGCTGGTTAATTGTGCAGGGGAGCATAGAAGGGGCACACAGCATGTCCCCTAATGTGTGTGGGGGACGTAGTGTGTGAAGGGTAGAGGTGGGGCCCTGTTACACTTTGTGGACTGCCCATGCCTGGCGCTGTTCCTGTCTACTACATTGTGCACATGTTTTCCCGCTTCTTCAACGCTGCGGTGACGTGACCGGGAGATTGCAGTGATTTCGCGGTGGATGGGTGACCTGGATGCGGAGGGGTGATTTTGTGACAGGTAGGGCATGGGTGGGTACACTTGTGGATGTGTTCCTGTCCCCACCAGAGTGTCTGGTGTGGACAGGAACCATCTATCAGCCCTTGAGTTCTGTGTTTTGGTTGTGTGCGGGATTGTATCATTGCGTACCAGCGGTGTTGTCCTTGATGGTCCATCACTTGCTGGTAGTGTATCAGGTACAGCACCAGAAAGACGTGTAAAGCTAGATCCATTGCGGTTGGGACCGGGTGGAGGGAACCGGGAGTTCCGCACGCTGGTGGGTCTCTATTGGCTCCCACCGCCGCGGTGTCAGGCACATTTTTATGGCGGTTCACGTCGCACTGTGGCGGGCGGGAAATGGGCTATGTTTGCACATAGTATTAAGGCGGACGTGAGGACCGCTGCTGGCGTGCGGAAAATTTTATTTTCCGCCACCACCGGCACCGCGGTGTTGCCTCCGCCCGCCATCCTAATTGGCCCCTTAGTACTCAACTGATCAACTTGTTTGCCAAATGAGGAAACACTAAGTGCCACACCTTCGTTCCTTTAACGCTCCCATAGCCCAGATCCATAGACAATGCCCATTTGGTAGATTAGGTGTGGACATTCACCTATGATTTCCCTCCAAGTGCCCTGCTTTCCAAAGTCCTCATCAAGATGGTACAGACTGAATAGACAATGTTGGTATCAATATCTGCTTCAACTGTTGCTTCACTGTCACAAGATGGCCCTGCACAAGGCAAGTTTGTTTACCAGTTTGTCAGGCAGAATATTTCATCCTCGTGTGAACATGCTGCCCTTGACTGCCTTGCTTCTGTGTACATACAATGCGTCTACTTGGATCTTCCAGATGACTGCATGAAAATCTTGAAAGAAGCAAAATACTGTGGGGCTTATTTATGGGAAGTGTTGCATCGCTGATTGAAAGCAGCGATGCAACACTTCTCTATGCGCCCTCCTTGCGACATGATGGATGCATCATATTTACTGTATGGCTCATCATGTTGTAAGGAATGACAAATACGTTAGTATTACTGACGCATTTGTCGGTGCAAAAGTGGCGCATTGCTGGGGTTTGTCTGAAAACAGACGCAACTCCAGCAATGTGTCCTTTCACATGGGGCAACACGTCCTAGAAGTGGCGCAGTGAAATCCTATAAATTTCACTGTGCCACTCCTATGACCCTTTCTTGCGGGGGAACGCCCACCCTGCATACATTATACCTGAAGCAGGAATAATGTAGTGCAGGGGTTTACAAAGTGACGCTTCTGCCTAGAGGCGTCACTTTTTAAATAGGTCGCAACAATTTTTACGCCGCTGGTGTGTCACAAAAAATGATGCACCGGTGGAACAAAAGTGTTGCAAGGGCTGATAAATAAGCCCCTGTGTGTTCTTTCCAAACTAATGGGGCCTCCCCTTGAACCCATGCACAAGGCATACCTGCAACTCATTTCATGAAAAGTAGTAGTTAGACCTGGCCCTTTTGAAAGGTTTACCCCCAAACGTTTTGCTTTTTGCCTCCTATTTTTCGGACCCTGATTTTGTTGGCTATAGGATTCTGGGCACTTTACCACTACTGAACAGTGCTAAAGTGCATATGGTCTCTGTATAAATTGTGATATGATTGGCAATCCATTATTGGCATATTTGGTTTACTGCTAAGTCCATAGTAAAGTGCACGGTGTGTGCAAGGGCCTGTAAATCAAATGCTACTAGTGGGCTTGCAGCACTGGTTGTTCCACCCACATGAATAGCCCTGTTAATGTGTCTCAGACCTACCACTGTAGTGTCTGCGTGCACAGTTGTGAACTGCCATGTTGTCCTGGCAAGTGCACCTACTTGCCAGGCCCAAACCTTCCTATTCCTTACATGCAAGGCACCCCAAGGTAGGCCCAATGTACCCTCATGGGCAGGGTGCAGTGTACGTGAAAGGTAGGACATATATTAGTGTGTGTGACACGTCCTGATAGTGAAATACAGTGTATTTCATTTTTCACTATTGAAAGGCTATCTGTCCCATTGGCTTATAATTGGGGTTGCACTGTACCATGTTTACATGTGTAATTTCACATAGGGACAAGATTGGGAAATTACTTTTGGACTCTCTGAACTCAGAATTTATGAATACACCCTTTGGTAAAGGTGTTTTTTAAATCCTGTGTTTGAAAATGCCGCTTTTAGAAAGTGAGTATTTTCTAACTTCACCATTCTGTGTGCCTCTGGCTGTTTGTGGATTCAGGGCCTGGTGTCTGGGTGACAGGAGCTGTGATGTGAATTTACTCTAGACAGTCAGTGAGGGGAGTTGAGGTGTGCCCTGCCTTGCCTGGGTGACTCAGCACAGGCTTGAACAGACCTGGTCTTCAGTTAGAGTGGTAGGAGGAGTGTTACTTACACCTGAATAGCATTTGTCTCCTTTTGCACAATACTATCCCCGCCCCTGTGGTCATGCTGCACCAGTGAATGCAGAATTGGTTTGGACTGGGTTCAGAGACACTTGCCACAAAGAGGACAAAGACATTTTGGGGTATAAGTATAAGTCTAAAACGCCAGGACTTTAGATTTCTTCAAGGAACAAGAGGACCTTGCCAAGAAGAAGAGAGGAAGGACTGTGTGAGGAGCGCTGCCTTTTCTGAGTGAGGGTTGGGTTGGCCTTCAGTTGCTGCTTCTGGTGGAGGAAAAGGACTGACTCTTTTTGCCCTGCTATGGTATCCTGCTTGTGAAGAATCTCCAAGGGCTTGTGTGTGCTGGCCTCCTGTGGGAAGTCGCAGGGAAACAAAAGACTTCAAGAAAAGAATGGGCTGTTCTTTTACAACTGGCCAAAACAGCGCTGGGAGCGCTCTGTTCTTCACCCTGTTTAGATTACAGTGCGTGGGGAGCACTGTTCATGGTCTGGAGAGGAATTTCCCTGTCAGTAATACTTTGCCAAAAGAAAGTGCGTGGTGAGCGCTAGGTTCCCGACATTATATGAGGGTTTTAGCAACAGCGCGTGTAGAGCGCTGTGTTATTCACTTCATGCCTTTTCGTGGAAATATGCTTGTGGAGGGCACTGTTTGGGGGTCTGTGGCTAGTACCGGCATGCCGTGCTGCACTTCTCCTGTGATTTCCAAGTAAAGGTAGGGGTAGAGCTTGATGCAGAGGAAGCCCTCTCCCCCTCCATCGTCGCTGAAGCGTGTGTGCAGTTCCCTCATTCAGACTGGGAATCCGAGCGCAAGCAGGAAGCCCAGGGTGTTTCATGGCAACCGCTCTGGAGCAGAAGGAGGCAGGCAGGTCCATTCTTTCTGCTCCCTTTGATGTTTATCCAGAGCTCTACTCCCAACTTGTTGGCTCTCCGAAGACTTAAAAAAATTAACAGTGTTCCAAGCACGACGTCTGCCCTGAAAACAAAAGGATTCAAACTGTATGTTATAATACACAGAATTTGGTCAGTCTAGCAGGCTTTGCATATCTCACCCAAAGGGAAAGCCATTCATTTCTTTCAGGAGATGCTTTAACACAAATGTATACCACCTGCACTAACGTATATCAAAAACCTTTATTATTCGTTCCAAATTTTGTCTCATATGAAGACAAACGGTCTGCATTCATGGGATCTATTGACAAAGAAAAAGAAAAGATCATCAAAATGCAGGTCGTCTACCCTTTTTTTTATCGCTCAAGAACTCATATCCTGGAATCTAAAAGATTAAACAATGTCACTGCTCCAAAGTTGAATCTTGACATTTAAGATAGAAATGTATTGCCAGTTCTTTCTTTTCATTGATCTAAAACTCGAATCATGAAAAGAGTCCAAGAAATGAAACAATTCAATTGATGCAATAGTGGATCTTAAGAATTGGCATCAAGGATTTCAGCCTGCCAGAACCTGTTTTGAGGGGCTACTTGCTTCTTTAGGGCTATAACATGATTAACAACAAACTTTCTTTACAGTTTGTATCATAGTCTAAATTACCATCAAAGTTCATGAGCATTGATGTCATGCAAATGGATGCAACATCAAATCTTTGTTTATTTTCTTGACTACTATTCTTATCAGTGGGCTCCAACCTCTTAGAGTCTCAAAATCAGTACCATTTCTAAAAAATGCCTACTGAAATATTGAAATGGTAACCAGTATTACCTGATGTAATAGACATATCTTTACTTCAGAAAAATATATTATTTATGAAGAATGTAAAAGGATCACTAGTTGTATTTAATATTCAGGATTATTCTTCATCATAGTTTCTGTAAAAACAAATGTAGTCTGGATCATTAGGCTAATTATTCTAAATCTTGGCAAATAATGGATTTTTATACAATAGTTGGTGCATAAAGTGCCATCAGCATTACCATGTTATCATCCTTGTTAATATTTTCCTATGGAAGTCATGCCTTAAATGTATTTAAAATTACAGATCAACATAAGGGACAAAATAGCACAATCTCAAAAGAGACAACATGATTGCACTTGATAATCAAATCCATAGTCTGTTGATCCAATATCCCACCAGAAACATTCTGAAAGCCCTAATGATTTCATTGTATCAATTTCCAAGGGGACAGATCAATATTGCCTTTCTAAAGGGACTTTTCACTAATTTAGTTTGTGTAACACTTCAAATCGCAATCATTACGTCATCTTACTGCAGATATCATAGCTATTGCTACTAAGTCCATAGCTCAAACCAAAGTCTAGATGTTCCATAGAAGCCCTATAGAAATAACCAATGATAATATCATGTTGCATCATCTTGATCTTAGTTGTAAGATTAATTTGTACATGTGGCTTAAAGTTACACATTCCTTTCTGGATGTAATGTTATATGAGCTGTGGGGTCACTCTCTGTTCTATAAGAGAGTAAATAAATGTTCCCATCCCAGACAAGCCACACCTGAATCCCATTCGCGCTTCAATAAATCCAGCAAACACGAGTCATGTAAGCCCAATAACTGCCTTAACCTTTGTAGCACAGGTGTATCTGATTCGCGCCATCTGCTAATATGCGCTCAGTATTTAAGTGATGACTGGATGCACGCTTTAACCAAAACACATAGGAGGAAAGTCATCTTACTTGTGAAACCCAGAGTTCGATGATACAATGTATGCGACTATGGTAACAAAGTTGTCTAACATGATGACCTGTAAGGTCTTGTGTAGTTGTGTTTAAAAGAAATATACAGCTAGAATTTAGATATATAAATGACCACCACTCATGCTGAGAAGAAAATCTACTGTATAGCAACATTGAAAGCAACACACAAAGCGCCACACCTTAGCTACAAGCCACTGGTCAAATTTATAAATATATGTCAACCAAGTTTTTCTTGGTTGTCTGCACAGGCACGCATAGTACACTAGAAGAGCTATATTAAACAGTTAACTGTACTTAATTTTAATTTGTTGTGAAATTGGAACATTTTCTATGCTTTCCTGAATTTCACAATTGCTTGTTAGCTTAGGTGCTAGCAAATTGATTATAGTTATAAATTCACTAGGAGATGCATCCGGACTGCAATGGGACATGGGTCTGCATTTCGGCCTCTTCTAACTCAAGTTTTAAGAAAAGTCATGATAGGCAGGGAAAAGTCCTTCTTACAACCCTAGACTGGGCCAGGAAAGTATGGTACCTGGAGCAACTGGGCATGAGCATTTTCCCTTTGATCCAGCTACCACTTTTTGAGGACCTCCTGTCTCAGCAACAGGGAAGAGTCTTCCATTAGAATATCTGCAACCTAGACCTCCATGTGTGGAGATTAAGTGGCAAATAAGTTTGAGCTGCCAGCTGGAGTAGTCAAGGCTATTCTTTTAGCCCAATGACCTTTAACAGAGTCTATCTATGCTGGGAGAAGTTTATTGACTGGTGTGGTACTTGTCATACTGACCCAACGTTGCAATGTGTTATTGCTTGTGTTATTATTTTCCCAGCAAGGCCTTGCAGTGGGCTCAGTTAAACTTTATCTGTTGGTTCTTTCACCCGTCCAGGTTGACCTGATCAACCATCTTTATGTAAATCACCTGTTGTGATGCATTTTACCAAAGGTATAACTTATTCCTTATATGCACACCTTTTGAGCCTATGCACAGCTACTTAAAACAGTCATCCTGATTTGCATCAACACTGTGTGCAACATTTGGACTGCTGGTGCTCTCAGTGCAACTGACCTACACCATCTCCTTCCTTGACAACCTGGTGTTGAGGACTGGCTTTCTTACCAAAGGGAGGACACTTTTCCATATTGACCAATCTCTCACTCAGCCAGCATTTTTCGCTCCGCCTCACTCTTCAAAGGAAGAGGAGAAACTGCATTTGCTGTACCCTGAAAGGGCTTTGGACTTTGACACTGACCCCACAAATGAGCACTGGGTATGCTGGAGGAAGGCAAAGGAAGGTGGGTAAAAAAAGGGACCTTGTCAAAATGGATAGACTTCTGCATCAACATCTGCTATGTGCTGGCTAAGAAGTGACCCCTCTGAGGGCCAGCTACCCATTCAATTAAAGCCAAGGCATCCTTGATGACATTGGCAGGGTGGTCAGTTCTGGACAGGCTTTGAAGTGTGCATTGGTGTGTACATTCACAAAACACTATTGTACACATTCACAAAACACAATTTTTCCCACTTGGTCCTGCATGACGTACTGATCTGTGTCCAATCTCCAAATCTTCCTCATTTGGCTTCTGTGGCATCTATTCTTAATGGGAGGAAAATGTGGTTACAAGTACCTACCAGAAGAACAAGTTTCTTACCTTCAGTGAAGCTCTTCCTGGTAGTTACTCTAGCTCCTGGATCTCCAACCTTTTCTATAAGACATACTGCTTATGTTCAATAAAAACCATCTGTTAGAAAGTGGGTTATCAGTAGTGATAAGTAGGGACCCACCATTAGTAATAAGGCGACAAACACAATAAAAAGTTCAGTCAAGGTTTCAATAAATTATTCCCTTTCACACTCTTTGGTAGCTGTCAATGACCAGGCAGGCTTAACTTAGGAGACATATGTAAAGCATTTAAAAACACTGATACATTAAATAAGTAAGACACGCTACACAATAAAAGTCCGACACCAATTTATATAAATATGATATATTTTTATAAACAAATAGACACCAAAATGACAGAGATCCAATGTAGGAAACTGGTGATATGAATTTGTAAAGAATATACACTTTGTAGTGCTTAATAGCCAAAAGCTACACTTTGACATCTGGTCGCGAAGTCAAAGTTTGACCGTGAAGGGGCCCTGGTCGAATACACTAAGTGGGAGGCCTCGGTCAAAATTTTACCTTCTCACTTAGAAACATAGGCATTTCGTCAGGCCTGATCTGCATCGACGTCATCGGCTTGGCTCTGCACGAGGCTTTGGTCAACTCCTGGAAGTCTTGTTGATGCCTAGACTCCAGAACGTTCAACGTAAAGACCCTGAAATTGAGGTTGGGTCGCGGCTTGACATCGGCAGCTTGACTCTCGGCAGCTGGTGAGTCCACTTATGGAACTTTTTACAAAAGTTGCCCCAAACTTCTAAAAATTTCAGGCGCTTCTTCCTGAAGGGACTGCTGTGAATAAAAACAAATTTCAGATCTTGAAATAAAAGGTTTCTGGAAATGTGTTTTTTTTTATTACCCAGTAGCATACACCACTTTACAAAAATATAGAGTAAGGAGCGTCTTAGGATGCACAAGTGGCTAGGTGCAGGACTTGTCCACAGCCCAGATCTCCTGTTCAAATGCCACAAGGTAGAGATAACCGCCTTAAGCAGTAGGTTGGAATGCAAGCGTGACTGGACACAGGATCTGGACAGATGTGAGGTCATGCATACACTTTTGTTACGTATGGCCAATGGTTATGGCAGGTAAGGGGCATGGACAATGGCCTTGCATCTAGCAGTAATAACATTCACTTGAAAAAAAACCTCTATGATAGTCACTCAAAAATCCAAATCAAATTTGCCAAGTATTGGGTGTGCTACACAAACCATAACCTGCTTCCTTGACATTAAACTCATACCCAATACGGGACCATTGCTTTTTCTTCCTTGCTAGCATTACAATGTTCAAGATCTGTTCTAGAACCACAGGTCGATGGTACTTTTTCTCAGCATGAAAGCATGGAAGGGAGAGAAGTCGTTAGCATTGTCAATCAAGTTAATTACGGTTTCTCTAGACCCATAATAACCACAGACCACTAAGTAAGGCTAGTTGATTTATTACAAAGCCAAAAATAACTGGACAAACAGACACCTCAAGACGAGGGTATAGAAATGCATTGTAACCAACATTAAGCCAAATCTGCGAATAAATTTGAGTCGGTGCAGCATGCAAAGATAATTAATTCAAGAAATGGGATGCAGAGGATCAAAAACACGAGTCCAGGTTACTCTGCATCGAGGGTTGATGGAAATAAAGCATTAATCTATCCCTACAGTAACACTAACTTGACATCCCTACTTAAGCATTGTTCGGGGCAAGGTAGACAATGGTATCAGCATGTGGAGGTTTCCTTAGAAGTCTCTCCACTTCAATGGGTCAGGTAGCATGATGCTACTGAGATAGATCTCATTCTAAGATGCTCTCTCTCCAATGGCAAAGAAGAAGTGAACTTTTTCTCCCTACTTGCAACATTCCAATATTACAGGTATGGTCCCAGGACTCCTTTCGGGTCACGCCATCCGATCGGACCACGTTCTCATAGGTAGTTTTCCACAGGACGGCGATGTTACTGAACAGCAACAAGATGACCTTGATTCCCATGCCTCTCCGGTGAGAAAATACAACTGTTGTCCTTATCGGAGTTAACTCCCAATGTATCCTCTTATCTTCCTGCCTAGCTCACAAAAACAATGACATTATTGTGACTAACAAGGACTCTTCTTCCACCTTTAACACAAACATGAGAATCATCTAATGCAAGAGCTTCCAGGGAACTGTATTTCAGGCCTACAAGATTCACCTAACATAAGAGAAATGGAACATGAGCTTTATGAAACTGCCTAAAAAAGACAGTACATTTGGTTAATATTCCTACCTTAATATAAAATGACATGATTAATAAACACATTAAATAATAAATTGTTGTCAGTTGCACAACATGAATGCTTCTGTTAGTATTTTCTGCTAGTTACATTAGACTTGTCCTCATTAATGCTTCACGTATTCTATATAATGGCCTAAATACATCATGTTTTATGTTATTATATTACATGGTCCTAACACTTAGGTTAACACGACAAAGGATTATATGCGGATGCGTTCTAGAGCCATGACCCGAACAGGTAAGGGCGGTGGGGCTGGGTGGTGGGGATTTCGACAGAAAACAACGAGCATAAATTAATTATTTATTTCATTTTACCTCGTGGTCGACTGTCAAATCCCCCTGACCCCAACCCAGCCTTACCTGCATGGGCCACGGCTGGTGTTCTGCGTGTGTGATTATAATGCATCCCTACAAATGAAAATGAATTTTGCCCTACATCAGTATCATGATCTCCAACACTCCTACCTTTGACACCGGCCCTGTATGGAGAAGTATTACTCCTAATCTCTGGAACATATCCATTTTCATGAGCAGATAAGGCTTGTATTTGCATAGAGTATGTGTGCCACCTAAAGAGGCTCTATAAATATTGTTGGACATGCTATGCTAAAAATATGAGTGAAGACAAAAAGGGCTACATGTCCAATGGTTCGCTGGTACCCTTACAAGACTTGAAAATTGTGACACCCATCTTGACTGTTTAGAGCAGAAGTAGTCAAACTATTTGGTGCCAAGACCCCCCTGTCAAAATCTTTTAGGTGTAAGGACCTCCTTCTGACAAAAAATTCTAGAACTTGGCACTCCTCATCATTGACAACCATTGACAACCATAAAAGCCCCCAATTTCCATAGCAGATCATTTTTACAGTGGGGAAATAATATTAAACAGTGTTTATCAAAGGAAAGATCAGTGAGCGTGGGGGTGCTGTTAAAGGTGTGGCTAAAAATAAAAGGCCCCATTTATGAGGAATTGGCCTAGGGCAGCGCTGCAAGTCTTCCTGCTGCGCTGCTTTATGCCAATGTGAAAGGGCAGGAATGCACCTTATTTATGAAATATGGTGCATTCCTGTCCTTTCCCACTGTGTTGGCACACAAATTGCTGCCTCGCGCCAAAGTAGGCAGGATTGTTTTTGTGCCGGAAGGTGCCCTGAGATGAGTTTTCCACTTTCTTTGTGAGCTGAAGAATGCAGCTCACAAGGAAAGAGGCAGAAAATACAAGGAGACATGAAAACATTTCTCATTACACCTGCTGTGGGGATGCGTAAGGTTTTGGCGCTGCCGCAGGTTTACATGGTTTGGAAATCTGGGTCAGTGTCAAAATCCATGGTTGTTGCGTGGGAACACCCACCGCAATGCCCATGGAACTCCTATGTGACAGAGTAAGGCATGGCAGTGACTTGCGCTGCTTTGTCTTACTCCATATGTATGAGGCCACTCAGACATGCAGGGTGACTTTGCATCACCTCATAGATACAATTGCTACGCTTGTGCCGCAGGAGCTTAAAGAAAATTATGCTCCGGCGGCTCAAGCCTCTCATAAATCAACCCCAAATTATTTTGCTAGTTTTTTTAGGTCTTTCACCATCAGATAGCTACATATAAAATAATGGGTAGCTTAAACGAAATTTTTTTTTTTAAAAGCTGTTATCGGTGGGAAATGCACAGTAGTACATTAGGAAACCTGTTAGAAATGGGGATCTCTAGTTGGCAGAGGCTGGCGCCAGCGTCCAAATAAGGACCCTTCTTCCTAAGTTAGAGTAAGGGGGCTACACCCTTTGAGGCATTAATGACCATACACAATAACGCAGTGAAGACACTACAAAGGGGCACCACACAAGTAGTTATAGAAAAATTAGTATATTTATGTAGGCTTAACACAAGGCTCAAAAGCGATCAAGAAGCCACAATGCACGTAAATATAAATGCACTTAAAAAGCAATAAAAGCAATCAAAAGCGGGTGAAGCAAACTTAGTTCGAGGCCAGGGTCTATGCGACCCGGTGATGCACAATGTACCTGAGGTTTAAAGGGGCACGGCACCTAGCTTCGTGAGGGAGCCGTGATGATGACAGGCGGACTCGCAGCGGGCACAGCTCCCAGCTGCAGCGGTCCACGGCGTGCACTCACGATGATCCTGAGATGGTGATTGAAGGCGGGCACTCAGCGGCACAGCTCCTCAGCTGCAGCGGCCCACAGTAGTGATAGCAATGATCCTCATAGCAGAGGCAAATGCGGGCTCCCAGCGGCAACAGCTCCTCAGCTGCAGCGGCCCACAATAGCGATAGCGATGATTCTCGTAGCACAGACAGAATCGGGCTCTCAGCGGCAACAGCTCCACAGCTGCAGCGGCCCACAATAGTGATATTGATGATTCTCGTAGCACAGACAGATGCAGGCTCTCAGCGGCAACAGCTCCTAAGCTGCAGCGGCCCACGATAGCGATGATTTTCAGCCCGCGTTCCCCGCAGCAGACCCAGAGGCTCTGGAATTCTCGACAGAAGCCTCACCTGCGAGTAGAGTCCCCCTCAATAGGAATTCAGAATGCTGATGGGTGAAGTCTAATGTCCCTGAGACTTCAGCAGGAGGCAAGCTCAAATCAGGCCCTTGGGTAGTTGCTTCAGCAAGATGGATGAAAGTTTCAAAGTCCTTTCCCTCTAGTTACACGGACAGAGGTTCGTCTTGACATCCCAAAGTAACACTCACTGTAGGGGTTTTAGCACAGATATTTATACCCCAAAAGTCTTTGTTCTCAAAAGTAACAACTCACTGAACCCAGCCAGAACCAGTTCGGTGTGGTCCTGGAGCACTTTGTTGACAAGGCGGCATCCTGCCTTTCAGGAAGAGGGGGTCTGCCATCAGGCGCACAGTGGGAGGTGGAGCCATCATTCAACTTGCCAGGCACAGCCCTGCTCAGATCGAAGGGTCACCCCTCCCCATACTCCAACTACAGATCTCTCTATTCAATCCAGGTCGGGCTCAGCCTGCCCTGTCCTTCCAAAACCAGACAGCCAATACACATAACAGCAGAGCACACTGGAAGACTTAGGCAAGAAAATACCTCCTCTCTAGAAGTGGTACTTTCAAACACTGAATATAAACATAATCCTCACTAAAAGATGTACTCCAATATTCTGAGCTCAGGCATACTAAATTCAACTTTCCAAACATGTTCCTTGGGTCAGCTAGGGTTATAGGGAATTCCAATTCATACAGTCACTTTACAAAAGCAGCATTCGAGCTGTGGCACTGAATGGCAGTGGCACAGCGCCCAGAGCATCTAACACCAGCAAACACAGAGGAGACAAAAGCGAAAGATGGAAAGGAGACCCACGCCAATGATGCCAGGTCTAACAAAACCTCTATTAGTTAATGCACTGCAGAGGTCTGTGTGTAACCAGAGAGCCACAGAATTAAATTTGGTTGGTGCAGTGGGGAATAGTGGCTTGTGGATTTTTAGTGCTACGAGGTCACAGCTTGTAACAGAAAGCACTGTGAAAGTGTAAGTCATTAATTTATTCTTGCATTACGCAGATTATAAGGTAGACTGCTACAAACTGTGCAAATAGTTTTAGGATATAATGGAGCTTCCAAATGTAGATTTTAGTAATACTAGAACATAAGTATTGGATTTTTTTTGCATAACTGTCCCTTTAACACCTCCTCAGAAGTACTAAGCGATTAAAAACATGCACTTCACAGTCCTGTTGTTAACTCTTCTTACTACCACCTGAGCATGGCTAGCATACTTAAGAAATTTCGTTGCATGCACTACAAGGTAAGGAAGGAGGAGGAAGAAATCGATACCTTGTGAAGAGTGGAGAGCAACACTCTAGCGCAGAGCTTTCCAAACTGTGTGTCCCGACACAGTACTGTGTCCCCTGCAAATGGTGGGTGTGTCGCGGGAGGACACTGGTATTAACGGGCACTTAGCACATAACTGCTGCTAATTAAGAGGCATTCCTTTGAAAGCTTTGTTCTCACTATGCCTCATCTATTGCATAATGTCTCCCAGTAAATTGTCTTTGAAAGACCTGCGAAGTACTCGGGTGTGGCTGTGTGTGTGCCTGGGAAGCTGGGGTAAGGTGAGGGAGGGAGACAGAGAGAGAGAGAGGGAGAGAGAGAGAGAGAGAGGGAGACAGAGAGAGGGAGAGAAGGAGGGAGACAGAGGGACGGAGACAGAGAGGGAGACAGAGGGCGACAGACAGAGGGAGGAGGGCGACAGAGGGAGGGAAAACGTGGGAAACAGAAAGAGGGGGAGACAGAGGAAGGTAGTCTGGGGTAGACAGAGGGAGACAGAGAGAGGGAGACAGAGGGAGAGAAAGACAGAGGGAGAGAGAGACAGAGGGAAGGAGACAGAGGGAAGGAGGGAGACAGACAGAGGGAGGGAGACAGACAGAGGGAGGGAGACAGCGAGAGAGGGAGACAGCGAGGGAGGGAGACAGTGAGGGAGGGAGACAAAGGGAGGGAGGGAGACAGAGGGAGGGAGTGGGAGGGAGGGAGACAGACAGAGGGAGGGAGACAGAGGGAAGGAGACAGGGATGGAGTCAGAGAG